>NC_139217.1:79783012-80383012 GCF_055691185.1 Crinia signifera
TATTGCTAATGCCAGAATCCACGTTTTTAGTATGCTAGAAATTCATGCATCTAGCCTATCCTGTCCTATGTTATACTGCCTGCAACAGTCATTATTAGTATCAGGACTTATACATGACCTATGATTGGTGCAAATAATCCAGCTGAAATGGATACCCCATCTCTGTCTATATGCACATGACTCTCCTACTGGATTGGTGCGTGCAATCGCTTGGTCACTGCCAGGAAAACTCGTCTCATGTAGAGTGCTGTCCAACCCCTCTACATAAATGGCTATACAATAACATTGGTTTCAATTCCCTGTAGCTCTTCCGTTCTGACTTAACTCCTGAAAGGTATACCCACAGATAGAAAATCAGAGTATAAATGCAAGTGACTCCCAAAATCTGTTATTCATATAAAATATTGAACGTGATCCTATGTGATAAATTCCTTATAATTTCTATAATCTAATAAATTTATTGGTACTTATGTATTATCTGGGCTCCCATGTTAAATGCACCTTATTTTTTCATACCCCTACTATCCAACTACGCATGAAGTTGATTTTATATAGTGTGGCGAGGGCCGCGAGCCACCGTGCCCGAAGCGTGGCGAGGGGACGTGGTCTCATAAGAAAAATGTGAGCCCACATATTACATAAGTACCAATTTAGGTACTTGTGTATTTTGACGGCGCGCATTGCATACCATAAGGCATACGATGGTATGCGATGCGATATCGCGCGATATTGTACAATGCCATACAATTTTTAAATTGTATGACCTTGTATATGGCATACAATGCGATGCGATGCGATTAAACATTGTATAAGCACCCTAATGGGTGCTTACAATGTTAAATGCACCCCCCCACTATAAACGTGAACCCGAAGCGTGGCAAGCGCAGCGGTACGCGTCCTCCGATCTTTTCATACCCCCACTATCCACGTCGGAGTTGAGAATAGAAAGTGTGGCGAGCCACCGAGCCCGAAGCGTGGCGAGCGCAGCGAGCCCCGCGGATACCTGTGAAGGCCGCGAGGGGACTCCGATACCTGTGAAGGCTGTTAAGGTATCCGCGTCCCCTCGCGGGGCTCGCTGCGCTAGCCACGCTTCGGGCTTGGTGGCTCGCTGCGCTCGCCACACTTTCTATTCTCAACTCCACGCCGACGTGGATAGTGGGGGTATGAAAAGGTCGGAGGACGCGTACCGCTGCGCTCGCCACGCTTCGGGTTCACGTTTATAGTGGGGGGGGTGGCGTGGGGGTGCATTTAACATTGTAAGCACCCATTACGGTGCTTAAAAGCACCCTTTAGGGTGCTTATACAATCTTTCATCGTATAGGGGGCAAAAATCGCGTCGCATCGCATGCCATCGGGTGCATGGCATGCGATGCGATACCATTAAAACATTGCGCGATGGAAATCGGGGGCGCCGCTATAATACACCAGTACCCCAATTTATTTAGTATTTCTAGTTCTTTTTTAAGACTGGGGCCAGGAAGATGTTTGTTTTTGTTTTTTTCTTCTCTCTCTTTGTATGTGTGAGGGACGGGGTGGGGGGTGGGTAGTGACCAAGGAATTATTTGTAATTTGTCATTGAATCTGATTTGTAAAGAATGGTTGTCACCTTTCTATTGATTGTTCACTTTTGTATATAAATAAAGACTCAATAAAAAAAAAAAAAAGAGTGCGGTCCAACTCTGGTTCAGTTCGTATGCATGAGCAAACTCTGGCTGGCTCCGCATGTGTGCAGACACGGATTGATTTCGTTAGCATGTGCGGTGTATGCTGAAATCCTTGGCTACATCTGCGGGTATGTCCGGCCCCACTGTATACAGGTATACAATCACATGTTCTCTAAAATATATTTTTAAATTTCCTATGAAGAGCTCATCCAGATGAGGAGAAAGTCGGTCTCGGGAAACACAACTTGCTATTGAGAGGCTGCATTGTGCGGAATACAGAAACGGTTATTGGAATTGTCGCCTACGCAGGTGAGGATTGTGTACATGGCTGAGCGTTTGTATGATCAGGGAATCTGAGGATTTGAGTTTATATTCTTCTCTATGGGTTTTGTCACTTTTTTGTTGTTGTAACCCTCTGACATATGTCTGACAAGTAGGAAACAGAACTAAAGCATAAAGTAGTATAAAAATAAATGTTCTGCACTGGTATGTCAGATCTGTGTTCTTGAAGTGGTGTACGCGTGTTGCGATTGACTTGCTATTCGATTCTGACTAGATCGGGATAGAATCGCACTGCAAGGCAAATGCATTCGAACTGTACTATATAGTACAGATCTGTACTACAGTATATAGTCTTGCCTGCACAGTCTATTTTTCGATGCCGCGAGGTCACGAATTGGGGTCAAAATCGAATGCGTTTGATTTCCGTATAAATTCTATTATTTACACAAAATTGAATAGTAACATAGACCAAACTGTACCTTGTGTACACCACATTAGGTCTCTGGGGGGGGGGGGTAGGATGTACTTTAGATACACAGAATAAGACATTATTGACCCTTATTCAGATCTGATCGCAGTACAAATTTTTTTCTGAAAATGGGCAAAACCATGTGCACTGCAGGTGGGGCAGATGTAACCTGTGCAGAGAGTTTGATTTGTGAGCGTTTTTTCTTTCTGCGCAGGGTAAACACAGGCTGCATTATTTTTACACTGCAATTTAATTGTGATTTAAGTTTCAATGCACCCCACCCAAATGTAACTCTCTCTGCACATGTTACATCTGCCCCACCTGCAGTGCACATGGTTTTGCCCATTTTCCAAACAAATTTGTACTGTGATCAGATCTGAATAAGGGCCATTGTCTGATTGGCTGCGCAGTTTACAAGACATTGTAATAGCGATATGTGGTGCGTTCTGCATTGCGACTGGTTGTAATGAAGCATGTAAGATGCAGAGAAATGAGTCCTCTGTGTGTTTAGGACATGAGACCAAGACTATGCTGAACAACAATGGTCCGCGGTACAAGCGAAGCAGATTGGAGAGGAGGCTGAACGCTGATATACTGTGGTGTGTCCTGCTCCTATTGATGATGTGCTTGGTCGGAGCCATTGGTAATAATCACATCATAATATGTTAAGACTTTAACTATGCAGCATTAATTGTCCGTTCTTTTTACAGGATCTATTTGCTATGCATGCAGAGACATACGGGGCCTAAGCTTTGGAATATGTTTATGAAGATTAAGTAACAGCCAACCAGTTCATGTAATGTCTGTAACCTGGCAGTTAGGAGCAAATTGGCTGGTACATTGGGGCAGATGTATTAAGCCTTAACAAGAGATAAATGCAAGGGTGATAAGGAGAGATAAACGTCCAGCCAATCACCTGCTAACTGCCATGTTACAGCCTGTGTTTGAAAAAAGTCAGTAAGGAGCTGATTGGCTGGACTCCTTATCACCCTTGCATTTATCTCTTGTTAAGGCTTAATACATCATTAGTACATAGACCCTATATGTAGTAACCTAGATCATTGGGTGAGTATTATAAAGGTCTTTTTCTACATCGTAATGCATTCAAGATTTAGAAATGTCCCCACTCAGTAAATGATACAGTGGTCACATTATGCTTGTTTGTTTGCACCTGTACTGTAATATAGGGAATGTGTTTCTGCGATGCCCCCTCCCCGTGTCTGGGCAGGACGTTTGGGGGCTTCTTCTAAATTGTCTTCCCCAGATAGTAGTGCAACTTTAATTGGTCATAAAATTACTCCAAAATAGTGTTGTAGAACAACTTACATTAAAAGTAATTTAATTAGTAACTGCCCTTTATGCATTATGTTTAAATGTACAGCAACTAAACTGAAGCTGCCATTACTATATACTGTGCTAGGACATGTGACTGACTTCAGTCCTCCTGCTGGGAATAAATCCTGTGTGTATTGTGCCAGACTGTGCATTTATACGTTCTCTGTGTGTTTAGCGATTACTCTACCATATCCTTATGCTAAGTATTACGATAATAGACTCTTGTACCCTGATATATGCAGCAATTAAAGCCTGTGAAACCTTTCCTCTACTTCCGGCATGTCCAAACTATGGCCCTCCAGCTGTTGTGAAACTACAAATCCCAGCATGCCTTGCCATAGGTTTAGCATTCCCTTATAGCAAATCTGTGGCAAGGCATGATGGGACTTGTAGTTTCACAACAGCTGGAGGGCCATAGTTTGGACATGCCTGCTGTCTACTTGAATTGTGACATAAATAGTATGTCCATGTTTGCAACCTTTTCATTTATATACATTGAGAGCTGACCTCTGTTTTTACTCTATATACAAGGACACGGATTTTGGCTGACTGGCTTCTCTGAAGCTCCTGTTTTTAGCGTGCCGGAACCAAGTGGAGCACACACACCTCCAGCATTGGCTGGCTTCTATATGTTTTGGACGATGATAATCCTTCTTCAGGTAGTTTGTCACCGTATGATGTATGTTTGTTTGTGTTTTGTGTTATAAATACGTTTTCTTTTCTACTTTTTTTTTTTTTGTAGCCACCTACTTGTACATAAAAATGCAATGAAGGCTGGGCACACTCTATGCCAATGGATTTGCCGACACCGTCAATTTGGTAAACCTACATCCTTACTGATCTGCCCCTTGATTTGTCTCTGTGAATATAACAACCGGAAGACCCGTCCAGCTGTGAAGTTATTCCCTTCAGTTAGTGTATGGGCAGTCAGCTGATCGCCCAATCATACAGCCAGACATGACGATGTGCAGTTGTGTCCTCATTACAAGATAAAAGATGTGTGTTGCGCAATCAGCAGCAGCCCGCACAAGGCAGTCACTCCCCAATAACAGCTAGAGTGCCAGTGCCAGAGTCCCCAAGAGTGCCAGCGCTGGCTGAAGGATTAACAAGACGGTGGTTTAAATATATATTATTTTAATAACTAGACCTATTAGACATACACATAAAAAATATATAAAATGTCAGTGTGCAAGTGAATTTAGTTTGCAAAATATCCTATTGCAATAAGGAATGCTATATATAATTGTCCAACTGGAAATAAATGGAGAATTTGTTACCAATCCACTGATGAATCAGTGTTGCTGAGGTATTGTAGTGGCTGAAGATGATGTTTGGAGGAAATAGGATGTGAAATCTTGCGTTATCTTCACGTATCCCTTGTGTCCTCGTAAAGGGCTTTTTAATTCCCAGACTTTGCTGGAATCCTTGTGGGGCTGTACTCTGTGAACTGGAAATTTAGAAACCAATGCAGCTGTCCCAAATGCAGTGTCCAGTAGGAGTAGAAAAGGTTTTTGCCTCTTTCCGCAGCAGCATCAAAGTGGATGGTGATGCCAGTTGGGGTAAACTCAGTGGCTCAACGCGTTTTCCCCGGATATACTCCGGATTCTTCAGGAGCAAGTTAATTTTTTGCCAAAAATTAGTCTAATTCGCGTTTCTGTGTGAAGAAGTCCCAAAAGCAGCTTCTACTGATTAAAATCATATGCAGCATGACTATTCTGTGTGTAATGTTGCCTGTATCTGCATGCAAAATAGAATATTAGGTTTTTCTTGGAAACACTGTATTGTTGCAATCTGTATGCAGATACAGCAGCAGTCACACACAGGATATAGGAATGCCACATATAATTTTATTCAGTAGAAGCTGCTTGTATGTCCTATTTTCATTATTTTAATTTGACAGATAATGTAGCAAAAAATACAATGGGTGAAAGGAGGCTACATGCATGTAGCCACCTCTTGATCTGCAAGATATATGTGCATAGGTTCTTCTGCTGGACTGAGACTATTATTGAACATTCACATACAGATGTAGCGCAGGTCAGCTTTGCTCGGGACCCGCCAGAACCTCCCCTCTGGTGAGTGCCGGCGGACAGGGACTACATTGAACTGGGATGCCTGTGCGTCTCACACGCATGCGCGTCCCAATCTTTCGGTAACAGGGCAGCGGCATCCTGCCCGTCTCCGCTTCAGGGAGATGGGCAGGGTTAGGGGGGAGGGGGGTGTCAGGGCGGCGGGGACCCAGGGGGAGCTCCGTTGCCACGGGGCGCTTGAGCGCCTGCTGGCGGGGGCTGGTGAAAATTTTGCCAGCCCCTGCCTGGATGAGTCCAGCTCCATCTGTACATCTGGTGTACATATACAAAAATCTGGGTACTCTTTACCTAGAAGGGCGCCCGTCGTGGTGATCGCGGGTACATTTATGTCTGGCCGCGACGCGACCGACGCGATGCCCGCGATTTCCCATTGAAACCCATGTTAAACATGGAAATCGCGTCGGTCGCGTCGCGGCCGGCCATAAATGTACCCGCGATGCCCGCGACGCGATGCAACCGATTTCCCATAGGAATCAATGTTAAATGGCCCGACCGACGCGATTTTACTGTTAAATGCCTCAATGGACCCGATGTGGCCATAGGAATCAATGTTAAATGGGCTACAGAGCCCAAATAGGCACAATTAACCCTTAAATGTCCCCCCAAATTTTTAACGCCACCCCACGATCCACGCCAACCCGAAGCGTGGCGAGCGGCGGCGGTACGCGTCCTCCGACCTTTTCATGCCCTACTATCCACGTCGGCGTGGAGTTGAGAATAGAATAGTGTGGCGAGCGCAGCGAGCCACCGAGCCCGAAGCGTGGCGAGCGCACGCGGATACCTTCACAGGTAAACGCGTCCCCTCGCGGGCTTCACAGGTGTCCGTGGCCACGCGGACACCTGTGAAGTCCGCGGGACGCGTTTACCTGTGAAGGTATCCGCGTCCCCTCGCGGGGCTCGCTGCGCTCGCCACGCTTCGGGCTCGGTGGCTCGCTGCGCTCGCCACACTATTCTATTCTCAACTCCACGCCGACGTGGATAGTAGGGCATGAAAAGGTCGGAGGACGCGTACCGCCGCCCCTCGCGGGCTTGCTGCGCTCGCCACGCTTCGGGTTGGCGTGGATCGTGGGGTGGCGTTAAAAATTTGGGGGGACATTTAAGGGTTAATTGTGCCTATTTGGGCTCTGTAGCCCATTTAACATTGATTCCTATGGCCAAATCGCGGGCATTGAGGCATTTTACATGAAAATCGCGGTCAATCAGCCTTTTTAACATTGTTCCCTATGGGAAAATCGCGGTCATCGCGGGCAGCAGATTTTTATGTACCCGCGATTTACCCGCGATGACCGCGATTTTACCCCCGACGCCCGCGATTCCAATCGCTGGTGCCCTTCTAGGTAAAGAGTACCAAAATCTGCTACCAATATATATTCCCCATTCGTTAGACAATATGCCTGTATCGCATAGTGTGTACGAAGCCTAAGGGTGTGTACATAGTAGACTATATTTTTAATGATATGCACAATATTTTCTTGCAGATCGTCTAGTGCAGGGATCCTCAAACTGTTTTGCTCTGGGACCCCATTAAACAATAAAAATAATGACAGGACCCCAGCATGTTACTGCAGAAGGTCATCACATCACATGTGTATAGTCAGCAAACAGCACATACAAACCGCTGGTCTAGTGTATACATACTATATACTTAACATTGCATGCTCCTGCGGGTCGTTATTGATGTCCTGTGTCATCTGTACATGCAGCTCATTCTGAGGATAACTTCAACAACAGCTGTACTCTTGGATGTGGGCACTGACCATATAGTTTGCAAAATAGTTCAGTGTGTATGCACTTTACACTTTTTCATGGAGTTCCAGGCATCGTTTGCAGTACTGGTGCTATATAAATTAGACTTCTAGTTGGCAGACATTTCATACAGTGACATGTGTGTCAGATGTATCCTTGTATCTGTTGGTCAGTTGCTGGGACAGTGTGGTTAGGCCTACCAAGCACCACTGTTGGTTTTATTTGTAGATTTCACTCCACCATGCTGTGCAGGCCCAGTTCCAGTTCTCAGCTTGTCTCCACTTCCATCATGAAGACTGCTTCTCCAACTGTGCACTAATGAACTCATTTCATGTACTTTGCAATGCTCTTAATGCTAGAAGCACTGCAGCAGACAGTGACACCCCAGGCATAGAAGAGGAACTGCATGGGTTTTCAAAGATAGCGGGTGCTAGAATGCACACTACTTATAGTGTATTCTCACCTGAGTTGCTAGAATGGGCGTTTGTGTAGTTGCTGCTGATGGCTTCTGGCATTTACTGTGGACCTGACCCTTGACCTGTGAATTTTGATTGCAGATATTCGGATTACTGTCCCCATAATTCCTTCTGCAGGACCTAATATATGTCTGTCTAGTCTTGATGTTGAGGAAGATGTTAATAAAAGTATCTATGAATGTGTGCGACACTGTCCACCCTGTAAGTCACTGTGGCTAGAGTGCGATTTGCTCCAGAAAACTGGTTACCGGCACAGCTGGTCATGAACGGTACATTAAAACAGCAGGGGGCACAAGCTCTGGGGCCACTGGTGACATTCCTGTTTGGTGTAGGGCAAGATGAAAGTGACCACTACTAATTGTTCTTGTCCTGTCTCCTTTTTGCCTTACCTACACTCTACTTTACTTTTCTCCTTTTATGATTTGTCTTTATATTTTTACTAAATATGCAATCTATACTTTTTTGTCAAGTCCATCTGTCTGGCACATGTGTTCTTCTGTCTGTGTGAGTTTATGTGGGTGGGTGGTTAATGAAAAGTTGTTTGAAAAATAGTAAACATTACATAAGTTGAAAATAAAACGATTTCTACATGTTATTTAATATGCATCACATTTGGGCAGGTCAAACTAGTCCCGGATTCTTACCAACCGTTCAACTTATCCAGACCACCAAGCTTGTGCACACGTGCAGTCCTTAGAATCCGTCACGATGTCAAACCTGTGATGCATTCATTCCTAACAGACACATTCTACAGATGCCCAGGTGACCTAGAAAACATGAACCATTGGTAGATGCCGAGGACCGGTTTGGCCACGCCTGCATTACTGTATGTCCGCTCCTATCAAGTGCAGTGCATTGTTGCCAGTACATAGGTACAGTAGCTTGTGGTTATTCTATCTGACCCACAAAGATGGGTGTAACTCGTTAAATAGGCTTCCTCTTTCTTTGCCTAAGGAAGTCTGTTGGAGACCTGGTGAAAAATGGTCACTAGCGAGACCCAATGGTTGCTTACCATAACACGGTGAGTTTGGCAAACAGAGAGAATAGCCAGCTATGATGAACATCTATTTTCACCATTTTGATCCCATTAATAAATAGAGGCATTAACATAGGGGTTTCTTGTATGCAGCTTGGCTGTCAGTCTTTGTACAGTATGTTAGTCTGATTTATTAACAGATTTATCTGAACTTCTATTGCAATGAATATGAAAATGATTCCAAAAGCCTGGCTCAATGCATGCTTTAATAAAAATAAGTTTTCTGTTTTCTAGGTGCTAATTCCAATCTCACTCTATGTGTCCATTGAAATAGTCAAACTGGGGCAAGTGTACTTCATCCAGAATGACCGGGATTTTTATTGCGATCATTCCGACTCACTCATAGAATGCAGAGCACTGAATATCGCTGAAGACCTGGGTCAGGTGCAGCACATCTTCTCTGACAAAACAGGCACTCTGACTGAGAACAAGATGGTGTTCCGGAGGTGCAGCATTGCTGGGGTGGAATACTCCCATAAAGACAATGGTAGGTTTTACAAAATCAAATTGTGTGCACATTCATAGTTGTACAAATCGGTACAAATGGATGCAGGCAGTATTCCATTTTGTGTATTCTTTCAGCGGAGTCTTATTACACAGTCAAAGGGGGGTATTCAATGTTTAGATCACGGCGGTCGAGCTTGCTCGACCGCCGGGACCTTGTCCCGTTCTCGGTCAACTCGACCGAGGACATGCAGGTGGGATTCAATGTCCCGTCTGCCAGGGAACGAGAAGGGGGCGTGGCCGTGAGTTGCGGCCGGGAAGAGGCGAGCTACAGCCGGCAGCTCATCACTTCCTGGCCGTTCTCTGCAGAACGAGCCCGACAGCTTGTGAAGTTGGGCTCGTTCTGCTGAGAAACCCTGCTCAATGCTGTTGGGGAAGACAGCATTGAATAGACCCCGGCGGCCATCTCCCCCGTGGGGAGATGGTCGCCGGCGATGAAATACCCCCCTAAAAGTTGTGAACAAGTTGATTCCCCTTCAGTTATGTATCTGCACAAGTTCATGTCCTGTCCTAAGAATCTATTGGGTAAAGCAGTCGATCAAAGTCCTTGGCTTGCACTTAGTGATGCTGCTGTCTTCAGCCTATTGCCAGTCACTGATGACTGACTGAAGTATGACAATCTATGGTTATTATCTTCAGGCGACATAACACATCAAGTTGGCTGTTTAAATATAGCTTACCACTGCCATTGAGCTGGCGTGTATGCCCAGCCCCTTCAAATGACATCATATTCAAAACGTATCTCATTAACATTCAGAAAAATTTCACTTAATAACAACATGTTGTTATTGCCGTCATTGTTTGTGGATCTACTGTGTTTCTGTAAAAAAAGAAAATAAAAAAGTGCATCATTGTGTTGGAAGTTGCTCTTGTGGGCGTATTTTGCTGCTCCATGTTTTTTTTTTATTTATTTTTATTGATATTGGTGCATTTAATTGTGATCAAAGCATGCTTAGGTTTCCATATGATTGCATTTAAAGTTTCCTTTTTATCTTTGCATTTTTAAGCCAAGAGATTGGATTCATATCAGGAATCTGATCTGCATTCCGATGACCTTCTGGATACTTCCTGCTCCTCTAGAAGTGATGCCTACAAACACAAGAGTCACAGTCCCAAGTTGCTGAGGAGCGGGCCAAGCAACAAGTCATTGAATAAGCTGTGTGCAAGTGGTCTAGAGCTGCATGGAGAAGGTGATGGGGCCAGCTCTCCACCACCACACCAGAGGCACTTTGCATTCAGCAGTCCTATGGTATGTAGTGGTATTGCGCTCAGGGAATGGTGCCACCTAAAGTCAGTTTAAAATGCTTGCCATGATCCACCTGGATTCTGGGATCCACCAGGATGCAAATGTTGATTTCTCGCCAACCCCCAACTAATTAGTCAGTTAGAGTTAGCTTGTAGCATTTATATGTAGTGCTTTCACAAATTTGTGGACACAATTGATGAATAAAAATAAAAATCTAATAGTCACAGAGAAAATGTGTATTCTAGCCAGAAAACTATGTGTAAGGTCTGAACCATTTGCCACTTGAAAATTATCACGGCTTTAGATTAAATAGCTTGTTTCTTGTAGTTCTTATATTTGATATGCTCCACTCCAACAGGAGAAGGATGTGATGCCAGACCCTAGATTGCAGAGAAAGTTCCACCAGATCACTCCCCATTGTCTGTACCTGTCCAGTCAAGCTGAAGAGACCACGCTGGAGATCTCGTACATTGTTGACTTCTTCCTTGCATTGGCCATCTGTAATACTGTAGTGGTGTCCTTGCCTAATCAGCCACGCCAGAAGGTATGAACGGGTCTGTTTCTTGTAGTGTTCAGTGTGTGCAGGCAGATCCTATGAAAATGGCCATGGAAAAGACAGTTGGAAATTTTCACCTAACAATTAAATCGCTTTTTCAGGAGCCAATGTGCAACTGTGGTTTATTGTATAGAATCACTGAAGGCACTGGGATATTTAGTCTTTTTTTGCAACAAGTTTTCATTGCCCAATAAACCAATGCAGCAGAAGTTTATGGACTGAAAAAACGAAAAGGCAATCTCATTAGGATCACTGTGTGTCACTCTGTTTTCCGGATAAGAGAAGCATAGAGGTGTCAAAAGACTTACCAACGTGTTTTGTCACAAGTAGTCTTTCTTAAAAGACGTCTCATGCATTTGCAAACCTTCGTTATTATAGTCATTGCATTGGTTCCATCCTCCACGCTGTTCTCTCCTTCGTTCCTCACAGTCAGTCCAGCCTCTTATATCCCCTCTACATCTCTAGGTTTCAGCCTCTCCTTACTCTGGAAACCACTATAACACTGAACAATGCACTCATCCTCTCCTCCGTTGACTATCAGATGGTCTCCGTCGTTTGCCCTTTCCACCCTAATCTGACTGTAGCACTGCAACTTCCTACACTGATACCTACAAAGCTTTTAACCACTCTACACCCATTTCCAAACTTATCTCTGAGCACAATCCCTTCCGTTCTTTCCGCTCCTCCTGCCACAGTTGCCTTATTCTGGCCACTTTTCACCCGATTTCCGACAGATCAGGCCAAGAAATCAGGTGAAAAGTGGCCTAATCGCATTTGTTTGACATCCAATCCGATGTGTGGTCCCGTGCACGTCGGAGATTGGACCTTCTGCACATCCGACCCTCGACTCTGGGAGCCTCCCAGCTACGGGAAATGGGATCACATGTGATATACAATATCATGCAAAAAGACCATATACGCTATAGTGTATGTGATCCCACCTTCATAGAAGTCAAAGCTTACTTGGCGCTGCGATGGCCGTGGGGAGATCGGGGCTGCTAATAACGTCAGCGCCCCACCCTCCCACCAGCCGGGCCCGCCTGCGTTATGTGTGGAACTCCCAGAAAACACTTTTGGTGGCACAATATTTACAAAACATTTTCTAGAACTTTACAGATAAATAACCAGATTGATTGCTATGGATAAGTTATCCGCTTGACCAGTTGACAATCTGAAACCTCCTTACGAGAACATTGCACTTGTTGCATGTAAAATGTTTGTTCTACTTTGCAGGTCAGAATGTCATCCCTAATAAAATCTCCAATGAAATCCCTTGAGGAAATCAAGCAGATGTTTCAGAGGTTCTCTGTCCGTAAACTGAGCTCCACTTCGCTCTCAAGCGGTAAAGATTCATGTTCGGAAACACCCAACAGCTTTGTGAGCAAGCTGCCCTTTTTCAGCAGAGTGAAGCTGGCTTCTCCTGTGGAAGGTGACCAAATCCTGGAGGGTAGTTTAGACTCTACAAAGGAAATACAGCTTGAGAGCTTGGAGAACTCTGAGCTTGCTGGTCCCAATGATGTGGATGGCAAGCCTGCAGGGTGCGAGCTGTACTATGAAGCGGAGTCTCCGGATGAAGCTGCGTTGGTTCATGCTGCCAGAGCTTACAGATGTACTCTTCAGTCCCGCACTCCTGACCAGGTCACTGTGGAGCTCGGGGTCCTTGGCTCCATAACATTTCAATTGCTGCACATTCTGCCGTTTGACTCTGTGAGGAAACGGATGTCTGTTGTAGTGCGCCACCCGATATCCAATAAGGTGGTGGTTTACACAAAGGGTGCAGACTCTGTTATAATGGATCTCCTGTCTATCACTTCTTATGGTAAGTTCTGTGACCCCCTCAGGGTAAATGTCGGTGTACAACTGTGCCAAATAAGTTTGTCTAATCTTTTGTAAATCTTTTGTAAATTTCAGTGTATTTGTAGTAATGTAGAATAAAGGCCCATACACACTAGATCAGGAGTTCTCAAACTCTGTCCTCCTGGGCCGCACACAGTTCTTGTTTCCTAGGTCACCCGGCAGGTGCACTCATTACTCATTGACACATTTTAAAAGATCCCCAGGTGAAACAAAAAGAACAAAATCTTTCAGAAGGCCCAAAAGTATTGATATATAATACTGGGTCTTGTGCAGAGTTTGTATATTCTCCAATACTTGCGTGGGTTTCTTTCAGCTACTCTGTATTGCTTATCATTAATATTGATTTATCATTAATGTTAGTCAATTTTTTTATGAAGCCAATTAACCTAAGTGGGCTTTTTGTTGTTGTTTTATTTTTTTCAGTTATTTCAGATCTGATCGGTATAACCGTATATAACCGAAGTCACAGTGAATACATACAGTGTGCTTACAAATACACTATACAATATTGAGTTTGGCATTTGAATGCGCTATTCCTCACATGTAAATTAGGCCTAAATATTTGTTTAGAATCTTACATTTTATTGGTGGCAGCTATTTTAAATGTGCTCTTAAGTATTCCATTCGCAACTTATATATTAAGTCATTGCTATGTCCTTGGATTGTGTGTGCATAGTTTATACTTAAATCAGCATCACAAATAATCTGGCAAACGACACTGTTTAAATGTTGAGATATGTACATAAAAGATTTTGTATAGAATAACCATACTTCATATTTTCAGATAACAAGACAGAAATGCTACAGACAGATATTCGGATGTTGACACAGAAACATTTAGATAAATATGCTAAAGGTGGACTCCGCACTCTGTGTATTGCCAAGAAGGTAACCCCTGGTTCTCTGACACTGATATATGCATATATATCACAAAGCGCCCTGAACAACAGCCAACCATGCCTCCAGATTATCTGAGCTAATGGACAGACTATTGTCTAGCTCGGCCTAGTAATACTGAAGGTAATAGGTCACACAGATAACAGTGCCAGCACCAGTGCTTCATGGGGAATTATCCCAGGAACTAATACTGGATTATTCTAAATAATTTTATCGCTAGTGATTAATAATATTGAAAAAGTGTATGCCTGTGCGCAATAACATTTTATATTTATTACACACAGGCATACAAATATCAGTCTTTATTCAAGAGAGCATGTCCGTTTTCTGGCGGGAGAGCCAGTTTCATCCAGTGTGCTGTTGCCTTTGGAGGATACTGGTTGCCATGAAGGACCGGTTCCTGAGCACTAGACTGTGCAGCCAGGCACTCAGTAGATCTCCACAGCTGGGCCAGGCAATCAATAAGAGGGAACACCCATTCTGTACAGTGCCCGTAGCAGCCGATTCAGCTCAGAACACCACGCTGAATGGCCTTGCTAAGGAGAATACTGGGCCTCCGGTAGACGGCAACAGGAGAAAAACTCCACCGGTTGCTACAGGAGATGTCGGAGCGGTTACCCGATCCTTGTAACCTAGCAGAATGGAGTGCTGCTTCCGTAACGGATGATTAAATAGGACTTTAGGTGGGAAAGCAGGCAGACACATGCTACTCTAGGCCACGCCCCAGTGTGTAATATATATGTAATAATATACATACTAGGGTCACTGATGACTAGGGGCCACTGCTGAAGCTTTAGGGGGAACTCTTGGTATACCGAGTAAGTTCCTAGATACACCTTTCCCCATAGTTTCTGACGGCATGCTGCTCTGCACTAGCCCAACACTGCTAAGGATTGGTCAAGTATATATTCTTTTTTCTCCTTCTCTCTGTATCACCACTTGAGGATCAGTTGTTACAAACAATTTTGACTCCAATGCCAAAGATCTATAGGTTTAAGGTGTGTAGACACGGATTTGGCAAAAGATCTGGGCGTTCCCAACCGATTGGAACATCCAATCGCTCAAATTGTTCCATGTGTATGAACAATATAGATGACGATTCGCGTACCCGCCGGATGTTGATAGAGAGCCATGATCTTACCTGCATGCAGAAAGATCATAGACCATTGTTAGCGATGTGTACCACAAACGATTTGGTAAAGCTGAATGACTGGATCCCACTCCTCTCCACCATCTTTAAAGATTGATCGTCCATGTGCAATTGTTTGTACAATCGATCACTATTTGACACCAAATAGTTTGTCCAGGAGTTCTGAGGAAATCGTTAACGAGATTAGATCATTTCTTAAGTAGTATCTAAAATGAGGCTAAAATAAATGGAAAGCTATTAATCGCTAAAGTTCTGATAGAAGTTATTTTATGTTGTATAATTAGTACAAAGAGTTAGTCTGTATGAAAGATTACTGTATGTATGTCCTAGATTCAAATGAATTGTTTAATATAAAGTAACTCTTGCATCCTGCCTGCAGGTAATGACAGACTTGGAGTATGCAGACTGGCTGCAGTCCCACTTTTTAGCAGAAACCAGTATTGATCACAGAGATGAGCTCTTGTACAACTCCGCTCTTAGACTGGAAACCAATTTAACTCTGCTTGGTAAGTTTGTTTTTAGTAGTAATACCTTTGTTTTTACACCAAGGGCCTTATGCAGTGTTATAATGGCATATCTAGAAATGGTGCCGGTTCTTCAGTGCCCTACACTCCCCACCCTGCACCCAGAGCTGTGACATCCGGCAGTGTATTCATAGTGTTCTTTATGCAGGTGGTAACAGGCCTCCAACTACTCACTGCCATCAGTTAAGTCAAATCCCTTCACTACATCCAAAGCCCGTGCTGTATAAGTGCCACTAGCACTGTTAATGAGATGCCAGAGATTTGGGCACATTGGCCCTTATTCAGATCTGATTGCAGTACACATTTTTTCTCACAATGGGCAAAATCATGTGCACTGCAGGTGGGGCAGTCTCTACGCTGACTACGCTAGGCAGCCGTTGGGCTACGCTGACAACGTAGCTTAGCCTACGCTAAACTTATCGTAGCCTGCCGCCGTGAAACTACACAAGTACCTAATAAAACAACAAAGCTTTAAAAAAAAAAAATCCAGTACAATACAATTGGTCCTACAGAGCATAGGACATTAATTACAAATGAAGGGATTCTATCCTATTTCAAAATGTAGTATCAAAAAAATGGTAATTAAAAAGGACGCTGGTCAACGGCAGAGGCAAGAGTTATTTTCTTTCTCTACTTCTTTCTGTTCTGTCCTTTTAATTTCAGACTACACCGACACATTAAATTTCAGAAATTTCAATAAAAACTGGAAATTAAGGGTAACATTTTTGAGCATCTGTGTATGATGCATACATGTAGTCATAGGCTTCTGTTAAGGTTTGTAATTTCCTTTGAACTTGAGCTGTGCTTACGAACCTCTTCTGTCAGGGGCCACTGGGATAGAGGACCGCCTGCAGGAAGGTGTTCCGGAGACAATAGAGTCCTTAAGAAAAGCCGGTATTAAGATCTGGATGCTGACTGGCGACAAGGAAGAGACTGCTGTAAATATTGCGTATGCTTGCAAGCTGCTGGAACACAGTGACAAGATCTTCACCCTAAGCAGGCAGAACGATGTGAGTGGACGAGCGTTTCTACCAATGCTCTCTGATAAGGAGAACACTCTAGAATAAATGAATTGTCCGGCCAGCCTTTACAGACAATCCTACCATTATTGTGAAGGAGTGAATGAAGTTGTCCTGCCAACAGCACAGAATCAGAGTGCGTGTGAGTGCGTGTGAGTACGTGTGAGTACGTGTGAGTGCGCGTGCGTGTGCGTGCGTGTGTGTTAGATCATTTGTCAAACAGCAAATCCTCCTTTTTAGATGTCTTTTGGCCCCATGTGATGTGTGTAACTTCGCTCTGCACATTTATTAATTCTTTCTGTTTTCTCTCAGGAAACTACATGCCAGGTTTTCATGAATCATGCTATTGATGAAATTGAGAGAAACATTTTGACAAATAGTCCTTGGAAAAAGGGAGCAAAGAATTCCTGTTGCGAGGAGGAAAAGCTGCACTATGCTTTAATAATAGATGGGAAGAGTCTAGAATTTGCACTGCACGAAGCTTTGCAGAAACAGTTCCTGCACCTCGCAGAGCACTGCAGAGCGGTCATATGCTGCAGGGCTACCCCAATACAGAAGAGCCAAGTGGTCAAGCTGGTCCGTTGTAACATGCGAGTACTGACCCTAGCCATTGGTTAGTATAATCGGCTATTTTTGCAACTATGGTGTTTATATTGTTGTTTAGTCTGATTGATTGGTTTTCTAACAAAGGTTAAAAATAAGGTAATTTGTAAATGGCACCTTGGCCGTTCCTAACTGCCTTGTTACTGGCTGTGTTTAAAAAGTGACGGGAGATTTCTGTCTGGTAGTTTGGGGGTGATTTACGTTGGATCGGTACCCCGCATATTAGCGCAGCGGAGTAAACGCCTTCAGCAACTATCAGTGGCGGAGGTGTTCGCATGGGTAGGGGAAGGAGCAGGGGAATGCCCAGTGTTTTATGTGCCTCCCCATGAAAACGTTGGGCGTTCTTCTGGAAACGCAGGTAGACTGATGCCTGCCGCCAGAGAGGGTGCGGCACTTGAATAATGATCATAAGAAACAGTGTTCTGCAACGTTTCAGTTCTTTGTGTGTGTGTATATCTATCTATCGCCCGGTGCCTTCCCAAGCACTAGCCCGACTGGGTTGGCAAATATAACTGAAAGATTGGCGGCACTCGGACGACTTGAAATGACTGGAGACCACACAGGTTCAAGATCTTTCGAGATTTAATCCTGATGACTAGATTAAATCTCGAAAGATCTTGAACCTGTGTGGTCTCCAGTCATTTCAAGTCGTCGTCCGAGTGCCGCCAATCATATATATATATATATATATATATATATATATATATATATATATATATATATATATATATATATATATATATATATATATATATATATATATATATATATATATATATATATATATATATATATATATGAGTATGGAAGTGGTGGCACTCGGAGGACTTGAAATAAATGACGAGGGACAACCAAGTGTCAAGCGACGTTTCGGTCTATTTATTTCAGACCTTTTTCAAGCTCATGCAGAACATACAATGGTGACTTACCTAAATAACCTTCACCAACAACTCGTGCAGCGGGTGCCAGCTCTCCCCCGTAGGTCCGTTGCAAGTGACGTCACCAGTTGGCGGCGCACACCCGTCGGTGTGTCTGGAACCCGTGGGGTGTTGCTGGGCAACCCTACAATCATATATGTACAACAAACATGAAACCCACAAATGTGAAAGATATGTACAATACAGCACTAATGTCAACCCAAGTAACATGCAAGAACACTCCAATGAGCTTCCCTGATAGAAAACAGTGGAAGTAAGTTAGAACATCGACAGCGTAGTACATAAACAAATACATTGAAGAACCTGAGCACATATAGCCGGTTCTTCAATGTATTTGTTTATGTACTACGCTGTCGATGTTCTAACTTACTTCCACTGTTTTCTATCAGGGAAGCTCATTGGAGTGTTCTTGCATGTTACTTGGGTTGACATTAGTGCTGTATTGTACATATCTTTCACATTTGTGGGTTTCATGTTTGTTGTACATATATGATTGTAGGGTTGCCCAGCAACACCCCACGGGTTCCAGACACACCGACGGGTGTGCGCCGCCAACTGGTGACGTCACTTGCAACGGACCTACGGGGGAGAGCTGGCGCCCGCTGCACGAGTTGTTGGTGAAGGTTATTTAGATAAGTCACCATTGTATGTTCTGCATGAGCTTGAAAAAGGTCTGAAATAAATAGACCGAAACGTCGCTTGACACTTGGTTGTCCCTCGTCATTTATTTCAAGTCCTCCGAGTGCCACCACTTCCATACTCTCTCTATATATATATATATATATATATATATATATATATATATATATATATATATATATATATATATATATATATATATATATATATATATATATATATATAATCTGTTAGTAGGAGGATGTGGATGAGGTACTGAAAGGCTAGTAGAAAGATAAAGGGTCCGATTCTGACCCATTTGTTCTGGTCCAAGTTCGGCCTCTTGTCCGATGGTGGGGGGTTTGCGCATTTACATTTGCTGAGCCGTTCACTCCAGATGGGGCGGACAGGGCGCTGGAGCAGGGGGGCGCTGTTAGCTAGGCTGTGAGTATATGCAGCCTAGCGAACAGGTCTGAATCAGGCAAGTACCAGCCAGTCAGCATCTGTCTATCATTTTACAGGCACTGAAGTGACCGTCTGAAGCTGATTGGATGGTACTGTAGCAGGGCCTTTACTAAGGACACATCTGTGAATAATCACTCTACTATTACATTATATTCTTATTTTTTTTATATGTATATTTTTTTCCATGTTGCAAGGTGATGGAGCCAATGATGTGAGCATGATCCAAGTGGCTGATGTTGGCGTGGGCATTTCTGGCCAGGAGGGCATGCAGGTACTATTTAACTAAAACTGACTCTGGTTAAATGACCCTTTAAACAAAATGAGATGGAAGCAGCAGCCCTTTCTTCTGCCGTCTCATCTCAGCAGACAACGTCATAAATAGCCATTGCCTCGATAAACATGTTTATTAACCCTTTGTGAGCCAAGTGAATTTGTCAACATAGGTGTGAAAATTGCCAAGCAGACATTTTTACTCCTCATAATGAGCTGTAATGTTTACCTTTTTATATAGGAAATATAATCTATTTTTTACACATTTTTCATTTGAAATTCATATAACAAATGTGAGCGGCACTGGAATTTTTAGTGGATATTTTGCACATTTCTCACAGATGTTGTGGCACTCCATGGGTTAAATGTAAAATAAATCCTAAGTACTAAATATTCTCTAACCATTCTAAGCCCAGTATTGTAGGTTACCCAGGGAAAACCTGATTTTTTTTATACTGGCGCATATGTAGCAAAGCTTGCAGAGTGATAAAGTGGATAGAGGTAAACTATTAACCAATCAGCTACAAACACAGCCTGTAACGTGGCAGCTAGGAGCTGATTGGTTGGTATTTTATCTTTCTTAGAGCTTTGATACATGCTCCCCTAATCAGTCATTAAAATGAGAATAGATAAAGTAGGTTTTTAATCAGTGTATAATGAGCAGGAGATTAGATTTGTGGAAATTATATCCTGAATATAAGGTTAGGCACATACAGTATACAACACATTTGCATATAGAGGATTTGTCAGCCCATTGTAAATTGCCCAATGTAAAACATCAATTTGCAGCAATGCGGCCAACGAGGGGGGTGGGCCAGCGGCGTAACTATAGCACCGCAGCCACCGTGGGGGGGGGGGGGGCGCTGTGCATATGGGGGCTGCAGTGCTATAGTTACACCCCCCCCCCCCCAATCCCCGCAGACTTGCCTATCTCGCTGGTCCCGTCGGCTCCGTTCTTCTGCTGAGGACCACCACAAAATGGCCGCCCCCATATAGCACACTGTTCTCTGAAACTGTCTGCTGTATGGGGGCGGCCATTTTGTGGTGGTCCTTAACGGAGCCGCCGGGAGCAGCGCGATAGGTAAGGCTGCGGGGGATTGGGGGGGTGTGCCTGGCGGGGGGGTGCCCCCCACTAACGGCGGGGGGGGCGCCCAAAACTTAGCTACGCCACTGGGGTGGGCGGCTGTACGAGCGGCGTTTAAAATCACATGCAGTGCTGTGGAATTTGCAGCGCTGCGTGTGGACTAGACTAAGGTCCTTAATGGGTTGTAGTTCTAATTTAGCGCAAGCTGGAAGGCCATCATGTGTATCCAATAATGGGGTGAAATTGGTATGGTCAGAACCTTTTCAACAGCCACTTAGAATTCCTGAAGTATTTATTAACGTCTATCAGTTAACAATACAGCCTCTAGATGGCGCTCTGACATATGAAACTGCAATATCCAGAGAGTCATCGCTCTTGTGCTCTGTGAACAAGGGGCTTGTTACTTCCACATACGTTTGTTATTATGAATTGAAAATCCCCGTCCCATCTGCCAATGTGAAAATGCCCGAATGTATCCACAAGGCCGTTATTGTTTATCTTCAGATAGCTTTGTATGACTTGTCCTGTCCTATGACCGGCAGTAACAAGGACACCACATCAAGAGGGACCAGTATTATTGTTACCAGAAAATGTCGTCTTTTCCACATCAGTAACATACGCAGTGACATCACTTATTTACCCACAGAGCGCAGTTTGTCTTTGAAGACCCCATATTTTCCATAATTGCTAAGCTTTCTAAATAGAGCTTCTATGAAGTGTAGTGCATGGAGCTGCCAATGGGAATGGTTAGATTTTGAGAAAAGCAGCTAAATCCTATTAATGAGCCGGCTGATGAGATCCCACATTCATTTGATCTATTGTAAGATCTTTGGTCCAGGCGCCTCTATCCTCACAGAACTGTATGTCTGCGAGCAGCTTGTATATATCTAGATGAGCCAGGTCATACACCTCTCGCCGTTTGTACCAAACTTCAATATACTGGTAGTTACAGCAGGAGCAAGAGGACAAGGTGGCCCACAGGACCAGGACAATCTCGAACACCACTGATGAATATGAAAAAATGAAAGAGATCTGAATGGGGGAGTGAATAGCGTTCTTGTAGTTGAGAGGGGGGGGGGGGGGGGGGGGGGGAGTAGAGCAGTACCATTCAATAGGTCTTCCAACCAGGAATTTGGTAAGTTAACTTGTCCCTGGGACGTATATATATGTATGTGTCGGGAACGCCAGTCACGCAGGGGAGATCTTCCAGAGGGTCAGCTAGGCAATTTTTTAATAGATACCCAGCAAGGGGCAGAAGACCCAGCAAACACATTTTTAAGCTAAGCTATGAAACATGCTTCCCGATACAAGGGAGAGCCAAGCCATCACATTTTTCGTGGTAACATCATTCTGGGATGGGCGTTGCACACATAGCCAATAAGAATAGATCTGCATGTACAGTATCTAAATCATTTTGGTTAACAGAGGATGGGATTGTAAGGAATAAATGCATAAGTTTAAATGCCGCCAAGTGGCCCAACCTGGAAATATAAGAGAACCAGGATGAGGTGAATGCCAATAGGTGTTGGATGAGGGGAGGGGAATACACCTCAATAACAGAGGAGGTAGAGGTTTATCTGAATCAATAGATATTGAATAAAAGCAGTTTGACAGTTATATGGGTAGAAAGAACGTATCGGACTGCATCGGTTTTAGGCCCTTATTCAGATCTGATCGCAGTACAAATTTGTTCTCAAAATGGGCAAAACCATGTGCACTGCAAGTGGGGCAGATGTAACATGTGCAGAGAGAGTTAAATTTCCTACTAGTTCCTACTAGTCATCATGATCAGTGCATGCTTGCAACTATCCTGTGCAAGGTGCATAATCACGCTAACGTCCAGCGCTGGTTAGCCGCAACTGCGTTCAGATTCCGTCACTGATCTCTGTGAGCACGCCCGAGTTCTGCCTCTTCTTGTGGGCGTGTACTTGTGACTGTAATGCATAAAGTTGCAGAACCTGTGTTTTCAAATGAATGCACAGTATACTGAAGATATGCTTCGGATGCAGGCTTACGTTTCACTGTGTGTCTGATTGAGAGCCCTGTAGTGCAGTTAATGTCCCAGCACTCCCTGCCACAATTTTGCTATTAGGGAAAGGTAAAACTGCGGCAGGGCATGCTGGGATATGTAGTTTCACAGCAGATGTAGATCTGCAGGTTGACCAGGCTTGGTGTAGTCCTTATTAGATACACTGAAGACAGAGGTTCCAACACATTGTACCCTTTGCATTGCAGGCAGTAATGTCCAGCGACTTTGCCGTATCCCACTTCAAGCATCTGAGGAAGCTGCTGCTTGTCCATGGTCACTGGTGTTACACCCGACTTGCCAACATGATACTCTACTTTTTCTATAAGAATGTGGTAGGTGAAAAATGGTATTCCCCAGCAGGCAAGGCCACATATTATGTAAATTGCTTCGTTAATTGAATCTAGTACATATTTAAAATATATACAGTTAATGTAATCTGGTGCTGCGGATCCCTTGTGGCGCCATATAAATTGATGATAATATAGTAAGCTAATTAACTGCGGTCATTGTAAAATAAAAGGAATCCATGCACTGGTTTTGTCGTCTCCTCCCTCCAGATGTTTGTTACCCTCCTGTTCTGGTACCAGTTCTTCTGCGGATTCTCAGGAACTTCTATGACAGATTTTTGGATGTTAATTTTGTTCAATCTGGTTTTTACATCCGTGCCACCTATCATCTATGGGGTTCTTGATAAAGATGTGTCTGCAGACACTCTCCTTATGCTTCCAGAGCTGTACAAATCTGGGCAGACATCAGAGGTAAGACCAGCAACTCGTTGCCCTGTAATAATCCTATTGGATTCTGCAGTACCTAATGCTTGCTTTTACAGTGTGACGGGCAGCCTCTCCAAGGCTTGTTACATTATTACCCTGCTGGAAGTGTGTGAGCTTACATTATACAGCATCTTGTCAGTGAGGCTTCCAAACCATGCTGAGATTCTGTTCTTTCTCATTCCCAGCGTAATTTCACAGTAACACTATAACAACCTGCAATATAACAAAACATTGCCCAGGAATGAGATGTAGATTGTGACTGATGAGTTGCTTTATTAAAAAGTGTAATTACAGTAATTTTACATTACCATAACTAACACCTTTGTCTAATTCAGCTCTGACTTTATGGAACTCACTTCCCCGCACAGTTCAAGAGACCCCCACTCTAGAATGCTTCAAAAACAGACTCAAGACCTTCCTATTTACTCAAGCGTTTCCTTCAGTCCCTTAACTATTGTTTATGAAAAGCTTTCCTGTACTGTATTACATTCATTCTATCTGTTAAGCGCCTTGAGTCCTATTGGAGAAAGAGTGCTATATAAATACATATATAATATAAATACAATTATTATTATTATTATTAATTGGAAACTAAGGAGGAAATTTACTAAGATCGAATGGGTATGAATGCCCCCATTCGTACCCATTTAATATTAATGATGGCCAGGAACCGGGGTCGGGTCCAATGTTCCCTCTAATTTTACAAAGTCTGTGTGCGGCAAAAGATTTTGGCTGTGCAACTTTGGAAGGAAATTTAAATTTTTGTGCGTCACTTATATATAACTGGAAAATGACGTTCAGCATTTGTGTTAACTTTACTTCAAAATTATTTTAAACATTCAAAACACAGCACACAATATAGTTAATGGGTGAAACACACATTAATTGAGTCCACAACTGCAAAAAGTGACCACTGCTGCTTTGTGCGCTCTGTTGTAATGTCTGTGCGCACGTTCGTCGAGTTGTGCGCACAGCTTAAGGCCCCCATACATCGAGGTGATTTGGTCCGATTTCGGCCGATTGCGACCAATCGGCCTGTTAAATCGAACCAAATCGCCTCTCCCTGACATGCAGTCGGGTCCGATGCGCGGTCCCGTGCGCATCGGACCCGACTAGGTGGTCGGACCGGCTGGCCGTCCGACCACCCGTTCTGGGGCGGGCGGGAAGCAGGGACGCATGCGATCCATCACAACGGATCGCATGTGTCCCTGCCGCCGGGAAGGTTCCGGCGGCTCGCACTCTGTCTGGTGTCCGTACACTGCTGCGAGACGTCGCAGGCAGTGTATGGGCACCTTTAGAGGGAACACTGGTCGGGTCATTCACAAACTGCCAAATTCGGAAAATGTATTCATGCGAACTTGGCAGTTTTGTAAATATGAGTTCTTAGTCTGAAAAAAATGGTTAGTTGGGTTCGATCCCGTTCGTACAGCGGATCGTGCTGGTTAGTAGATTTCCCCCTAAGGGGGCACTTCAATTATTTACGCACACCTGATCTCCTAGCTGAAGTGACTGGTGCTGTTCTGTAACACGTTGTATGCCTGGAAGTGGAAAACCCCAACCCGCAGTTAGTGGTAGACACTGTACAATCTCCCACATTTGATTATTGCAGTTCTCTTTTTACTGATATTTCTCACCTAGACTATTCCTTTGTAAACCATTTTGATTGCCGTGTGTAGACTGCTACTGCCACAGATTACAGTACAGCTCAATGGAAGCTGATCATATACTTTGGTGTGGTTACATTAACATGGGATGGCATATAGGTAAACATCCCTTTTGGTTCTTCTTTTGCATGAAAGGTTATATGCAAGTATAATTCTAAGGTGCAAATCTGCACTTTAACATTTGCAACCAATATATTGACTTTTATCTGTCTAAAGGGCCCATATACAGATGGAGCCCTCCTCATTTAGCCCTTTAATAGGATTAAGTGAGTAATAGGATTACTCTGCTAATCCCCTACTGTATTGTTCTATGTATTGTATTGCTGCTGAGAACAATAGGATAGCCATGGTGAGCCACGACCTAAGGAACAAAGTTGAGAGGAGATCCAACTGTACCTGCGGTGTATTGGGACGATCCCCTGACGGTCCTGATCCCATGATCCTGGCCGGGATTATGGAATCTGGATCGCTGATCCTCTATTGGTCTTCGTTTCCCCAATCATCATCTCAAGATAATTGTTATATGTTGGTTATGAAGTAAGGATATGTGTAAGTAGAACAGCCCTGTAGTGGCTTAGTTTTTTCCTCGGCAAGAGCTCAGTGAATCCCTTGGTTATGTGGGATGCAGCTAAAGAATGCTTGGGCGGAAGCTGCATTGCAGCAAACTAATAGGAATAGAACATGGAGAGGAATAAGGGATGGTTGTGAAACTCGGATGGTATAATTAAACAGATTTCCAATTAAATCTCTATTCTTGAACATTGATATCTTACACTATGGGTACACACTATGAGATCTGTTTATTCAGCTGAAGAAGAACATTTAACATACTGCATGGGCGGGTGTGTACAGAAGATATGTCTGTGAATGACGTCCTTCGGACATATGGATTCAGCCCTGTAGTCCAACCAATGCCAATACATCCGGTATTTCCACCATTGTTGCAAATAAGTGCTACATACATACATACATACATACATACATACATACATACATACATACATACATACATACATACATACATACATACATCTTCCTCTGACATACAAGCCTCCAGTGTGTGGTAGTGCTGACCACACCATGGAGACCTACATTATCTTACTATACATGCCATAACCCCAACCACAGGACAGTATTAGGAAATAATTAGATGCCACAATAAAATAAATGTAATGGTGATAATGGATAGCTGGTGAGGACCAAATCCGTTTCATGCCAGGAAATGTATGTGCCATTAATATGCGATAAAGACTCTAGCCATAGGATTGTCTCCCTGGATATGTCATTTCAGGGGTAAAATATACAAACTCCTACAAATTGTGCTATTACAGTACATAGTACAGGCACCAGAGAGGGCATTTCAAATCTGTATTTTAGTAGAATGCCCAATACAGTTCTGTTCTGGAAAACCATGTATTCCTCCTTTGTATGTATCTGTGTAACATGAGGTTGCTTATTTATGTGCTGTCTTCCCTTTTCTAGGTTTACCGATCGTCCACATTCTGGGTCACCATACTGGATGCCTTCTATCAGAGTATGGCCTGCTTCTTCATCCCTTACTTTGTAAGTAATGTAGGCCGCTCCTACTATTTGTCCCAGGCTAGTCAGATATTGTAATGTTACAGCTGTTCAGTGTACAGGTGTTGTCCATGTCTATTTATGTGCACTCCTCATGGATCATTATACGGCTAATGTAGTGCTGGGTACACACTGGACGACACTACGAACAATCCAATATCACTCACGATTTACCTTGAACACCAGGGGACAGATGGATATAGTGCGTACACACAGAGCGATTTCATAAACACTATAGCCAGGGACCCCATCTAGTAGTATGCGGTCATTGTCGATATCCTCAAATCCAGCTTCATGTAGACAATTCAGCAAACCTCAATCCACAGCGACATAAACAAGGGCGGAGCATTGAGAATGCTGCTGGTGGGTTTTTTTTATTTCTATTTTATTTCTATTTTTATATCTCTGACCCAAAATATAGTGCAGTTATCCTTTTTTGCAGGTGTAATTTATGTGTCTCTTTTTTTAATGTATTTTTCTGGTTTCAAGTTGACTTTTCATAAATATATATATATATATATTTTTTTTATAATATTAGACAAGTAATGTAAAAATTGTAGTCTTTTTTTTTTATTTTTTTCTTATTCAAAATGGTCTCTTCTTCTATACTCTATTCTTAGTTTTTATATGTTTAATTAGAATTCTCCCTTCTTTTGTAGACCTATCTTGGCTCTGAAATGGATATCTATTCCTTTGGAAGCTTCATAATAACAGCAACACTCTTTGTGATTTTGCTACATCTACTAATTGAAAGTAAGAGCATGGTAAGTCTGTACATAACAGACAAGAAAGCGGTGTACCGGGCAGTGGCTCTATCAGGAACACGTTAGTAGAAGCGTTGTCTTGTGCAGGAAGAGTTCTGGATGTTTTTAAAATTTTTGTCATTTCCTTTTTTTTTTTTTTTTTTTTTTTTGTACGAATATTTGAAATCTTCTTTCTCTACATTGGCAGCTGTATTGAGAAGATCGCACATGTTCATCTGTGGTACAGTGCATAAGAGTTTTATGTAGTGTTTGGGCCACGCCATTTGAAACGTTATATGAAAAATCATCCCCATCTGCAAATACAGATGTGGTCGGGGACAGTTTGCTGAACTTCCTTGATGTAAAGCAGTAGTTTTTAAGTTTGTTTTGTTTTGTTTTGTTTTTTATTTGTTTGTTATTCTAGAGGTGGCTCTTGCTATAACATGTCTAAATAAGGCGAGCATCTGGCTCAAGATTGCTAAAACTAATTAAGATTTGTATGTTCAAAGCCATCTGGCTGGATTTCATGTAACCATATGATACGGAGAGCAGACCGTGAACAGTTACTCAATTTACATGCCTTGGGAAATGTTGCAGAACCTTTAGCCGGTTTCGGATTTGTACGCAAAACAAATGGTTCATTTACAAAACTGTCCGACCGTTTGGGAGCTGTGAATGTGTAGAACGGGTCCCCATTAGCTGGAGCATGATTGATGCACTGTAGCGTTGGGGGGAGATGTTGATGACCAAGGCTATAATACAAAGTGGATACCGGTCATCCCTGTTTTCATAGGATGCAGATTTCCTTGACCTGGCTGACCGGTTTCATCAGTCAGCCTGAGTAAGTTTCGGCATTCTAACTGAGGCCTGTATCCAGTGGTTGTGATGGTAATCTGATGGCAATCAGATCACAGATCCTGGCAGGAGCCATCTGTTTTCAAGAGACAGCTCCTGCTGCACCTTCATTGTAGTTGTATAGTATTGTACAGCTGCTTCCCTGCAACCATGCAATACCATACAAATTCTCAATCTGGCCCTATAGACCAGTGGGGTGCTGGGCGGGGTCCCGACAGTCATTAACCCGACGCCGGGATCCCGACTGTTAAAACACTGACGGCCGGGTTCCCGACGGCCGTCGGCTATTTTCCCTCGTGGGGGTCCACAACCCCCATAGAGGGAGAATAGAATAGGTGGCTCGCATAGCGAGCCCGCAAGGGGCTTTGTTGCGCTGGCCACGCTGTCTGAGTCCGGGCAGTCGGGATAATGACTGTCGGGATCCCGACTGTCGGAGAAACATACCACACCCAGACCATTGATGGGGGAACCTTTGGCCCTCCAGCTGTTGTTCAGCTACATGTCCCAGCATGCCCTGCAACAGATTTACCATGGCCAAATAGCAAAACTGTCGTAGGGCATGCTGGGATGGGTAGTTCTACAACAGCTGGAGGGCTGCAGGATTCCCATCCCTGCTATAGACAGTACACAGAACAGTTATTTTAAACCTTTTCATTTGCCAGAAGCACCACTGTTTAGTAAAATCATCATCATCATCCATTTTTATAACACTGTTAAGCATGTTTCTTATTAATGTGATCTGTATTTCAGACTTGGATTCATTGGACAGTGATGGGTCTTAGCATCATTGCGTATTTTATATTCTCTTTGGCCCTCGGAGCAGCATGTGTGAAATGCATGCCACCCGCCAACCCGTACTGGCTACTGCAGACTCACATGACTGACCCAATGTTCTATCTCGTGTGTGTCATGTCCGTAATCGTTGCACTTCTGCCAAGGTACGTGAGACCTCGCGTGTACTGCATGATGCTTGTTCTGCCTGCTAAATGTGTCCAAGGCCCTGCTGGACTTTCCTAAGAGGGAAAATGCTCTTGGTGTGTGATACAAAAAATACTTATATAAAGCCAAGTAAAAGTGCGCCTTTTGTGCAGCCCGTACACTTTTTTTGCACTACAGTATATTGCATCACATCTAGTTCCAATAGCATGTGATCTAGTACAAAAAAGTACGGGCTGCATATACTTTTTGTACTTTGCAATGTGATGTGCGCAGGCGGGCACAAAAATGCACCCGTGTATGGGCACCTTCAATCAGCCAGAAGCACACACCAGATGAGCGGTGTATGCTTCTGGCTGATTGATTCAAGGTTCCTATACCCGGGTGCATTGTCGTGTGCTCCTGTGCAAATCACATACAAAGTATATGTAGCCCGTACTTTTTTGTACTAGATCGCATCGCATCTAGTTCAAAACGCACGCTGCTGTAACATATATCACATGCGATTTGAACTAGATGCGATGCAATCTAGTACAAACGCACAGAGCACATTGCAACGTGTATGGGCACCTTAAGGATCTTCATTACAGATGCATTGTACAAATGCAGCACTGTACTTCCATGACTGCTTTTGACCTGTGAAAACTTTTCTAGGCATCTTCTAGTTTTTTTCTTTTTGTGTTTTTTTTTCTTTTTGTGTTTTTTTTTCTTTGAGAAATGTTTTTTATTTTGTATTTTTGTGACTTCCATTGTTGTCTCTACTCTCATTGTTCTCTGCTGATGAGTTCCTCCAGCATGTGTAACATGCTGGAGATGAGAGTATCCCTGGTTTGCAGCAGGCATACTGGATAACATCGCTTCTGCAGGTTTATGTGCTGATCATTCCCTATATGCCTACCAAAAAAACTAAACTATTGGCCTATATGCAGGGTCACCTCAGCGTAGCCCATGCCCCCATACTCGTTCGTCTTTCCCGCACAATAGTCCTTCTCTCTTGTCCTGGTTTTCTATTCTGTTCACACTTTATATATAATCTTATATTCCTAATTGAGCACAGGTGACTCAATTTGTATCTCCGATATTCTCATTTAACCATCTGCTGAATCTTGGATATCACTGGACTTAAGCTTGCCTTGTGGACTGAGTTGGGATAGCCTAAATAAGGCCTTTTGTGTGTGGTGTACAAGCCAGTTGTATGTCCGCCTCCCTATTTAAGAGGCCTTTTAGTGTTAGATGAATAGTGAGGCCAGGTAGGATACACAGCAATGATGTCCCCAGATGTGAGTAGTTTATACAAAAGGTTTCCATCAAAATATGAACTATTACCTCACATTTTATGTATCCTACTTCTCTCTTATGGATTTAATACATTCCTTAAATGTCTTTTTAGAAAAAAATCACAAATAGATTCTTTGGGTTTATTTTGTCTGATGTTGTGTATTCAGCTACTGTATTACAGTGATTCAAAAGCCTGGTCCTCAGGTCCCCGCACAGGCCATGTTTACCAGGTCACCTGGCAGGAGCACTGTATATCACCAACTGTCACATTTTTAAAATCTACAGGTGACTTTGAAAACACGGACTACGTGGGGTCCTGAGGACTGTTTGAGAACCTGACACTGCTGCCATGGCTATACTTTGGTTAAAAGAATTAAATCCCATGGGGAACATGATCATAGGGCCGATGGGGTCTAAGTTGACAGTCAATAGGATGTCCCCAAATGATCAACAGGCACAAGGTCAACATGGACAAAAGGTTGACAGGAAAATTGTGTACACCCGAAATGGTCTACATGCCTTTAAAAAAAATAATAATAATATTTTGTGGGTCAGTGTGGACACCTGACAACATAGACCCCCAATTAGTTCAGCACATGCCTTTTACATGGCTAGCTATACTTTGACATTCATTGCGTTTGACAGTCCAAAAATAAGAAATTGTGAAAAACTCGTGGCGAGGTGATGTTGCCCATAGCAACGAATCAGATTCTGTCTATTATTTCTTTAGTTGCCTTCTTTTACCAAATATTGTAACATTTGAAATCCGAATTTCGCTATTAATGTGGGTTCCCCCCTTATATTTTAGGTATGTCTACCGGGTATTTCAAGGAGCAGTGTTCCCCACTCCGCAGCAGAGAGCGAAGCGGCTGGATGTAATGAAACCTGACGAGCGCTCGCACGCTATTGAAGACTGGATGCAGGATAACAGTAAATCATTCCATGCAGTGCCAGCAGAGGGCAGCATACCAACAAGGATAGATGAAGAGACTGCTTGTATGCTGCCTGCAAATGACCTTGCCAGCCAGGATGTGCGATAGCAGCGTGCCTTGTAATGCTGGTGATATGAAGGCACTAATACTGCATTCCCCGGTGCTGCCACAATCAACTTTCAGTGTTTCTTTTTTTTGTATGTTTTAAATAAGGGAAAACAAAATGAAAAACGAAAAGTATTGCATTTCACTCCTGGTGCTAGACTTGAGACCTCTCTACGAGTGAAGAGATGACCGGCTCCTATCAGACATGTAAGAGATTCCGCATCTCTACACAGAACCCACCTCCCCCCACCCTTGATAAAGGTGACAAGACCCTGACTTGTGCGTTGGCCGATACATTCTTGTATGGTTACATCTTGCATGTTTTTAATGTGTCTTGGAAATATAAAAAAACTGCACAATATGGCCGCCTGGTAAGGCTTGGATCCTTTGGCAGTAATTAAGGATTCTGATACATTATGTGCCAGTATGGGGGTAGATTTCCTAAATGTCCATATGTTAAAGCTGCTGATTGGTGGCTTCAACCAATGAATTATTTGATTAGTGTTGGTTAGTACTTATTCCTGTTAAAGCCGCTTTAAATCCATTGGATGAAGCCACCAAACAGGCATAAATTCCAACCAACACTAATCCAATAATTCATTGGTTGAAGCCAATGCTTCTTATTGACCGCTTTGGATAAACCGTGGTTAGTTAATTCACCTCTTAGTGCTTAGTCCTAGGACGTCAGTGTGACCAGACTTACTCAGACCAGTATAACTAGATGCGTCTCCAAGTCCCTCTGCACAAACTATGATCTAGCTAATGCCCCACATCTAGGGGTAATGCAGTACAAATTCGCTCTGCTATGGCTCAGGTCATCGCAGCACACCTGATAGCGTCTCCCAGCTAATCAGGACATTCGGCATAATACGCACGATGAATGCTGCTTATTTCATCACTATAAACTGTCAAAAGTATTAAGTATGAGCAGCTGTGAGAATTGGTGCCTTTCAGAACTGACGAAATGCCTTTCTGTAAACACATGAGGTTTCACAACACCAGGGGGGTATATGTTGTCACTGGTGGCTTGCAGAAGCCCCACACATCGGCATGTTATACAATATAAGAATATCACTCATTGATAAATCTGACCCTTAACCTCTAGTTCTACCGGAAACAATCTGTCTTAACAGAAGAAACCTGGAAATTACCGGATTCTGATCTCCTGGATTATATAAATGAATACAGTTCTATGGTGGCATTACTACTTTTGACTAATACATTGGAACTATCTATTTATTTAACATGGTTACCGCTTTGTGGTTTCCCTTTCCTGGCAATAATGCATGTTTTGTGTAACAGAACAAATGCAAAATCCAGAAATGACTGGAATATCACTCAGGATTACAGAAGATCCTTTCAGGACCAAAAATGTTAGTGTTTTAATTTAAAGTATATCGGGTGAGTCAGGTTGGTTTCCAAAAGCAAACTCCTTCTTTAATTGACAAAACCATGCTGCATTGCAGGTGGGGCAGATGTAACATGTGCAGAGTTATATTTGGGTGAGTTATTTAGTTTCTGTGCAGGGTAAATACTGCCTGCTTTATTCTTACACTGCTATTTAGATTTCAGTTTGCACACACCCCACCCAAATGTAACGCTCTCTGCACATGTTACATCTGCCCCACCAGTGCAGCATGGTTTTTGTCAATTAACGGAGGAGTTTGCTTTTGGAAACCAACCTGAATCACCTCCATCTTTTTGTTTTAGGTACCGCTTTTTAGGATACTTTACGTTCTGAAAGGAACCTGAGAAATAGCTTTAAATGACAGAATATTTTGTACCCAGCTGCATATATATGATGACAGTGACTCCATACATAATACAGTTGTGACTTTTTGAAGACATCCATGGATTTTGGCTCCCATTCCGGGTAGTAGGCCTTTAATGCACTTTGGTTAGGTGTAATTCCAATCCAAGCTCAGTATTAATAGTTTGTTTTTTATAAATTATTTTACCAAAATGTATGAGTTATTTAGTTTTTCATGATTACAGTTTTAGAAGATGCATAAATATAAATGTAAAAGTCCCCGAGTCCTGTCGGGACATCAACGGCCACTCCAACAGAGCTTTTGGTTACCGAGAATGACCCCATGCATCCAATGGCAGTATTCTGCTCGCACACAGCCCTCTGGGACTGAGGTCCAGCCGTAGCTTTGCAGTAGGGCTCTGCGGTTGAGTATGAGATTTGTGGCCGGCTTTAGAGCATTTGTTTGTTTTTGTCTACAGCGCCGCTGCAGGGACAGCAGGAACAAGATGTAGATAATAAAGTGGGATTGAAAGAACAATGTGTCTGTAATTCTCCCCTTTACAATTGTTTAACTTGTTTTATTTGGCTGCTGCAGAATATTAAGTGAAAAGGGATGAATGTGGTTCTAGATCATTTTTTTCTTTTGAAATTTTAAAAGCATTTTATACAAGTGTTGTGCTCAGGATTGTTTATTTAATCTATGCATCTTGCACCCTTTATGGGGTGCCGTGTGACCAGGAGCAGTCCCTCACTAGTATTTCAGCATGCAGCCACCGAACTATACAGACAACGCGCACCTTAAGTATTCTTACTGAGTTTTTTTTTAAAGCCAATATTTTTATGCATTCTGTTTACATTTAACTACTTGTATATATTAGATTTATTGCTGGCAAATAGAAATAAAGAAACTTGCTGTAATGAAGCGTCTGTAATGTCTTTGAAAAATGTGTACGAAAGCACATTCTGCATATAGCGTAACCATTGTAATTTAGAAAATCCTGTCTTTTATTAGTAGCGCTTGCACTAGGTTAAAGAACATTTGTGTTGTTCTCGTTGTGGCATGTTTAAGCAATCTGTTGGTTTATCCCATGGGAAATTTCAATCCCTTTATTCAAGTCGGGATTTCGAATGGCAGCAAATGTTGACTTGTTTATTGATTTTAGAGTGATAAACTGCCAACCAATCAGCACCTAATGATTATGCTATGGACTATGTTTGAAAAATGACAGGAGCTGATTGGTTGGCGGTTTGCCACTCTCCATTTTATCCTTTTTTCAATGTTTAGTAAATCTCGCCCTCTGTGATCACCATAAAGCGGTTTGTATAAACGGTAAATGATTGGAAGATATTCTGGCCGTAGCAGGCTAGCAAAATAGGTGGATTTCTTCTCCATAGTGCGGACATGACGGATAATCATCAAACACTGACAAACAGCCAGGAAGCGGTCCCGGTCCGCTTATTGGATTCTCCAGCATGTTTTATTTGCCAGACCATATTCAGCGAATATCTTTCAAGTATAATATATGTGTACCGCTACATAATTCTCCACCATGCAGCAGATCATTTCCTGAAGAAACTATTGTAATAAATAAACAACCTGTCAGTGCATGGGGAGAAAAGGTTTCAACTACAGACAAATGATCTGTCATATCTGACAGATAATATCTCAGTCTATGAAGTCCCCTTGAAGATCTCTTGCATCTGTCGGACCATCTGCTGAAGAAAAATTAAGGTTGAGGCCAATTTCATATTCTAAATGAAATTATGATATGCTGGTACATATTTTCCTTTGTTGGTGAGGTTTTTTTTTGTGGGATTAAAAGCGGGCGAGGGCTCGATTTTTAATATCCATAACTTCACAAGGTTAAGCAATATACAATGGCAGTGGTAGAGAGAAATTTACTTAGATAGGAGTTCTATTGAAGATGGGATGTAGCTATAGCAACCAATCAGATTCTACTTATTTATTTAGCATCTTCTAGACAGGCATGGTCAAGCTATGGCCCTCCAGCTGTTGTGAAACATCATGGCTTGCCACAGTTGCTATTAGGGAATGCTAAAACTATGACAAGGCATGCTGGGATGTGTAGTTTCACAACAGCTGGAGGGCCACAGTTTGTCCATGCCTGTTCTAGAAGATAATAGATAGAAACTAGAACACCCATCGGTACTTATGTATTATCTGGGCTCCCATGTTAAATGGACCCCATTTATTCATACCCCTACTATCCAACTACGCATGGAGTTAATTTTATATAGTGTGGCGAGCCACCATGCCCGAAGCGAGCCCCGCGAGGGGACGCGGTCTCATAAGAAAAACGGGAGCCCAGATATTACATAAGTACCCACCCATCTTAGTAAATTTGTCTAACCTTTACCTAACCATCATGTCTACCCTTTACTGGTCTTCTAGTGCATGTGAATGGAAGGGTCAGCATTCCCGGCTTTGTAATGTAGATTTATTAGCAGACCTGGGGAAAGTAGAAACCTCTACATTTTGCCTGTCTCCAGTTTGTCATTCTCCATGAAAAAGACGATTTACCTTTCTGTAGGGTTCTGGACCACATGTCATAGCCTGGCAGATTTTAGCAACTATTTCCAGGGATTCCCAACAAAAAAAAAGGTTTATAGTATAGGGATGTCGCCTACAGCAACCAGATTCTAACTATTATTTTCTAGGACATTATTGGACATCTGTGGCTCTCCAGCTGTTGTGAAACTACACATCCCAGCATGCCCTGTCACCGCTTCAGCATTCCTTAATGCAAATACTGTCAGGGCATGCTGGAACTTGTAGTTTTACCGAAGCTGGAGAGCCACAGGTTGGCCAGACCTGCTTTGGAAGGCGCTAGATAAATAAGTGGAATCTGATTGGTTACTCGTCTCCATATCTATAAACCTGCACTTTAGTAATTATACCCATGGTAGCCCACATATTAAGGCTATATATGCTTGAGCATAGATGATTTAATAAGTACCTCAGTTATTTTGGTTTATACATCTGTGCTCAAGCATGGATAATGCTGTTAGCTAGTTAGGTTGCCTTGAGGGCTGAGGTTTGGAAACGTTGCTCTAGATTTTATGCAGCAGTTTTTTTTGTTTGTTTTTTTTAAAAGGCAAAAATATTGCGGTTTCTCTATTCGAAAGTTCACTTTAAATTTAATAGTCTGGGCAGAAATGGGCCCCTTAGTCCTCAGGGGCCCCGGGGAAATGCATCTGCTGTACCTATGGTAGTTTTGCCTCTGGTGCCACACCAATTCTTGGGGTGGGTTAAGAAAATGAGATGTAAAATAAGGTCCCTGTTACCATTTAATTATAATAACTCAAGGAACCCCCCACATAAGATCTCTTCCTCCTTTCCTTTTTCTCTTGTCATATTCTTTTTTCCACTTTCCTTTATGCTTCTTGCTGGACGGCTGGATCGGTTGATGGCTTGGGACTCGAAGCGGGCTGTTGGTTAGTAATTTAGATGTTTAGATAGTAATGTTTTGTTTAAGGTTTCATCATTATTTCTCTCACCTTTTTTGTTTGTCTGTTTTTAGTCTATTGGTTGTTTGTGGCAACTCCTGTTTGTTCCCGGACGATGCCGCTCATGTTTCTATTTGCGACTTTGCCAGTCACATTTCAGTATCTAAGACCACAGTCATGTTACCATAGGAGTCGCCATGTTTTGTTTCTTACCCCCTTCCTTTGTGTATTAGTTCCTTTTATTTTATTTTGTTGGAAAATTGTGGATTTTGTATGTTCTTACACTTTATTTTCCTCTGTATGGCCCTTATTCTAGTTCACTCTTTCTGACAAAATCCTTCTTAGATGGACAAAACCATGTGCACTGCAGGGGGGCAGATTTAAAATGTGCAGAGAGAATTAGATTTGGGTGAGTCATTTTGTTTCTGTGCAGGGTAAATACTGACTGCTTTATATTTACACTGCAATATAGATCTCACTTTGAAGTAAAACCCCACCCAAATCTAATTCTCTCTGCACATGTTACATCTGCCCCACCTGCAGTGCACATGGTTTTGTCCATCTAAGAAGGATTTTGTCAGAAAGAGTGAACTAGAATAAGGGCCTATGTACTAGCTGCAGTATATGAGGTTCAATAAAACATATTACCTAATTTGGCCCTTCTGGCATCTATAGTCCATAAGATATCTGCATCGCATAGGGCTGTGTACAAAAATGAGTCTGGGGGGAAATTGGGGGATGTGATGGTGTTTCCTCCCGATTGCAGCAGCTCATACACACGTGTGCACACACACACACCCCGCTCAAAATTGAAATGACCAGACTGATTTTTGTTTGCCGTTGCAGTGGCAATATTTAGTGGATATTATTTAGACTTATTGGTGTGCACATCCACTATGGATTAGTTAAGGGGATAGCCATACTATGAGTGCTCTATATAGATACTACAGTATATTTAGAAAACCAAAACCCTAAGGCATTCATTTTATATTTTGTCCAATCTATTTTTAACAGACTTTTTACAGGCTGCTTAGATGGTTAAGGCAAGATTTATCTAACTAATGATTGCAAACTGGAAAGAGAGGCTGAAGATTGATCACACACCTACAGTGTAAATGCATGTTTTTCGTTATATAGAAATTAGTTGGTGAGGGCTTGGTCTAATCATTCATATCTGTATACTTTCAGTAGATATAGTCTTTCATCTTTTTGAAATTTTCATTACTATGTGGCTGAATTCTATATGGAATGAAGTGTTTGGGGACAATAAAACTTAAATAACACTGCTCTCACATTTGGTGTAGTCTCCTAGCTCGCACGTTATGCACCTTAAGGAATTTCATTTGATTTACCAGAAGCCCTCTAGGTATTTGTATGATGCATACGCTTAGGAGATGGCCTTTAGAGACTGGGATATCTCGATTGGATCCAACACTCCGTACACTCTAGACTCTCCCATACAGTAATTGAGGCTAACTTGCCTGACCGCAATTCCCGTAATAATGCGCTCCTGTCATTTATATCCCATAGTCTATTGTTTTGCGTAGATTTTATTTCTTGATCTTATATTGGACCTTGTGAAAATTATCTATGGAGGCATTACATCTACTCTGGGGACAGTTGGAGAACAAAACCCTCATGGCTCTGGGAAGTGATTGCCTCCTGTCACTATGCCACAGAGAAGGAGAGATAACTAGTTGAGGAACATTTATTGGAGTCCTGATTTAGATTTTAGCAGTTGTTGAAGTTGGAAGCTCCCATTCCTTACGGAAGTTATGCTTAATGAAGAGGATGCTTATAGGGCAATTTCATGAAAAATATGGTCATAGAGCCTAAAACATAAGTCGACATGGTACAAAATGTTGGCATTAATAATCGGTTGAAATAGTTTGCTAATAGAGGATAATCATTTTGGTCCGTGATCTATCGTTTCAGTTACGGATCAAAGGGTTGACCGTTTCTAGTTCAATGTTGACAAAAGATCAACACCGGCAAAAGGCCGACATGGAAATGGTTGAAACGTGAAAATGTTGACATGAATTTTTCAGGTTTTATGGTGTCTTTGTGGACTCCTGAGGATGGTGCCCCCCAATTAGTGACCCTTTGGGACAGGTGGCTTGCAACAATACCACTGCACTCGGCAGACTTTACCACTCCTAATCGGAGTCCACATGGTTGGTTAAGTATGAAAAACTAAAAAAAAAAAAAGTAAAAATGTACAACTATAAAGGTGATTCTGTTAAAAAAAAAGGTAAAGTGATTATTCTGTACAGATTGAGATATTGGGCCACATGTACTAAGCTTAAAAAGTGATAAAATGGAGAGATAAGGTGCCCACTCAATCTGCTTCTAACTGCCATGTCACATGTTGTGTTTAAAAAAAAAATGACAGTAAGTGAGCTGGTTGGTTGGTGGTTTATCACTCTCCATATATTACTTTTCAACGCTTAATGCATCTCACCCATTACCACAGAATCCATTTTGGTACTTATGTAGTATCTGGGCGTCCGATTTTGTGATTGTATGCCTTACCTTAAGGCATACAATCAGATGCGATGCGATTCGATGCGATTTTGCATAGGATTCAATGTTAAGAAGGTCCTGTTCATTTCCCCACTATCCAAGTGGGCATAGAGTTGATTTTATATAGCGTGGCGAGCGCAGCGAAGCGAGCCCCGCGAGGGGACGCATATTTCTTAAAAAGTATTCTGTGTCCCCTCGCGGGGCTCGCTACGCTCGCCACGCTTCGGCCTCGGTGGCTCGCTACGCTCGCCACAGGTTTATATCCAACTCCATGCCCACTTGAATAGTGGGGAAAGGAAAAGGACCCCTTTTTCCCATTGAATTCTATGTTAAAATGGACTCAGACCATTTTAACATTGAATCCTATGGAAAAATCTTGACCATCGCATCGCATCGCATACGATTTGGTCGCATGCGATGCGATCCGATTTCTAAATCGGACGCCCAGATACTACATAAGTACCTCCATTTTCTATTGAGATTTTGAATTAAATTCTCACATTTGAAAGTAGGTAATCCTAACATTTTTCCAGGCTCTAATGTAAGGTAATGAAATCACAATATAATGGAATTGTTTACAGATGTAAAAGGTATATTGTAAGCTCCTCTGAGCAGGGCCCTCTTCCCTCCTGTTGTCAAAGCCCACTTCTCTTCACATTTCACTCCCAGCTCTCCTATACTCCCAACACTCAGTGACCATCTTTGTCCGCATACTCCTCTCCATAATTGGCATCAAGCCTCTAGTTGTATGTTGATTGAGTCCTCACTACTTACATTTAAGCTGTAATGTGTATTGATCTGTGGCACTCTTTATTTGTACCCTATTTTTGTTATTTATTCAATTTTATGCCAAGCTGTGTCTCCCTGTATTGTTCCTTTGTACGGCGCTGCGAAACACTTGTGGCGCCTTATAAATAAAATTATAATAATATATATATATTCTTCAAAGATGTGTCTTAGTCATAATGTGATGAAACACCAGAAGACTGTGGTTATTCATTTGGTATGTGACATGTATGAGTGTGACAGAGTCTGTATACATAGCATAATGGTACTTGGCATGAAAAAAATCCACATCCGCTGCATTTATAGCAATTCGTCTACAGACTCTGACAAAGTTGCATATCAAATTAATCATGTCAAACTCCCAGGGTGTTCTAGTTGCATTACATTGCAATTGCAATGATTTTTTAGGATAAAAGACATGATACTCTGAAAGATTTACACTGGACCTGGTGTGCCAAATGGGGCTCTTATGTATGAGGACACATCTGTAGGTTGCTCCTTTTAAACAGGAAGTAGTTCTAAGGAGGAAGTGCCACCATTTACATCTCAGTCCGTGATGACATAGATGGCAATGAGCCACATGCTGGGTCATTTTTTTTTTTTTTTTAATAATCCTGATCATTATTTCTTGCTAATACATTTTATTGTCAAATTTCCACCTATTTCTGGTTAGTTTCATAAGCTTCGTTGAGGATACATTTTTGACGGTGGCCATACACTTTTGTGATTTTGGCCTATTTCACCCAAGTCTGAAGGATCAGCCCAAGAAAAAGGCTGAAAAGTGGCCAAATCACATGTGTTTCACATTGGATCCAATGCGGAGGTTGAACCTCCTGCACACAAGATAGATCTGAATCCCACTGTGGCTGCACCCGGTTTATCGTATGCGATTTTCCTTGTAAAATCACATGTACATTGGCACAAGTGCCAAATCGGATGAAGCACTGGTGGGGAAGTTCAAGAGAAATCAGGTCTGACTTGTGTAAGGGATCTAGTCCTGGCTTTGTTTAAATGTTTGTCAAATTTTATTCACAACGAACGACTTCTGAATTATCAAGAATAACCTACACAAGTTATCACTTAAGCTGTTTTTTATTTTATTTATCTAGTATTTTATACTAGGTGATTCATCGCGCCCTACGGGCGCTCTTCACACCGTCGTAAGGCTGTGCCCCCTTACCTGTGTACGCAGTTATTGTGAGGGTTGGGTGGTGTGGGTGGGGATACTGTGTGTGGTGGAGTTGCAGGGTTGGCCCGTGTCGTTTGGTTTGGTGCCGTGACGCTTGTGAGGGAAGTGGGGGTGCTGTAGTTGGGTTGGAGGTGCGGGGTGAGGGATTGGGTGTGAGTGTGTTGTGGATGGGGGCGGGTGTTGGTGTACTGCGGGTGCTGGAGGTGTGGTTGTGGTGTTTTGCAAGTGGATGCTGTTGTGCTGTGGGTGGGGTGGTGTCATGGGAGGTTGGGGTGCGAGGGAGGTTGTTTGGGTGTGCTGCAGGTGGGGTAGTCACAGGTGTGAGGATACTGTGGGTGTTGGAGGTCAACATGCGGGGTGTTTTTAGGATGGGCGGTGTATGGAATTGAGTATGTAGGGGGAAAAAAGGAAAGTCCCGAAGAGGGAATAAGCCACAAAAAACATCCAAACATCATTAGTGGTAAGCAGAGAGCGGCGTTGCGCTAGCTGCTGCTTACCCTCCTTGCAGTATGTATTGCAGAGTGTGGTCCGTTCTGTACTGGCATCTGCTATTCGGCACCCCATCCCCACCCCGGAGATCCGCTGCTTGGGGGGGGGGGGGTAGTTACGCTCGCCGCCGCTGCTGGGTTGGGGGGGGGGGGTCATCCCCCAGTAATCTGTTTACTGCAGGGAAGTGTGAAGCGGCAGTGACTTGGGGGGGGGGGGGGGGAATGGTTGTGCTCGCCGCTGCTGCTCGGTAGCGCCGGGGGGGGGGGGGCGGCTCATACCCCAGTGAGCTGTTTCCTTCAGGGGTGCTAGTGTGAAGCGGTGGGCGGCATTGACTTGGGGTGGAATAATTGTGCTCACCGCCTGTAAGTAGTGCCGGGGGGGGTGCCTTATACCCCGATGAGCCGCTGCTTCAGTGTGATGCGGCGGGCGGCTAGTGATTTGGGAGGCGGGATTCGAGAACCCACTGTATGACAGGAGGGAGGGATGTGGGCGGTTTAGAAGTGGAATGCTGGGAGGGGGGCGGATCTGCTATTATTGCCGCCGTAGCCAGGGACCGCTGTCAGGTGTGAGGCAGAAGGGGGGTGGGCGAAATGTCTGGCGGGGCGGTGGGAAAGTAGTAGTTACGCCGCGTGGTGAGCGCGTATATGAGGGGGGGGCTGGGTGGCCAGGGGATGAGTGTGTTGGGGGAGGGGTTGTGGGTGGTGAGCAGCCGTGGATGGAGTTAGTGGGCAGGCATGGGGAGTGCTGTGCGAGGAGGGGTGTGTGCTTGTGGAGAACAGTAGAACGGAAGTGCCTTGCTTTTGCAGTGTGGCTGACGGTGGATGGGCCTGTCAATCACCCGTGAAACCCCGCCCACCGTTTGCCACACTGCTTGACTGACAGATCTGGCTAAATATATAAGAGATGGGGTTTATTGTGGCTGTTTGATATGATGATTTGTTCACATTAGTGGTGGCCGTTCTATCGGCAATATTCAATGAGATTTTTCACTATGTGCAGCGAATCCGGTTTAGGATTCGCTGCACATTCGCCTTGTTCCAGCCCTCCCTCTCCCCCTATTCAATGCGTCGGGGGCTCGGTGCCCAGTGGTGCAAGTAGAAAAAAATCTCTTAGTGGTACTGTGCCGCACGCTGACAAATGGGCGTGGTTAGGGTGTGGTCATATGATAAGGGACAGTGGCTTCATGACAAAACTTTAAAACACAATGCCATTTCTGTTTGGGCTTGTGCACATATATGCCCCCACAGTGCCAGATATCATTTACCCCCATAGTGCCACACACATATGCCCCCACAGTGCCAGATATGCCCACAGTGCCACATATATGCCCCCAGTGCCAGCCATATGCCCCCACAGTGCCAGACAGTACCAGATATGCCTCCACTGTGCCACACAGTGTCAGATATTCCTCCAGTGCCAGGTATGCCCCCACAGTGCCAGATATCATTTACCCCCATAGTGCCACACACATATGCCCCCACAGTGCCACACATGCCCCCATTGCCAGCCATATGCCCCCACAGTGCCAGACAGTACCAGATATGCCTCCACAGTGCCAGACATATGCCCCCCAGTGCCACACATGCCCACACAGAACCAGATATGCCCCTAGTGCCAGATATGCACACACAGTACCACACATATGCCCTCAGTGCCATATATGCCCTCATTGTGCTGGTCCCGCTCCATGCATATGTAATGAGTGGGACCAGGCGCAGTGAATTTCTAATGAGTGGCTCCCTGCCCCCTACTGACAGGTAAAAAAAAAATGATTCCAAATAACATGCCCCTTCGCAGAATAAAGTTAGTGATTTATTTTAAAAGATCACATTCCAGTTCCCCTTATAAAGATCAAAGGTGAAGAAGAAAAGTACTCTCACATTCGGCTCACTCCCACTCCATGCCACACTGACGGCTCTTTGCAGATCCGGACCCTAGATGACAATAGACCGGGCAGAGGCCACTAGGTAAGCGGCGGTAACCGCTACTCTTTATCATTTTGAAATACTGCATTTAACTTCAGCTGGTACACCGCAAACAGCAGTTTTTCTCCCTACCCTTTGCTCCTGATCTCTGGATCTATACCCTATTGCTATTTCTTCATCTACCTACTCACGCAAATAGGAGGCAGGTGCCGCTCATCGGCTACCAATGCTCTAATCGTACAGCACATAGCAGAAAGCAGCACACCTACCCCCAAGAGTAAGGCGCATACTTTTACTGTATCCCTCTTGCACATCCCTTTCCTTAGTTGTACTCTCATCTCCAGAAAGTATTTATTGGCACCTAACCCTGCACTGTTATTATAACAACAGGGTACTTGCACTACCAAAAAGGAGAAAGCAGACACCCCACTTTTCTAACTCTGACACTCTATACATACAGCCAAAAAATTGCCGAACGCTCACTGACTCTCAGAGAACCAGGACGGTTGAGAGAATCAGCAGCAGCTTCCGCAATCTTTACGACTGTGTGTCACTTATCTCTGATATACATCTCCACATTTATACCCCCTCTCTTGTAACGGTTACCTACGCAATTAAATACCTAGATTGGCTCTGCATCTCTGAACTATATCACACTAAGCAGCTCGGTATAACTGATTGATTGAATAAAAGACTCATCTGAGACTGCCTAGGCTATAAGGGATAATATCTTGACTGCACCAGAGGAGAACAATTTCTCTCTGGCCAAATAATCTGATATCTATATTTCGCTTATCACTTCCTTACCACAGGTGATAGGAACAAGAAAATTTGAATCCGAAACACGGCTGATATATAACAATAGCCCCGATTGTCTGATCATTATTTATTATTTGTTTCCTATCAGATTATCCTGGTGTGTATACCAACAGTTGAATACAAATGTATTCTATAATATCTAAATATCATTCAACTGTCCATCCTTAATGTTTGATGTTGTCTGTCTGTATGTCGAATTATAAGTTTTATGGAACCATTAAAAGTTAAATTTTATTAAAAACTTTTTTTGACATTTAAAGGAGTGCCCCCAAACAGAAGAGAGTACTTTTCTTCTTCACCTTTGATACATTACCCTTACTCTCAGGGGAGCACCACCACGTCACTATCTACCAATTAATTGGTTAATTGATGCAAAGTCACTGTGGTAATTTATTTCAGTACAAGACCCAACAATATTACCTACACCATTCAGTGTCAATTGTGCTCAGGTCTATCCCCTCTCAGATCCCCTTTTCCCACCCTTTCTCCCATTTATACAACACCTTATAAAGATGTTGAATGCAAAACAGTGAATTATGTTTAAAATCATGCTGGAAGCAGTTCTCCATCCTAGCATTGAATACACTCTCGGTGAAAACCCCATTGAAATACACCAGCGAATTGCAGTGAGCATGAAACGGAGAACTGGCCGGTATTATTCATTGTACGCTTTCGGTGAACAGAGAACATTGAATAGGGTGAATCAGATTTTCAGTGAAACCTGAACAATGAATACTGCCCTATTTAAACAAAAATGGATTCTGGTACTTGTGAGTTATCCGGGCTGCCGATTTTTTTCATCGCGCCCGAAATCGTGGGCATCGCGTCGGTCGTGGCCGTTATAAGGGGCCGCGACGCGATGCCCGCGATTTCCCATAGACAGTAATGTTAAAAGACGCGTTGGACCCGATTTCCCATAGACAGCAATGTTAAAATAAAATGACAATGTGAAATTGGCCAATATGGCCATTTCACTTTGGATATGTTTTAAAAAAAAAAGGTTTCATGGCCCCCCACCACCGTTCACGCCACCCCGCTATTGACGCCAACCCGAAGCGTGGCGAGCGCAGCGAGCCCGCGAGGGGCGGAGGTACGCGTCCTCCGACCTTTTCATACCCCTACTATCCACGTCGGCGTGGAGTTGCGGACACCTGTGAAGCCCGCAAGGGGATGCGGATACCTGTGAAGGTATCCGCGTCCCCTCGCGGGGCTCGCCACGCTTCGGGCTCGGTGGCTCGCTGCGCTCGCCACACTATTCTATTCTCAACTCCACACCGACGTGGATAGCAGGGGTATGAAAAGGTCGGAGGACGCATACCGCCGCCCCTCGCGGGCTCGCTGCGCTCGCCACGCTTCGGGTTGGTCTCAATAGCGGGGTGGCGTTAACGGTGGTGGGGGGCCATGAAACCTTTTTTTTTTAAAACATATCCAATGTGAAATGGCCATATTGGCCAATTTCACATTGTCATTTTATTTTAACATTGCTGTCTATGGGAAATCGGGTCCATCGCGTCTTTTAACATTACTGTCTATGGGAAATCGGGTCCATCGTGTCTTTTAACATTACTGTCTATGGGAAATCGCGGGCATCGCGTCGCGGTCCCTTATAACGGCCACGACCGACGCGATGCACCACTCCTTAGCATTTATACATAAGACCAAAAAATAGAGGGTAGCTTTCCAGCGCTGGTTGGATCCAATGAATGGTTGATGAGCAGTATCCCTGAGTTCGTAACCTAAGGGACCACACTGACCTTGGTGTTGGTCCCTATGTGCAGACAAAGGTATCTTTACAGGCTCAATTAAAGGGAATCTTATACACTCCTATCCAAACACGGGGAGATTACAACTGACCTTGTTCTAACTCCCTATATGCACATCATCTTTAAAAGCTGTAATTTTCTGTGATAAACACACAGTCTGTTTCAGATAGTACTGACCTGGTGGCAATGCCCTATGTTCACGTAGGGGTTTCTTTAGTGCGTCCCAGCCAGCATAATGAATCTCCAGAACAGGACAGCATAAGTTCCAAACATCAGGGGTTTATTATGAATAAAAATTCCAATATGTTGAATAGACTATCTGTATAAAATGGTGATTCTCCTACTATTTGCATTACCCCTTTTATACAGCTACAGGCTATGGGATACTGTGCATTACAAACATACTGTAAGTTTCATTTTACGCAGTAGTCAAAAGGGAAAACAATTTAAACTCCATAGATTTTAATTGATAATTGGTTGTCTGTTAGCAGTGCTGTAAATCTCAATGATAACCACCCTCAGAACACTGCACAGACTCACTTATTCCACAGTCTTTAGCCATGCAAGAATAATTACTGGGTTATTATTAGTGTGATCTCGGAAAATAAGACACATGTTAAAAATGAGGACCAGACTCCACTCTGTCAGTCAAATCTCATAGTAAACAAAGCACCATTTTAATTAGCTAGAGCGTAATTCAAATCAACAAAAGCAAAATATAATAAATCTTTGGCGGAGCGGTACGATCTGCTGCTAATTACTTGCTGGAACTGCATACTAGAGGTGCATAATTGGATGCAGACTGCCCAGTCCTGGACCATTCCATCAGGCAAAACAATGGGTTTATAATTCATCTGGGTAAAGAAAGTCCGTACAATAGTTCCCAAGATTACATTTCTCTAAGTTAATTGTAATTAATAGACAAATATATTAAACACAAGTTAATTTATTCAAAATCTGTTTCACATGTAGAACTAGTCCTGGCAATGACCTCAATAGAAGTGAATTGTGTTGCAAGGCTTTCAATGGGAATTTAAATCTTAATAAGTCACAAATCGTCTCCTATTTGGTTGCTTCGGACCTCTGGCTTTCTTCATCTGTCCATTCTCCGTTAGGGTTGGGATCATTTGGTCTACAGCATGATGGTCGGCAAAATGATTCACAGAACAATAGAACCAAATACTTGCCCAACAACCGACCCGGGCCATCGGCCCATCCACTGACAGATCCAGCCAATCAGCAGGAAATAGGAACAAGGAAGATAGGGGTATGGAGTGGGTAGGAGAAATGGAGGAAAGAGACAAAGTAGAGGGTAAATGTAGAATGTTATTTAGAGACCTAATCAATAGTAATAGGAGAAGCGTTTTGTAGAAGTTGAAGGGAGTACCACAATGTACTTTGGAAACAGCACCGAATCGCCAGCTTAGTACGAGGGGGTAGGGTCTGGATCGATTTACCCAGCAATTAAATAACTTTGGAGTCAATAGTTCTTTGTGGAGTGAGGATTCTAACCAGTCCATGGTGAATAAAAAGAGGAGTCGTGCGGTCGCCATGTCCAAAGAAAGAGCTGAGGCCTGTATCCATTGTTGTAGGATGGCTTTCTTACCCACTGCTGAAATAAGTATTATAAGCTTTTTATCATATTTAGAGATTTTGGGTTGGTCTGCGATGTAACCAAATAGTGCCCACGAGTCAGTACATTGAAATGATAACTGCAGAGTGGTTGTAGCATAAGTGTGTAGTGTTTGCCAGAAGGCGTGTATGTGTGGACACTGCCAAAGATAGTGAAAGAGGTCGGCGTCTGGTATATGACATTTAGGACAATCAGATCTCTCTGCCGTGCCCATCAAATAGCAGCGTTTGGGTGAAAAATAGGCTCTGTGAAATATTTTATAAAGCATTTCCTGGAGCTAGCTGGGATGAGTTTGAGGTTAATTAAAAAGGTATCCAAAATGGCTTCAGAGTCATGGGGAAGTGGGAGGTCCATTTAATGAGAATAGAGTGTGTTTTGGTACGGATTACTGGATCTAGAGGGTTTGTAATATCCTGGGGTTGTAATTTGGTCAGAATTGATTGCAAATAGTGGGTAGCTTGAAGGTAAGGGAAGGCGTGACTAGGAGGGAGATTGAAACGTTGCATAGCTTCATCAAATGTGAGTGAGACATTAGAAGTGTTGAGTAAGTGTTGTATACATAGGATTCCAGAAGACCGCCACGCCGTAAAAGGTGGTCCGGCTTTATCATTGGCACCCCAATTTTCAAGGTTTTAAGTCTATCCATTGCTCAGCACAGATTGTTAAATCAAGCTGACCTTTATATATTGTCACCTCTGGCCAAGTATGAATAAACTTAAAACGTGGACTCTTAGGGTGACCTTAGGACCATATTTGTGAACTTCTGGTCTAAGTTGACATTGAATATAAGGGGTTATTCACGTTGGGTTGTATGAGCGATCCAACCCGCAATTTGATTATGGGGAAATTGCAGGCCAGGACCTTTGCCTGTGCTAGCATCTCAGAAATAAGAGCGAATCAGATTGACAGACAGAGGCGTGTCAGGAAATGGGAACGTTGGCCCAGTTTTCCAGGTGTTGCGAGGACTGAAAACGCTTTGCTCGCCACGCTTCGGGCACGGTGGCTCTCTTCACTCATCATAGATTTATTTTCCCCCTCCAGATATACATATGTGTATGTGGGAAAAAAAAAAACAGAAGTGGTTCTAGCAGCAACCGATCTAGGAAAGAGAGAAAGTGCGATAGATATGTTATCTGATGAGAGGTGTGGCAGGTAAGTCTAGCTGCCCTTTAGGGGGCAATATTCAGAAATTCATGGGCTCCAAAATGAAATTATATCTAGATGCCCCACACCTAACCAAAAGGCCACCCCTGCTCTCCAATATATAATAAAAAGAGACACAAACCGCATTATCATGAAGCCACCTTCCTATTTGTTTTGAATAGAAGGTAGACCTGTCTTTTTCTGGTACAAACAGTTAATGTTTGGACCAACTCTCAGCAGATGCAGTGAGATGGGAACATATAGTACAGTAGTATAGATAGAGTACTGTATACTGATTTGGATGCATCCCTGACGATTTAATTACGAAGAATCAGGATGTAAAACCCAATACATCTAAGCTTGTTTATGCACAGGGCAATGTTCTTACTAGCAATACTCGGGTACAGTAGTAGAATCATTGTGGGTATAAAACTGCTCAGAAAAATCGGGTTTTACAATCCAACTCTTCATAAATAAACCCCCTGGTCTACATCTGCTTTCAATTCTTTCTTTCTGGGTGTGGTTAATGACCGTCATAATACCGACTCTCGGAGCATCTTCCGGCACCCTTTTTCTGTATTTAGTACATTTCTATTAATAATTATGATAGGACAAATGCGGTACACTGCAATAATAGTTATATTGTATAGAAAGTTTAATATTATAACAATGTGAGTGGTTGGCCCAGGTGCAAAAATATAACTTGGGGGGGCGTGGCTTGGCCGGCACTGAGAGCGGGTGCGGGGAGTGTGAGCTCCATGAAAATCCTCTACAAATTAGAGATGGGCAAAACGGCTCACTGAGCGGACCCGGGTCGACCTGGGTCGGTCAGTGAAAAGATCTAGATCCTTTGGGCGGCTCTGCGGCTCAGTTTGTGTAAAAAACACAGTTATTTATGGTTTGAGTTAGTGTACCATACCTCCCAACATGACCCTTTCCAGGAGGGACACAATGCTCTGTTTCTGGACTTCCCTCTTAATGTTTGATTGTTATTACCTGTGTGGAAACACCTTTCTTACCCATTTACCTGTTTAGAACAGGTAATAGCAATCATTCGTTAAGAGGGAATCCAGAAACAGAGCAAAGTCGTAGGTCAGAGATGGGGAACCTTTGGCCCTCCAGCTGTTGTTGGACTACACATCCCAGCATGCCCTGCTACAATTTGCTATTTGGCCATGATAAAACTGTTGCAGGGAATGCTGGGATGTGTAGTCCAACAAGCTGGGGCCAAAGGTTCTCTAACCCTGACCTAGGTGGTGCACTTAACATAGATTGTTCTCCGCAGTATTAGCTCGTAGAATCTATGATTTTACACACAGGGAAAATTGACTAATAATTGAATAGCCCTGCGTGGTAAACACAGTAGATTATTGAATATTGAATATGTTGGGTTTGCCCCCTTATATATTTCAGGGTCCCTTCCTGTGGGGCTACCGGTCTCTGTACTACTACTACAATTAGCCTGTAGCCCCTCCCCTTGAATATCTCCCCAATAGGCCCTCAGCATTTCAGGCATACACACCGCCGGATACGGCAGTAGGGGGAGGTGGAGTCTGACATTCTGTGGCTCACTGTACAAATCAGAGCTCCCTCTTGAAGACCCCTTTTCATTGCCAGTTTCGGGAGGGAGGAGGGGGTCCCTATGATATAAAAATAAAAGTGTCTACTCACCCATTAAATACAACCATTTCCCTCATGCCTACCTATATACTTGTACAATGACAAATACAGGGAATAATCCTTTGTGAGGTGGTGTTCTGGGGTATTGATCATATTGGGGCAATTTATCAATTTTGTGGGCGCAGGGACAGGTCCCTGCGAAGCCCTAACCTGGAAGCCGGGGGGTCAGACCCCCGCTGACCCCTCTCATCCGAGCCGGGCAGTGCGATGTGTAGGCATAGACTACAATGGGCTATCGCCATCTCAGAATGGCGGTAGCCCAGGGGTGCGAAGCCGGGCTGCCCGATGTTGATACATCGGGCAGCTTCGCATCCCCCATAGAAACCTATGGGGATGCGGCCGGCGGCGCTGAAAGGGGATCGCAGCAGGGATCGGAGATTCCTGCTGCGGTTCCCCGATGATACATTTAGGGGATACTGGCTTACTAGAGTAGAAGATACCATGTCTCTGGTACATGTACAGCTGCTAGCCAGGGAGTATACGGAGGGTGTCAGAAGGAGAAGAGGAGCTTACAGCGTGATGCGGCTCCTTAAAGTGTTCTGTACATTGCACATTTTAGAGAAATGTAATGACATCATCTCCAAGCGCCAGGCCCGCGGTGATCCCCGCCGGGACCACTGATCGCCGTGCTGGGGACAGCCCAGCACCAAGGTAAGCTGCTGGGCTGCCCCCAGCCCCGTGCACCCCTCCAGCCATCGTCCTGGAGGTGAATGGATGCCTCACACCGGCATCCATTCACCTCCTCCGCTGCTGTCTGCTGAATATAGCAGACAGCAGCGCAGGCTGTCTGTGCCCCCCTGTCCAACCTGCGGATGCTGCGGTCCCCCATTGATGTAAATGGGAGCCGGGTCGGATGACCCAGTGTACCCATTTACACCGACTGCCCTCTACCCAGGTCATAGTCATGTTCTACCCAGGTCAGGACCTGGGGAAACGGTCGTTTGGTCGACTGAACTAGGTCGACATTAGGTCAACAACACTAGGTCGACATGCTGAAAGGTCGACATGGTTTTAGGTCGACGTGGTTTTAGGTCGACATGGAACAAGGTCGACGTGGTTAGTAGTAATAGTATGTTTATTTATAAGGCGCCGCAAAAGTGTCCGCAGCGCCGTACATAGTAAACAAAAAACAAATGACAAGGTAACATACAGGGTGTGTTGAAAAAGTCGACGTGGTTACAGGTCGACGTGGTTTTACGTCGACATGGAACAAGGTCTACATGGTTATAGGTCAACATGAGGAAGGTCGACAGGTCATAAGGTCGACATGGGGATTTTCACTGTTTGTTGAGCCGACATGTGCTGACAGGCGGTATTTCATGCCCTACCATCCACTAGGGCATGGAGTGAGATTATAATAGTGTGGCAAGCGAAGTGAGCCACTGTGCCCGAAGCATTGCGAGCGATGCGAGGGTCCGATACTCACTTCCAACTGTGTTGACATTCGGGTAAAAAAACAGCGAAAACCCCATGTCGACCTTATGACCTTTCGACCTTCCTCATGTCACCCTAACGTCCACGTCGACCTTGTTCCATGTCGACCTCTCTGCATGTCGACCTAGTGACTGTCTGACCAACGCTTGTCTGACGAACAATCCAGTTCCCAGGACCTGGGTAGAAGTCCAGTGTAAAGGGACACGGCGTGTCCCATTTACACTGCCGCTGACCGGGGTCTGACCCGCTGAAGACCCGGGGTTTTGCGGCGGTGTAAAAGGGGTATTAATTTTGCTCGTTGCCAAGGGAGACTAAATTTGCTTATTGCCAAGGGGGATTAAATGTGTTCATTGCCAAGCGGGACTAAATTTGCTCATTGCCAAGCCCCCCCCCCCTAAATGAAAGTTAAAAGAAGGCCCCCTCCCCCTCCAAATTAAAGTTAAAAGTACTACACAGCCCAGCAAACACAGATCTAGTAAAAAAAAAAAAACATGTGCACTGCCTAACTAAAGTCTGTGTCTGTGAGAATGTGTGTTCATACTTCTACACAACTTTCTATGATACTGTACTAGTAGAAGATGGTGAAGCAATCTTGCAATGCCTCTGCTGAGTCTGCTGTTGGGCTCCTTCAGGGCTTCAAGAAGAATCTAGATCTGCACATGACACAGCAGCAGCAGCAGAACAAGCAGGCTTGTTTTTCTATTCACTCAGTCTCCAACTAGAAGAAAATATCTCAGCTGCCAAAGGTGGCAGTGCTGAGCTCAAGCAATGCATTGTATTGTATGCAACGTAAAACGTAACTGATCCGGATCACCATTTTGGGATCGGCGGCTCCCTCGTTCTTTGAAGGGAGCCGTTCAAAAGAACCGGATCGTTCACGAACGACCCAACTCTACTACAAATATCCTGCCCCGGGACCTGCGGATGGTGTATACGTACCTCCACTGCTTCCGGAGACGCTCCTCTACCACCTGTGCTGCCCACGGCTATCCTCGACGGCTTGGGGAGTCTTCATTCGGCTGGGCCTGCTGTGCCTTGTGCATCTACTCCGGGCGCCGGCGCCATCTTGGATCCTCCAGCAGCTCCGACTACATGCGGGAGCCTTTGGTGTGCAGCTCTGGTACTCGACTGTGCGGCTGCCGCTGGCTGGGTGAATAGGTGGGTGGGGGCGGCTGGTGACTCTCCGGAGGTTAAGCGGGAGAGAGTGGGAGCTTTCTCCCTCGAGAAACGCCGCTCGGGCCGCACGGAGTGGCTGGCGCCATCCCGCTTGCCTGTCCCCAGGGCTGCGGTACTACATCCTGCCTCCATCTGCTTCTGGCCATGACCGGCGCTCAGCTGGGACTTTCTGTGAACTGTGGAGTTTATGCTACTGGTGAACTGCCCATAGGTGTGGGGGATGCGCTACTGTGGACGCCTTTAAATTCCTGCATCATCTTGACGTGTGTCTATCTGACAGAGGTCCTGCTACACACTGGTGGAGACTGCTGACCGTGGCCAGCTCTCATACTCTGACTTCACTTGTTTGCTAACCTACTGGTTTCTTCTGAGCTGCCTGAAGGTATTGGTGCACTCTCCTATACAGACTTTGGGTACAGTCTGGAGGTGTGCTAGCCACCGCCATTTTGCCATTATTCTTCGGTCTGAGTGCTACTTAATCGTCCATGATGATTGGTTCCTTGCAGCGGGCTATTAATGCCTCGACCCAGAGACTCCTTGCTCAATTTGGAGATATGGGGGTTGAGCCTTTCTGCCCTTATACTGTGGTCTCCACACCATCTATGTCGGTTTCACTTCTGGATTCTACTGTCAAAGAGGAGGCATCCTCTACACCACTTGATATCAGTCTCGCTCCTGTTATTGAGGACTATTTAAAGATCCGGTCTGCGAATTTGAAGCTCTGTAGCTTTTTATTTGACTATTCCAACTGCCTTCATGTATGTTCTGGACTAGACGGGATATTTCTGGGATTTGCATTTCTGTTCTTTCAGAGCTTTTTTCATATGTATTTTCAGGTGTTTAAAGATAGTTTTGTCATTTCCCTGATTCCGCAGGAGGAAAAAGCCTGGCCAGATTAACATATTAGGCTCATTTACCTAATTGTATAAGTAGATATATAATTTTTTACTATATGTTGGATGTTTAAATTCGTTTGGATATTCTTTACTGGGTATTACACTATTCCTCCTTTTACATGACGTGACCCTTTTATAGCAATCTGGGATGCCCACTTTACTTCTTGTCATATTTTTTTTTCCCATCATTATACTGTCCTATATATATCCTGTTTTTGTTTTCTCTATGATACAGATGCTACATCCTTGCTATACCCTTGAATATTATATGTAGAATGTACGTATCTTCTGTGGGAGAGCTGGCTTTCATTTTTCCTAGATTAAGCTCATTCTTATATTGCCCCGAGTATTCATCCGATAAACTATCCTGTTCAAAAGGGGGAGGGGGGGGGGGGGGGCTAGGAGTAGGTAATAGATAGTAGGTTTTGTAATTAGTGGGATGGGGTAAGGTTTAGGGCTCCAGGTATACCTCATGTTGGGTGTAGGTAATACAGGGTGGGGGGTTTTCAGGGCGGGTTGATTTCGGGGGTTAGTTTAATTTCTATTGTTTAGTTTGTCACGTCAATGTCCATACAATGCAATGCCTCCAGCAAGTGTGTATCCTATTGGTGTTTTGCTTTGGATGGGGTTATACATTTCATCTATTACAAGCCTGCCATATACACGTTCCTGCTGTTTATATTAGACACCTACCCGAATGGTGCCTTCGGGTATTCCTGTCGTTAAAACTTATGCAGGAAATATTACTTATATCCTGCAATAGATACTTGCTTCCTATATGATCATAATGTAATGTGATGCTTTCTTGCTGTACACCTCCTTTACATTGTCGTGACTACTTGTTAGGTTGTCATGTTTAGTTTTTTTGTGCAAAACCAATAAAAACATTGAATTAAAAAAAAAATATATATATATATATATATATATATATATATATAACTTGGGCCCCCCTCCTCCACTCTAACCAACAAGTTCACAATATGTCACTCTGCAGTGGGGCCCATTAGTCTTTAGGGGCCCCAGTGCAATGCACCTGCTGCACCAATGGTAGTTCCTCCTCTGGCTACAGTATCTCATATCAACATCAACAGTTATAACAGACATAAATCATATAAAAATATACACTTTAAAGAAACAACACAGACAACACATTACTAGAAATCTATACCTCTTTATTTACAGACCACAAACAAAAAGCATAGGTGCCAGTCTTCCTATAGTGTTGTGTGGCGTAATCAGACATTTTATTTTCCTTTTGAATTTATAATGAAATGAGTTGTGAGTGACTGATTGCTGACTTATAGGTGATATACAGCATATGTGAGTGCCCACCCATTCAACAACCTGCTGGTAATAATTAAAGCTTAAGGGGAGAATTCAATTTTCCTTATAATTTGTCGGGCAAAAACAAAAGTGCTATTATTGCAATTTTTGCCAGTTGATAGTTTTTGGGCAATTTAATTGCAGCCCGGTTTTTTTCCCCCCCTCAAATTTACCCGATCCATGTGTTTTCCTGGACACGGTTGCAAAAAATAGGTAATCTATCTGGAATAGATTTCGCCTGGAGGCAGGTGAAAAAAATCCCGATAGTGCCGGTCTCCCTGGGTAATTTTTGCCGTTAATTTAATTTCCCCAATTTTAATATATTAACCAACAGAATTATAACTACAAGCGCCTAATACCCTCAGCGCTAGTTAGAATAATATGCCTGTGTAAGAGTTAATGAATTTTGGTCTCTTGCAACCTCCAATAGAAAACTCTTGGTATAAATTGGTGCACTGTGAATCCTTGTCTTGGCTTTACAGTAAGTTAAAAAATGCTTAGAGGAGTAGAGCGGTGACATAGCTAATAGGCATCGCTGTCACCACCATCCTATACCCTTCACACCCCTGTAACAGCTACAGTTCTCATCGTATGATAAAGCAGACATTTCCAACCAGCACCCACTTAGCTGTTATCCAAATCCTACTTCCACCGATGTCTGCTAATCTCCCTATTCTATACATTGTCACTATTATATTCTATAGATTATATTAATTATAAAATCTTTAAGGCATTTTGCTAATTCCCACCAACCCTGACCATGTACTGGGGCCCATACATCAGGGGTGTATCGGGGCAATTCCCCATTTCTCCGATGCCTAGGTTGGCGTATCGGGGAAAACCAACTATGAAGAAAATCCTCGATTTACCAACAAAACAATCGTTAATAGCGAGTTAGGACTTTTTTTTTACATGCAGTTTTTGTCATGCATTCCAAGATGGCCGCTGATCTGTACATTTTGTTGATTAGATAGGCGGCGTCAAAACGGAACAGGGGATTCAGTCTGTTGACGTAAAGGCCACATAAGAAGCAGCATTTTAGATCAGTCAGTTTGTAACCAATATTTAGCTTCTCTACATGATTTATTTTACTTCTTTTATCATATTGATACTGTATTTTGGCGAAAATGGGGAAACCTCAGATCCAGCAAGCGTTATAGCAGCATTATAATAAAAAGGTGCTTGCCAAAAAGATATTACTTAACTGAGTTTCCTTTTTAACACAGATCTCCTTATATGTAGGCTGACTCCATCTGTGTATAATGATCTACTGTAATGAACACCTACCTGTTTCTATTGTAGTTTATGCCTTCTAGGGCAGGAAGCGGACATACAGCAGCAGCTAAAAAAGGGTGGGTTATAGATGGATAAAAAACCAGTGTCATATAATATACCAACTCATTCTATATCTAAAATATTATATGGTTTTAAAACTTAGTGACCATCAAACCAATTCACGCTGTACAATATCTTGGCTAAAACTTGCAAATTAAGATCATTTACAATCAGTCGGCCCAAAGCCTGAAAGAAAGTCAACCACGTGTAATCCACTCTTCCCCCTAGAAACAACGGTAAAATATATTTCCTGATATACCACGTCATTTAAGGAATGCTCAACAAAACTGTGAACGCAAATGTACAAAAATCCCCAAATTTTTGACGAAAATACAATAATTTTGAAAAACAAAAATATATATATATCATTTTCATTGGTACACACAACAGATATCTGCACACGTGACCCCTCCGTGGGGGCTAAGGCGTTTTCCTTCCAGTCTTTTTAAACTTTTTTTTTACGATGTCTGTTTATTAGTCCATTAAAAAGCTGTGAATGTATATTTGTCTTTCAATCCACTCCACAAAATGTGACACGTTACTGTAGACTCCTGGTCCTAGAACTTTGGAGAAACATACAGATCCCCAGGAGGTGAGACCATACAATGTCCATTGTCCCTGGGGCTGCTCACAGACCAGTGGGCCTCCGCTGTCTCCCTGCAAGAATACAAGGAAGTCAATTAAACATTGGTTGTGCAATTTTTGTGACAAAAGTAAATTCAAAAAGATATAGATGTGTGTAGAAATGCATCCACACACATATATCTTTTTAAGAGAGCACCACACAACTGCATAAAATAAATTCAATTTATTACTATATACTTAATAGTTTAAAAATTGAATAAAAACATATACATTTGTACACAATAAATCAATTAAAATAGGTAGAATTACTTTGATCACACTCCTGTAGCGATATCAGAGAATCAAGTCCTGAATTTTTTATTCAAGAATCTCCATCAGGAGAAAGAAAGTGTCCAGTGCTGTCAATTGCAAATGAGGCATCAAACAATTATGGCTCGGGCCTGTGCAGGGGAGATGTCCAAATTAGACAAGAGCTAGTGCTCGCGGACAGCTCGAGCTCACCTGCATGGCTGCCGCTGACAGATGGCGTGAACCCGAAGCATGAGAATAGAAAGTGTGGCGAGCCACCGAGCCCGAAGCGTGGCATGCGGACACCTTCACAGGTATACGCGTCCCCTCGCGGGCTTCACAGCTGTCTGCGTCCCCTCGCTGCGCTCGCCACGCTTCGGGTACACTCTTCCCGGCATACTGTTTCCGAGGTGGCGGGTCCAGCAATGTGGGTGCTGCAGCCGCAAATTAGCAAGTTAATATGGCGGCCCAGCAGCGGGACTCGGGTCCGTGGGTGCTCATCAATTTCCGTGGGTGCTCGGGCCCTTGAGCACCCACAGAATCGGCACCTATGCTGTCGACTTAATGAGCACATACCATGTAAGTAAGGCAGCTCCAATGTCCTCTCACTCGTATAGCACATTTAGGCCAAACCAACGAGGATTTGAGAACAGAAACATTTGAATGGCCTAAAAGGAGTGGTTGTAACCTAAAAGCAGGACGACTAAAACAGTGACATCTGCAATAGGAACATTTTCAGTTAAAACCTCAATTGCACAAATGTAGACAGAGCTTCTAAAGGGAACGTCAACAGCCGACATGTGGACACGGGGATACTGTATGGTGCAATAACAGACACATACATGACCTTTACCATCTGTGTTCCTCAGGAAATATTAAAGGAATAATCTAATTTGTCTGCATATTCTGTACTGCACGCAATGCATTAATACGAGTCCTGTTCTAAGGATACAATACGAGGAAAGAAACTCAATATGCTATGGAGTAATGTAGCCGAGGCTGATGATTGTACTACTGTAATTACCTGAAATAGATAACTAGAATAATGTCTTCAGATCAGATGCACCAACCTTCAGAAAGTGAAAAAGTGGAGAGGGAAAAACAACCAGCCAATCAGCTTCTAACTGTCATGTTACATGCTGGGTTTGAAAAATAACAACTAGGAGCTGATTGGCTGGTTATTTAATACTCTCCGTTTTATCAGTTTTTGAAGGTTGGTGCATCTGGCCCAGAGTCTTTACCTCCAACATCTGTGAAAAACATAATTGTATTTGGCTATATAGAGCCCATTCCTGATTTCAGCTTATTGACGTTAGCATGATGTACCATATGTTCTATGCACTGCATACTATGACCTCCTTTGTTTCCCAATAACCTGTCTCCGGCCCCTCCACCAGTCAGCCAAGTCTTTACCTTTCTGCTCCTAGACATTGTGTAATCTTCTGTGTGCCAGGAATGTGAGGTTTATGTGTATATTATGTCACTAATATATACACATGTACATATACTGTATTACATTATATTTATAATTACTGAGATGTTAAATACAGATGTCCAGTGTTTTGATTTTGATCAAGACATTTAAAACCACAAATTCCTTACCTTAAATACCTAAAGAACTCCTGCAGGTTCTCCCGCAGCACCAGTCTCGGGGGGATTCAGACCTGATTGCTGTGGTCCGAATACACTCCCTCGGCCGATGGTGGGGGTTTGCTCATGTGCAAATGCCTTTACAACAGGATGGGCAGGAAGGGGGTAGGCATGGAGTGGACGCAGAGGACCTCCCATGGAAACGCTGGCCATACCCCTGTGAACCCAGGCATGCGCATGCATCCTCAGGACGGGTGGCTAACGTCACATGATGTCCGCATCCATCCCCCAATTTGGCGGATAGCGGGCATCTTTAAAGTAAGTATAGACTTTTCTAGGTGTTTAAGTTGGAAATTGTATTACTTTAATGCAGTGGTTCCCAAACTGGGTGCAGTGTCACCCTTGGGTGCATCAGGTTGGTGATTATGGACCAATTCAAATTACTTATGGTCATTATAATAGGAATAAACAGTGCTGGTGGCTGCCAATCAATTTGTGGACAAACAGAAACAAATCGTGTCCCTCATCACATAAATAAACCTAAGGATCACGTATAAACACGATTTACGTCATTTTATTTTTCTGTTCTAAAGAAACTTTTGGCCTCAGGGTGATGTGAAAGCAATTCTGATACTCTAGTGCGCCAATCAAAGGGCCGTCTCAGAGGCAGCATGATGCCAGATAGCAGAGGGACATGCTGCTATCCCAGGATAGGAGCTATGTTGCATGGTCTGTTTGTCTAGTTTTCCATAGAGAGATTTGAAATAGAGGTGAGGGGTCATGGATGTCGCTGGCTGCTGCTGTGATTTGTGTTGCTGGGTGATGCGTGATGTACCACAATAGTAGGGGGACCAGCCAAATTCTTGCCTATGGCGTCAAATTGGTTAGGGCTGGCTCTCCACACAGTTCAGGTTGTTCATGTCTCCTGTGGATATGATAGTTGATGATACACAGTGCTGCTGCTGGATGACCTGTAAGCATGTGTGGGGTCATGGGGACCAAGATTGAGAACCACTGGTCTACAGCATTGTTTCAATGTTTGTGATCCCTTCAGAATTTTCTGCTGAAATTTAGCCTAAAACTACCTCAGTTTTTTTAGAAGTCCTAAAAGTAGATAAAGAGAAAGCATGAAGTATAGAGGTGCATCTTTCAATAAATCAATAAAATGCCAGTGTAGTCAATGTTTCAATCGATTTGATTGTCTTCATGATATAAGGTGTATAAAATCACCTAAATGTAACCTGGTTTATGCACCTTCAATATGTTGTAATACCACATCCCATGGCACACCTCCTATTGGACTAAACAGCTACCACATAACAGCAGTGCTACTTACCATACAAGAATCTACCGTCCCAGACTCATAGCCGGCACAAAGCATTCGGGATGTTATGGTGTCAAAATATGAGCGACAGTGCTCCAAGGATATAATGCGAACTTCTCCTTCCTGCAATTTAAATGGCACTGAAGGGAAACAAAATAACATTTCAGAAAAGTTAAAATAAATTATTTTTAAGTGAAGTATAGTTTGAAACTATTTTGGAAGATGATATGAACAGTACATGTGCTGCTGAGAAGGTACACACTGATCATTAAAAAATAAGGGGGATATTTATCAAAGCTTCGAGAGAGATAAATCAAATAGAGGTATAGTACCAACCAATCAGCTCCTAACTGTCATTTTTCAAATACAGCCTGCGAAATTACATTTAGAATCTGATTGATTGCCTATAGCCCATATTCAATAGAACTCTTATCTTAGTAAATAAACCCCTTAGAGAGTGAGTGCGGACTGGACAACCAATGAGGTGATATGTACTAAATTGTAGTTACAGGCAGACTGGACAACCAATGAGGTGATATGTACTAAATTGTAGTTACAGGCAGACTGGACAACCAATGAGGTGATATGTACTAAATTGTAGTTAAACTCTCTGCTGTCCTACAGTATGTCAGTAATCTCGCCATTGTATGTAGTGGGGCATGGCCAGTATGACATAATGGCGGCCACCACTGCCCTGTAGCACCTCTTGTGCCATGCCACGCCCCACTCCACCCATACTTGCCTGCCCACCTGGAATGGCCAGGAGGTTCTCGAAAATTCTAGGCCCATCCCAGCCCTCAGGAAAGGTGGACAAGTACCCCACAATCTCCCCTTCGCGTGGGGTCTGCTGGGACCAAGTGACCCAATGTATACAATGTATGTTATCAGTGGCGGAACTTGTGAGTGGTGGGCCCAGGTGCAAAAGTACAATTTGGGCCCCACAACAGTGGGTGACAGAGGTACAAGCTGCTGGTCTAGGCAGTAGTGGGCCCCTTAGTCCTCAGGGGCCCCGGTGCAATGCACCTGCTGCACCAATGGTAGTTCCGCCTCTGTATGTTATACCAGCATTGTGCAGCAGGGATATGGCCACATTGTTACCTATACAGCCTCGTCCTATGCATCCCCCCTCAATAGCATCACACCAGCTGGCCCTATCCCTGGATTTGCTGTGCTGGCCCAGGAAGTGGCAGCCAGAAAGTTGTCAACCCTGACTCCATCCCAATAAGCAGCTTCACGTACATGATTCTTGCATACAAAGCAGTATGCTATTCTGTACCTTTCATCAAGGTCCATATTTGTGGGAAATGTATCAAGACAAAGTTGCCAATAGCAACCAATCATGTTCTAGTTATCATTTATGTTGGATAAATTTTCCCATATTTTTAACCACAAGGACCAATAGTAAGATGCAAAAAGAAGCTTGCTTCCTATGGGTCAATGGTGTCCCACCCTCATCTGCAGACATGCGGCATTATTGTCTTGAATTCATGTCAAGGTGCACATTTATTCTTTTTGTGTGTCTGTGTGTGCAGTACACATAGAAATTAAATTATTTTGCCCAGCCACACCCCCTGAATGCATAATGTCACGGTGAAGGGGATAGGCCACCAGCCACCAGGATAAACAGCTCCGGGAAGCTGTACAGGCTGCAGCGGGCATTTGTGTAGTAATCATAGGCTGCCCCAGGTGGCACTGCAGCAGTGATACTCCTGTTCTAGGCAGCCTACTAACCAGATGTAGGGACAGTGGAGCAGTGATGGTACCGCCCACAGAGCACCACACTTACCTAGCTACGGCTGTGACCGTACCTATGGAGCTTAACTTAATCCAATGCTGATTTACTTGATCTTTTGGATATTCTTGTAAATCAGTGTTGGATTATTAATCCTGCCTTTTTGTAATTGACAACACCGATCAGTGCCTTGATTATTACTATTCATTTATATAGCGCCAATAATTTAGGCAGCGCTGTACAGAGAATGCAGTATATGACATTTTCAGTCTCTGAACTATTGGTGCTTCAATTGACACACAAGTATTAGTTGCACCAGAATCCAAATACGTACCAGTATGCTTCTGGAGTATGGGAAGAAACCCAAAGGACATAAAGGAAACCTACATATAACAAGGATGACATACAAACTCCACACAGATGGGACACAACATGACTGCAGGCAGCAATGCTAACCAAAAATGCCATCTGTGCTTTAACCGTTATCTAGTTATTTAAGGTTTCGCACATAAATCATGTAGACTTCTGGCTGAATTGCCTGTGTGGTGATATCATCCTAGTTATTTTTAGTACTTACTTTTGTTGCCCATATGTCCCCAACCAGTAATATAACAATAGGTGTCTGGTTCCACCAACTGGCCCTTGGTAGGTAAGCAGACGGGTCTCACGTAGCTTGTTTCCACAATGTCTTCATTTAGTTCCACAATGCTGATGTCATAGTCTACCACGGCTCTGTTGTACCGTGGGTGGAGGATTATCGTTCTGACCAGACGTGTCTGCATGAAATCAGATGGGTGATCCAAGTTGTTTATACCGAATACAACCTTCCACACAGAAGCAAGTTCCCTCCTGAGAAAATATTACAGGCCACAGTGTTTTGAATATTTGCAATATATGAAACAATTATACATATATTCTATTATTATAATATTAACCCCTTACCGACACAGCCTGTTTTTGCCTTCCTGACAGAGCCCTTTTTTTCAAATCTGACATGTATCACTTAAGTGGGGATAACTTTTTTTTGCTTTTACTTATCCCAGTGATTTTGAGATTGTTTTCTCGTGACACATTGTACTTCAAGTTAGTGGTAAATTTTGGTCGATACAGTCTGTGTTTTTTTGTGAAAAATACCAAAATGTCGTAAAAAAATTGAAAATTTTGCAATTTGCAAAATGTTAAATTTTCTGCTTGTGAGACAAATAATCATACCACTCAAAATAGTTAATAACTAACATAGACCATATGTATACTTTATGTTTCCATCATTATTTCAACCTCCTTTTAATTTTTTTGGACACTAGGAGGCTTAAAATATGAATAGCAAATTCTCAAATTTTCAAGAAAATTTCAAACACTGATTTTTTTAGGGACCAGTTCAGTTCTGATGTGACTTTGAGGGACTTGTATGTGAGACACCCCCATAAATGATGCCATTTCAAAAACTGCACCCCTCACAGTATTCAAAACAGCATTTTGGAAGTTTGTTAACCCTTTAGGTGTTTCACAGGAATTAAAACAAAGTGTAGGTGAAATTTCAAAATTTCATTTTTTTTAGCAGATTTTCAATTTTAATACATTTTTCTAAGGAACACAGTAGATTTTACTAGAGAAATGTGACTAAAAATTGATTCCCCCAATTCTTTTGTTTTCATAAATATCCTATATGTGGCCCTAGTGTGCACGTTGACCAAACCACAGGCTTCATAATAGAAGGAGCACCTACTTGATTTTGGAGCCTCCTTTTTATGAGATTATTTTTTAGGCACCATGTAGGTTTCTAGGCACCATAAGATGCTAAAAGTTAGGAACCCCCCCCCCCACAAGTGACCCCATTTTGCAAACTACACCCCTCAGGGAATTCATCTAGGGGTATAGTGTACATTTCAAACCCCCAGGGGTTTCACCAATTTTGGTACAACTGGGCTGTGAAAATGAAAAATTACATTTTTTTACACAAAAATGCAGTTCTGGCTCAAAATTTTTCATTTTCACAAGGAATGAAGGAGACAAAGCACCCCAAAATCTGTGCCGCAATTTCTCCCGAGTACGGCAATGCCTCATATGTGACCAAAAAATACCATTTGGGTGCATGGCAGGACTCAGAAGGGAAGGAGTGATATTTGGATTTTGCAGCACAGATTCTGGTGGAATGAATGGTGGGTGCTATGTTGCATTAGCAAGACCCCCGAAGCACCAATACAGTGGAACCCCCCCACAAGTGACCCCATTTTGCAAACTACACCCCTCAGGGAAATAATCTAGGGGTATAGTGTACATTTCAAACCCCCAGGGGTTTCACCAATTGTGGTACAACTGGGCTGTAAAAATGAAAAATTACATTTTTTACACAAAAATGCAGTTCTGGCTCAAAATTTTTCATTTTCACAAGGAATGAAGGAGACAAAGCACCCCAAAATCTGTGCCCCAATTTCTCCCGAGTACGGCAATGCCTCATATGTGACCAAAAAATACCATTTGGGTGCATGGCAGGACTCAGAAGGGAAGGAGTGATATTTGGATTTTGCAGCACAGATTCTGGTGGAATGAATGGTGGGTGCTATGTCGCATTAGCAAGACCCCCGAAGCACCAATACAGTGGAACCCCCCCCACAAGTGACCCCATTTTGCAAACTGCACCCCTCAGGGAATTCATCTAGGGGTATAGTGTACATTTCAAACCCCCAGGGGTTTCACCAATTTTGGTACAACTGGGCTGTGAAAATTAAAAATTACATTTTTTTACACAAAAATGCAGTTCTGGCTCAAAATTTTTCATTTTCACAAGGAATGAAGGAGACAAAGCACCCCAAAATCTGTGCCCCAATTTCTCCCGAGTACGGCAATGCCTCATATGTGACCAAAAAATACCATTTGGGTGCATGGCAGGACTCAGAAGGGAAGGAGTGATATTTGGATTTTGCAGCACACATTCTGGTGGAATGAATGGTGGGTGCTATGTCGCATTAGCAAGACCCCCGAAGCACGGTGAAAGGATGAACCTAATAATCCATAGATGTGTGGTAAATTTTAAAGCACTCCTTCATACTGTACATAGGCCGGGTTTGTCGGGGCAAGTTTCACAGTGAAAAATAGTTTGCTTTAGTATTCCCTTTTTATAGCAAACTTTGCACCTTTTTTGTGTCCTGCCCTTTTTTCCAGTGGAGGGGATTTCGTTAGGAAAATGCTGCCCTGATACAATACGGGGGCCAGTACTAGAAGTACTGGGGCCAGTACTAGAAGTACTGGGGCCCTCTGCCTGCTGGTTCCCAAATATTAGGCCCTTTATGACTTCCTCTTGAAAGTGCATAAATGTCCCCGTCTGGCTGGTAGAACGGAATAGTACGTAAGCGTTATACAGTGCCATCTGGATGATATACACGGCCAGCTTCTTATACCATATTTTTGTTTTCCGCAGGGCACTGTACGGCTTCAGTACCTGATCTGAAAGATCCACTCCGCCCATGTACTTATTGTAATCTAGGATACAAATAGGTTTTGAGGTGTGGGTACTGGTACCTCGTACAGGGACGGAGGTGGTACTGTCTCCGTGAATTGTTGTCAGTATAAGGACATCCCTCTTGTCCTTATATTTGACCAACAACATATTTTCGGTGCATATTCCCCTGCTTTCACCCTTTCTCAGTAATTGGGCAACGTGCGTTTTTGGGAGGCCTCTTTGGTTCTTGCGCACAGTACCGCAAGCTGCTGTACCTCTTGAACCAAGGGCCTTAAACAGGGGGATGCTGGTGTAAAAGTTATCCACATAGAGGTGATAACCCTTATCCAGGAAGGGGTGCACTAAATCCCAGACAATCTTTCCACTAACACCTACGAGGGAGGGGGGGGCATTCTGGCGGTTCAATTCTTGTGTCCTTCCCTTCATATACCCTAAACCTGTGGGTGTACCCTGAGGTACTTTCGCACAGCTTATACATTTTTATGCCATACCTTGCCCTCTTATTGGGAAGGTACTGGCGGAATTTAACCCTTCCTTTAAAATGTATATGTGACTCGTCTACACAAATGAATTTTTGGGGGATGTACATCTCAGCAAATTTGGCGCTGAAATGATCAATGACCGGCCTGACTTTGAATAGCCGGTCAAAGGTGGGATCATCTCTGGGTGGGCACTGTGCATTATCGTTGTAATGCAAAAATTTAAGGATCGTCTCAAAACGAGTCCGGGTCATGGCCATACGATGAAGTGGGGTGCTGTACAGAACATCTGTACTCCAATATTGCCTAATTTCTGGCTTTTTAACTATGCCCATATGTAACACCAGACCCCAAAACGTCATCATCTCTACTGCATCTACAGGGGTCCACCTAGCAAATGATGACGTGGGGTTTTGGGCAATAAACTGCTGGGCATATAAATTACTTTGGTCCACCATTAAATTTATAAAATCATCAGAGAAAAAGACTTTGAAAAAGTCAATTTCTTTGAGGCCTGTAGTATCAAATTGGATTCCTGGGTTGGCCAAAAACTCAGGAACCTGGGGCTCAAAATTTTCTGGTGGTGGGGTCCATACGAGATCAATCATTGGGGGGGGTCTCAGCTGCTCTACGGGGGCGTCTTTGAGGGGGTCCCTCCTCACTAGGGCCCTTATTCTGGTTGGTGCGGTCGAGCCGCATATGCGGCTCCGACCGCACCAGACGTATCCCCGCCCACACTACGGATCGCCACGGCCGTCCGTACACGGACGGCTGGCGATCCGCACGAAAATGGTGGAGGCGTACGCCTCCACCATGGTGGGAGCTGCCCCCTGCATTCGATGGTCGACGACCATCGAAGGCAGGGCCGCACGCCGCGGCAGCTCCCGCAAGCTGAGACCACACGGACAATCGTCCGTGTGGTAGCTTGTATGGGGGCTGAAAGCTGACATCCGCCGACGTCAGCTTTCCGCCCCCATGAGTGGCGTCATGCCCTCATTAGCATGCGTACGCCCCGCGTTTGCATGGGAACGCCCATGAAACGCGGGGCGTACACATAGGGAAATGAGGGCATGATGCCTCTCACGCCCCTATACGCCCCCTTTGCGGCGGACGAAATACGTCTGCGGCGAAGGGGGCTGCACATGCGCAGAATGACCTCTGCGCATGTGCAGAGGAAAAACATCGGCGGTACGGCCGCACGCGGGCCGTACCGCACGAATCAAAATAAGGGCCTAGAGGAGGAAGAGGAGCTTAAGACGAATGCAAATTCATCGCTTTCTTCACTGGCTGTGTCAGTGTCAGAGGCAATAAGGGCATATGCCTCCTCCGCTGAAAACAGTCTTTGCGATGATTGGGACATTTTTATTATTTTTGTGTAGGCGTGTATAGTGTAGGGGGGGGGTACAAACTTTATTTCAACACGGGGGGTATGTAGTGTGTATGTAGTGCTTTAACACGTGTAAGTTAAAAGAAAAAAAAAAAGCTCCTGCGCCAAAAATTGAGCACAGATGTTGGTCAGTAACGTCCGTCACTGATCAGCGCTCAGCGGGCACAGGACACCCACAAAAGCACCGTGGGTGTAAAAAATTTTTTAAAAAAAAGACTCCACAGCACCCTCCAAAAAATAAAAAATAAAAAAAACTTCTGATGAGTCAAAGACAACAGGAATTTGATCCAAAAAAAAAAAATTAGATCAAAAATGCTGATCAGTGATGTACGTCACTGATCAGCGCTCAGCGGGCACAGGACACCCACAAAAGCACCGTGGGTGTAAAAAAAATTAAAAAAAAAATACTCCACAGCACCCTCCAAAAAAAAAAAAAATAAAAAAAACTTCTGATGAGTCAAAGACAACAGGAATTTGATCCCCCCCAAAAAAATAGATCAAAAATGCTGATCAGTGATGTACGTCACTGATCAGCGCTCTGCGGCCACAGGACACCCACAAAATCACCGTGGGTGTAAAAATTTTTAAAAAAAAAAACCCCACAGCACCCTCAAAAAAAAAAAAACTGCTGATCAGTGATGCAACACTGATTAGCAGTGAGGGGTAGCAGGCACACACCTGTGGGTGCAACCTGACAGGGTATATATATATAAAAAAAAAAAACCTGCACCCCCAAAAAAATGCTGATCAGTTAGTTTACACTGATCAGCACAAAAGGGGGGCAGCAGATACAAAATTATATCACACAATTTAAATCTCTGACACAATGACGCTGCTGCAGCAGCAGCAGCAGCAGCAGCACCAGCAGCACAAGCACCAGGAAGTCACAGCAGGAGCTGGCAGCACGGATGCCACCAACGCTGATCAGGTCAGTATAGGCACAGATGGGCACGGAGACCGCTCTGCACGCTGTTCCTGACCGGAATGGCGGCTGCAGGGCTGTCTCCGTTATTTCATTTGAGGTGTAATGGCTGTGATTGGTCCGTCGGTCCGACGGACCAATCACAGCCTTTGGGGGCAGGTGGGGTGAGGTGGGGTGACCACCAGTGACACCCTTACACCCGGTGGTGATTGGTGCTGTACTTAACAGCACCAATCACCACCGATCCCTGTGTCACCGGCGAACGTTATTCGCCGGTACACAGAAAACGCTGTAATTGGCTGTTCACATTGAACAGCCAATCACAGTGATCGCCGATGGGTGGGGGCATCGCTGCCCCCCCTGGGCAATGAGGGAAGATGTCTGCTGTCAGGGACAGCAGACATCGTCCCTCTGTCACCGCGTCTATAGACGCGGTGACAGTTTAATGGCATGACGTACATTTATACCATGTGTCGGGAAGTACATCCCGACCATGACGTAAATGTACGTCAAATGTCGGGAAGGGGTTAATATATTTCTCATTAGTACATTTTTTGTTTAAATGTTTGTTTTTAACCTCGACTGAACCACATAAGTGATAAAACTATCAGGCCAGACATTATACACTTATTAGTAATGCCTGTTATGTGGCTACCATGGAGCAGCTGAGCCGATGTTGCACCCAGACATTTTCTCTTCACAATAACAGCAGCTGCAGGTGACCTGGACAGTGGTAACATCGATGGTGGCTATCGATGAATGTCCCACCGATGACCATCCCTATCCTATGGCAGCTGATAATGACTAAGTTCTTCAATATCAGCCATCCTACTGTTTGCTAGTGTTTGGATATGGATATTGTGGAATTGGGACAACGGGTGTACAGCCAAAAGGTCAACACCATTAGGTCGACAAGCAACAAGGTCGACAAGCTAAAAGGAAGACATACAAAAAGATTGACATGTCAAAAGGTCGACATGAAAAAGGTTGAAGCAAGCATTAGGTTGACAGTGTCTAGGTCGACAGTCAAAAGGTCGACATGGGGTTTTTCACTGTTTTTTTTACCCGAATGGACACAGTTTGGAGTGCACCGCATCCCCTCGCAATGCTCGCTGTGCTCGCAATGCTTCGGGCACGGTGCCTCTCTGCGCTCGGCACACTATTTTGTTCTCCCACCACGCCCTAGTGGATGGTAGGGCATGAAATACTGCCTGTCGGCACATTTAACAGTGAAAAACCCAATGTCGACCTTTTTACTGTTGACCTAGACACTGTCGACCTAATGCTTGTGTCTACCTTTTTCAATGTCGACCTTTTTGCTTGTCGACCTTCTTGCTTGTCAAGCTAATGGTGCTAATGGTGTCGACCTAATGGTTGTCGACCTTTTGGCTGTAGACCCATTGTCTGGATCCTGGATATTGCATTATGTCATGTATTTAATAGCACTGCGTGTGTAAGTGCAATGTTAAAGGCTGTGTTTGAAAAATGACAGGTAGGTGCTGATTGGGTGGTGGTTTATAAGTCTCCATTTTATCACTTTTCAAGGCTTAGTGCATTATAGCCTTTGTGTGTATGGGTGGAACTTTAACCTGCTAAAGTGAAAATTTCGGAGCATCCAGTATCCAACCAGAGGAAGGACCCATGTATCCACAATTGTGGTAGATATGCTTGTTGATTTACATAGGTAATGCACTAGTGCCTATTGTTTTCAGTATTCCTTTCCGGCATCTAATGAGAAGAGTCTAGAGCAGTGGTAGCCAACCCTAGCCCTCGAGAGCTACCAACAGTTCACATTTTCCAGACAACCTAGCTGCTGCACAGCTGCACAGCTGCACTCATTAATCACTGACACATTTTAAAAGATACACAGATGGAGATAATTAGCTCACTTGTGATTCTGTGAGGAGACCTGCAAAACATGCACTGTTGGTAGCTCTCGAGGACTAGGGTTGGCTACCCCAGGTCTAGAGTATAAACTGGGGAAACCTATGATACATATTTGAATCATTTGCTACATTGAAAAGCCACAGGAAAATTCACAATCAACATTTGGGGCCAGATGCACTAAGCTTCAAAAGTGATAAAATGGAGAGTGCTAAACAACCAATCAATCAGCTCCTACCTGCTATGTCACACAGTGTTTGAAAAATGTCAGGCAGAAGCTGATTGGTTGGTTGGTTATTACTCTCCATTTTATCACTTTTGAAGCTTAGTGCATCTGGCACTATGAGACTATTAAAGAGTAAGTAATCTTTGCTTATGTACAATTTACCTGTATAAGCACCTATTTAGGATGTGATTGTGTCCTTCTTATTCAATCTAATTGGTGGACGAAGTTCTGATAATGTATGGGAGCAAGATAATAGACCATTTGCTCCAAAATGCTGGAATACAGACAATGGTCATTCAGACACATAGGTGAAATCCATTTGATTCCACAAATGTATCCAAACAATTGTCATTGTCATTGGTTGTCATAGGTTCCCATACATTACTAGTTACTAGAAACACAGCTCAAGAGTTTCATATGCCAGTCTCTCAACACCAGGTCCCTCCTGGGCCTTGGTGATTTCAGGTCAGCATCCCTGGCATAAAAGTAACCATGTTATTTATTGAGACTGTAACTTGTGGGCTCTGCATGCATAGACAGCAGCTTTGATAGTAAGTTATGGGAAACATTTTGGCAATGACTGACTTAACAAGTGCCCTGACATTGGGTGTAAGTTTAAATCAAAGACTCATAGTTGGACACAACCTGATTTCTCGCAGTTGATCATTCGTCTGTAGCCTGAACATGCATTTAAGTTGCACTGTGCATATGTTGCATTGGTTTGCAAGAGGTGATTTATTTGCAAAGCAATTGACAGCTGTATTGCGACCATTATGGGTGAGGGTTGCGAATGAGATCCGGTTCCTTCCTGCGGCCATGCTATATTATAATATGACTACTTAGAAATGTAATTACCAACTGATCTGTGTCTTTATATGCAGCCATTGGGATTAGCAAAGCCGCCAATACAGCTGCAACATTCTATATTTTGGTACAGTTGCTGCAAACAATGACGCAGCTGAGAGTGTATTAGTGCACCACCCTGAATAAGGCCTGTAATAGAGTACCATGATAACTTATGCAAACCCTTCTTTTCTTTGTTTTTATGATTTGCCATTAAAGTAACTTAAGTCCCAAATTATATTGTTAATCAGTATTGTGATTTCATTACTTCTTTATGCTTGTAGACAAGCCAATACAACACACCAGAGAACACATGTTTAAAGGGAATGCATTCATAATGCCGGCATCGATGAGGATGCCGGTGCTGGAATCTTAAATGTAAGTTTGCAGGGTAGGTTAGCATTAGGCAATAGTGGAGGACTTAGGGCCTTATTCTGGTTCACTCTTAGAGACAAATTCCTTCTCAAATGGACAAAACCATGTGCACTGCAGGTGGGGCAGATGTAACTTGTGCAGAGAGAATTAGATTTGGGTGGGGTTTTCTTCAAAGTGAGATCTATATTGCAGTGTAGAACTAAAGCAGCCAGTATTTTCCCTGCACAGAAACAAAATAACTCACCCAAATCTAATTCTCTATGCACATGTTACATCTACCCCACCTGCAGTGCACATGGTTTTGTCTATTTGAGAAGGAATTTGCATCTAAGAGTGAACAAGAATAAGGCCCTGAGTATTAAGTTAATGGGGAAGGTTATGGTTAGCCTGCAGGGAGGGAAGGCTAGGGTTAAGTTGCGGGGAGGGGGGTAGAGTTAGGCTTTGGGGGGAATGTTAGGGTTAGTGTTCCGGGGGGGATGTTATGGTTAAGCTGTGGGGTGGAGGGTTAGGATTTGGCACTCAGAAAGGGGGATAGGGTTAGGTTGCATGGCAAGGGTTAGGCTTAGGCAATGGGGTTCTAGGTTTATGGTTAAACTTGTATGTGGAGGGTTAGGGTGTAGGAAGTGTTAGGGAAGGGCAGGGGAAAGGTAAGTATACTGACCACCGGCATACCCACTCTTGATGTAGGTAAAATAGACATTGGTAATACCGTGTTTCCCCGATAATAAGACACTGTCTTATTTGTTTTCCCCAACATAAAACATCATAGGCCTTATTTTCGGGGTAGGGCTTATTTTAAAGTATCATACCCCCAGTCCTCTTACACAGCCCCCATTCCTCCTTTTAAAGTAACATGCCCGAGTCCTTCTTACACAGCCCCCATTCCTCCTTTTAACGTAACATGCCCGAGTCCTTCTTACACAGCCCCCATTCCTTCTTTTAAAGTCACATGCCCGAGTCCTTCTTACACAGCCCCCATTCCTTATTTTAAAGTAACATGCCCCCGAGTCCTGCTCCTCACCAACAATACAGCACTTTTCAGTTCTTCTTCTGCTTGTTTTCCGCCTGCGCCACTGCTCCCTCCGTGTACAGCAGCCGTGTGATGTGCACAGTGACGTCACGCGCTGGGCGCAGTGCATCCCTGGGACCGGGAGCTGCAACAGCTTCTACGGTACAGTAGAAGCCTGTACAAGCAAGGCGGCAGTGAAGGGGGTTAGCGGGGGTGGAGATGGGGTTACAGAAGTTAGTGCACCCACTCGGCTTAGGGAAATTTTGATAGAGCTTATTTTCGGGGGATGTTTTATTTTGGACCAGTGTCCAAAATCTGGGGTAGGGCTTATTTTCGGGTAGGTCTTATTATCGGGGAAACACGGTAGTAAGTAACTTATGATAAGGTACATCAGTGTAGGTTAATCAATTAAAGATATCCTTAGTTCAAATTAATTTTGATGCACAAATATCCAATAGATCTTAATCTAAACTGAACCTAAAAAAGTTTCCCAACTCTTCATGTTAAGCGATCGGCATTGCACACAGAGAACCAGCATGGCTCCATCTGTTGCGGTCAGTTGGCCATCACCATGCTGTGTAGCGACGTCACTTTACAGAGTAGCAGCAAATAAAACCAAATTCCACAAAAATACATCAATGTCAGAGATGAGAAATAGCAATCCATTGGCGGCCCTAACCCTGGTGCCTGATGAGAATTTTACAACCGACTCTATTATTTTTAACGTCTGTTAATTTTCCTTGCCAAACATTTTCCACGGCCACCGCTGGCATTATTTCTCCGTAATGGGACACCCCAGGGGAACATCCTCAGTTATTATAGGGTAGGAAGGAATTATCTACGGTGTAAAGAGGCGTGCGTCTATACTCTATCCGGAGCATGAAGTCATTACAAATGACGTGACATTAATCTTAGCAATGTTTTACCTCTTAGGTTTAATGCTGTTGAGGAAAGATAATACAACTAATAATTCTGTCTGCTTATAATTCATTTCCAAGTTACTGTACGCTGCGTACCGTACATTACTGTGCTAGCAAATATTTGAGAGCCCCTGGTCAATGGCATATTTCATAGCAGTCCGACATGCTTTACTGTATATTCATATTTTTAGCAAGAGAGTACACAATAAGATGGGCATACACAGTACCGCAACACACAATACCCAACACACAGTGCTCACAATAAGATGGGAATACACAGTACCGCAACACACAATACCCAACACACAGTGCTCACAATAAGATGGGAATACACAGTACCGCAACAATAAACATTACACACTGATATTATAGCAGTAAAAGACAGAAGCTTGTTACTGGCACTGGGTAATTCAGAACTTGAAAAGGACCTAGGAGTCCAAATAGATAACAAACTGGGGTGTAGTACTCAATGTCATATAGCAATAAATAAGACCAACAGGATACTAGCATGTAGCATGCATAAAAAGGGGCATGGAGACTAGGAACTCAGATGTAATTAATAATATGCCACTGTACAAGGCATTGGTTAGACCACATCTTGAATATGGAGTACAGTTCTAGGCCCCGAACTATAAAAAGGACATCATAGAACTGGAAAAAGTCCAAAGAAGAGCAACAAAGCTAATAAAGGGAATGGGGAATTTAAGCTATGAAGATAGATTGAACCATTTAGGACGGTTTACGCTAGAAGATAAACGTTTAAGGGGGGGACATGCATAAAGTACAAATATATCAGGGGCCAATATAAGGAACGGTCAGATGCCCTTTTTACTGTAAGGAAGGACTCAAGGACACGAGGACATCAGGGTCTTACCAGTCATAAGGAACACACATAAAGGGGAGTGAAACTAGGGTAAATGAAAGGAAATCTAACTGAAGCACCAATGTGACAAAACATAAAGGGGGAAGTAAATGGAAATGAAAGGATAACATAAGCTATAAAAGAAAAGGACATTAGATGGAAGAGGTGAGGATTGAATTCGGTACCATGGGGACCATACTTTGAGTGTCATTTTGTAAGCTCGGGATGTATTCCATTGAGGCCACAAACTGGACATGAGTATGGAGGGCTGTTAATGATGGAACTACTGGAGCTTTTTCTATTTTTGTTAAAGATTTTCTGGCAATACATATATGGACTGTAAGCTTGGGTACTTGTTTCCTAGCACGGCGCCCGTCGCAGGTGATTGCATACCTTAACTTAAGGAATGCAATGGACGCGACCAACGCGTTTTCAGAGCTATTTTTAGCCTTTTCCCCGACAATTAAAAAATCGCGATGGACGCGATTTTACATAGGGAACAATGTTAAATGGGCCAATGGACCCGATTTTTCATTGTATACCCACCCTTATGGGTATTTTACATGTGAAATGCCCCCCCCCCCCCCATTGTTAACGCCACCCCACGATGAACAGCATCCCGAAGCGTGGTGAGCGCAGCGAGCCTGCGAGGGGCGGCGGTACGCGTCCTCCGACCTTTTCATACCCCCACTATCCACGTCGGCGTGGAGTTGATTTCATATAGTGTGGCGAGCGCAGCGAGCCACCAAGCCCGAAGCGTGGCGAGCGCAGCGAGCCCCACGAGGGGACGCATAATACCTGTGAAGTAATGCGTGTCCCCGCGCGGGGCTCGCCACGCTTCGGGCTCGCTGCGCTCGCCACACTATATAAAATCAACTCCACGCCGACGTGGATAGTGGGGGTATGAAAAGGGCGGAGGACACGTACCGCCGCCCCTCACGGGCACGCTGCGCTCGCCACACTTCGGGTTGGCATTCATCGTGGGGTGGTGTTAACAATGAGGGGGCATTTGACCCATCAGGGTGGGTATACAATGAAAATTGGGGTCTGGGGGGCATTTAACATTGGGCCCAATGTAAAATCGGGTCTCAGGGACCATTTTACATTGGTTCTGATGTAAAAATTGCATCGATCGCATCGCATGTGATTTGGTTGCATGCAATGAGATTGATGGGATATTTTACGACCCGATGGATACAATCAAAATCGCAGGCGCCGTGCTAGGAAACAAGTACCTAAGCTTGTCTTGATGCTTGCTAGCAGGACAAGGGCACTCAAGAGAGGAACAACTTGACAACATCCTAAATGTAAGAACAACCCTGCAGGGTAAATATTTGAAACCGGACAGATTTCTGCACATTTTACTTTAAGTTACAGAGATTATCTAACAGATGTAAGTATGCCACAAGTTAATTTCCCTAAAGCCCTCACAAGTATGGGTTGGGTGTATGCACATATAGCTACATCACCAGGGCAGGGAGCACTGTGACATACTGTGAACTGGGGTTTCTGTGTGGCATAATGTAAATTGGGGGCACTACAGTGTTTTTACTTATTTATTTTACTGGGACTTGGAGTATTTACACTTATGTGGTGCTCCCTAGCTCTGGAATTCTCTGCCTCTCCCTATCAGTCTCTCCAACTCTATACAAAAGTTCAAAAGGACTCTCAAGACCATTACTTCATCAGTGCCTTCCAGCTCTCATCCTAACCCTCTGTTCCCTGCTCATCTCAGCTCAAAAGAGCAGGGCCCTCTCCCCTCATGTGCTTTTCCTTCTTAAACCATTTTCTACTCCACACTGTCTATGACATCAACTAACCATCAGTTTATGCCAACATGAGGATTATTTTAGTGTCATGTACCATTCTGTCATGTTGGGATGTATGATTACTAGTACGAACACATTTTTTATTTTTTTTTATTGTAGGGAAACGTGGGCCTTTAATTAGCATTTATGCAGATAAATACAAAAAAGTTGAAGGTTGCAATTTAGATTCTAGTTTATGTAGCTGTGTCAATATTAGAATTGACATAAGTCTGTATATTCTAATTTATACATTTTCTTTTATTGAAGAGTAAAAAGAAAATTCAACACATATATTTCTTGCATAAAGCACAATATATAGACACATAATAATCTGTCCAAACCTCAATGTATAATCTACTATTAGCACATTCAAGTATATAGGTCCTAATTCTGACTGGATTGCAAAGCAAAATCTTTCTCTAATGGACAAAACCATGTGCACTGCGGTACTTGTGTAGTTTCACGGAGCCAGCATGGCGTCTGAGTCCCCTTGCGGGGATCGCTTCGCTTGCCCACGCTGCGGGCTCGGTGGCTCGCTACGCTCACCACGGTATCTAAAATCAACTCCATGCCAACATGGATAGTGGGGGTATGAACTATCCATGTTGGCATGGAGTTAAGTTAGTTTATTTTAGATAGTTTGCCGAGCGCCGTGAAACTACACAAGTACCGCACTGCAGATGACTCAGTTGTAAAATGTGAGAGGTAGAGTTGGGGGAGTTATTTTGATTCTGTGCAGGGTAAATACTGGCTGCTTTATGTTTACACTGCAATTTAGATTTCAGTTTGAATACACCCTCCCAAATCTAACTATCTCTGCATGTTACATCTGCCCCACCTGCAGTACAACATGGTTTTGTCCATTAGAGTAAAGATTTGCTTTGCGATCCAGTAAGAAGTACGCCCACTGTACGTTACAACAACTACATCAATTTTGTATGAAGTTAAAAACCAACGCAAGGTAAGAACAGACTTACCCTTCGAAGCAGTGGGCCACGGTCAGTACCCATTTTTTCCCAATGAGAACACAACCACAAATGTGTCCGCTAGGTTCACTCTGCAGAGAGCATTGCCAAGGCCATCGCCCAGGCCGGCTGGTTCTTCCACCGAGGATTCTCTTGCTCATTCTGGCTGCGGGGCGACGTCCACAATCTGAAGGTGACAGGTATAAGTTAAAACCGCAGATAATGATCCCAAAAATTTTTACACCCTGATTTACAGTATATTTCATTAATTCATATTTTATAAGTAATAAGCAGTAAAAGGCCTGAGATTCTCTGAGACAAGTTTGGAGTGTATGATGAGCAGAATCCAAGTGGGTTTGCCACATGTATTGTATGTTTATTTTTTCGCACTGTGCATTCATTCATTTCTACAGGTGAGTTAGATGCGTTACTTTGCACTTAGGCAAAGCTCAGGGTGACCGTGGCAAAGCTCCATACTTACCCTTGTTCCTGTAGTCTCAGACCTCTTCTACAGTAGAAAATCCAAATGGGTACTTATGAAAAAAGTATACTTAGAGCACCATCCCTCCGGCGGAGATCGGTCCTCTTTCTGAAGTAGACATCCAGGGGTTAAAAAATAACAAACTGACAAAACCAAGCAAACTGAGGAGCCACAAGTGTGTTAACACTCGCACCTCCTCCCCATGAATGAAGATTCCCTCAACCTATCAGGAGCGGGCTCCAAGGGAGCTCCGCACCTGAAGGGATGTGCGCGGCTCCATTGATGCGCATGTTATGAATTAACATGTGCATTTATGGCCGGTAACCATTCGATCTTACTAAATTTACCCCATACTGTAATTCAGTACTAAAGAATAACGTAATGCATACAATATGCATGTAGTGGCTTAAACGTCCCCATCTTCGTCACACTGGCAAACATGTGACTAGGGGAACCAATAGAAGGGGTGGGTTTGGCCGGGTTAACTTGTAGATAGGGGCAGGAAGGGGAGGAGGATGCCTCTTCTTCCTGCCGAAATTCCCTCCCGCCCTTCCCATTTTGTTGGGTTTTTTGGAGTGGGTGCGTAGTTTTAATCGCGTTAACTGATTGGCGGGAAAGAACGGCAGGTTTTTTAATAAAAGTAAGTTTTACATTAGTTATTGATCCTGCGTATATGGTTTGTTTCGGTGCTCTCACCTCTCATTAATTTAGACCTGTCGCTGTAACACCCGTGTCGGGGTCAGTGACCCCCACCCGGCTGGGTGGGTAATGCAGTGAGGTGAGTTGGATACCGCTATTTTGAGTTAGGCCAGTCACGTGGGTAGTTGGGGTGGAGTTTGAGTTAATAGCCGTTCTTTCTTGGCCACCATTAGTCAAACAATTAAAATTAAATAATCAAATTAGCTTAACAAATTCCGATAAATAAATCAGTTAACAAATTCTGCCAAACCCATGTCTCCGAGTCATTATTTCAGGTGTTATAGTGATAAGTGAAAAAATGTATAAGGTTTTACATGTTAGGGGATGACAAGTAAGGTGATGGGATGTTTAGTATAAATTCATGATCGCTTTGTTATAGTAGGATTCACAATCAGTTTGATTGAGATTATGATGAGATTGACATTAGAAACGCTTTATATTGCACATAGTAAAGTCTTATGCATCTATCCATATGTAAAGTAAACTGTATTTTGTGCTTAAGGCATTGCTTGTCTACACCATTGCACTGGATGCAGACCACAAGAAACGTGTATGTAACTGTCAGGAAGGTATGTCTTGTAGGTGCAACATACGCACTCATAAGTCTTCACACCACATCCCAAAAATATTGCTGAACTAAAACAGTTTTGTAAAGAGGAATGGTCCAAAATTCCTCCTGACCGTTGTGCAGGTCTGATATGCAACTATAGGAAATGTTTGGTTGAGGTTATTGCTGCCCAAGGAGGGTCAACCAGTTATTAAATCCAAGGGTTCACATACTTTGTCCACCCTGCACTGTGAATATTTACATGGTGTGTTCAATAAAAACATCAGAACATATAATTGTTTGTGTGGTATTAGTTTGAGCAGACTTTGTCTATTGTTGTAACTTAGATGAAGATCAGAACACATTTTATGACCATTTTATGCAGAAATCCAGGTAATTAAAAAGGGTTCACATACTTTTTCTTGCAACTGTATAAGAACAGTATCTGTAATTATCCATATATAGCCCAAGCTACAGGACAGGACATTGCTTAAAAGTGACTTATTTCCATGCATAACAAGTGGTATAAGAAACTGAGATGTGGAGAATGACACTGTACAGTGGTGGATTTTACCTATGGGCTATTTACCTAAGTGCACCCTGATAATCACAGCCAGACAGTCAGTCGTGATGTGTTTTTTCCTGCTGGGACTGCCAGTCCAGACTGTCAAAGCAGAGATAATGCTTCCTATGAGAATACAATCCAATTCTGTTAATGTATCCCAATCTGACTTCTAACGGCTGTAGCCGATGCAGCCCCTAAAAGCCAGCCTGTTGTCTACTAGTGCTAGACTTACTTCCTGAACCAAGACATAAGTCCTGCCTCCTGCTGTACCTAACCCTGCCTACCGTGACATCAGATGTCAATCATTGGGGGATGGGGGGAGCACGAAGGAGATCATCCATCCCCTCCTTTCCAGACAAATAAGGAGATGTCGCTGTCACTGTAGGAGTAACTATTCATTTCCTACTGACACCAGGTTCACTTTGTCCAGAAGAAGCTTTCAAAGAAGGTACCCGTTGTTCAATGTTTATCAAGTCCATAGACAAAAACAGCAAGCCAGGACTCTGTCCTCCAATGTAAAAAATCTGACTTACGGGGGTCCAACATGGACCTATCAATGTTGCATTGCACTCTGCCACTTATGTTTATTTTTTTAACTTTTATAGTGATATCTACAGTAGGTACATACTTGTAGACAGAGACAGATGTAGTGGTACTATAGTAATCCTGGCACCTACTAGTACCCAGTCCTGTTCTCATACTATGCTAGATAAGGAAGGTGTATGGTTGTGTATACTTTATATTATGTCTCTGCTAGTCTAAATTAGCAACAGTCATCATCATTAATGTATGCCTAAATTGCAATTGAAAAAGTTCTCATTATTCACTGAATTATAAAGAAATATCACACAGAATATTAAAAGCAAAAAAATAATATATTTTGATGAATGTTCCTAGATGTTTTCTTCCAAGAGCTGGACCTGATATTGCACATACATCATCATGATATCTTGCCTTGCCTTCTAATATGACTTTCCAAGCGGTAAGGGTAAACTTTTTTCACTAGTATTATTATTATTTGAGTCTTGCATCTAGGTCATTCAGCCTGATTAATGTATCTCATATCAGACTCATTCATTTATTTAAAAGGTTCTCGAGTCAAGGGTTGCATTTTGCAGTAACTGACCTGATTGTTGCTGAAAAATGTCTGCATTTTATGGCACTTAAATGTAAACGCACCACTGTGAATTTTGATTTAAGTTGTTTTTCTCTCTGTTCTGCTTTAGATTCCTTTGTAGCCTCCAGTATCCTTCATGAAGCAGCTTCTGACCTCTAGAAGAGTTTTTTTTTTTTTTATTAAGACAACATTGACTTCTAAATCCTCCATTGGCCATTAATCTGAAAACATGTCAAGCTATTAACTTTCCCCTGATCTAATGACTATTGTTAATAAATTGCTCACTCTATCTTCTATATTTACTGATTTGAAATTAATAAAGCAATTTATTTATTTACAGTTACATTTCTTTTTATCTTGCCTCTAGCATAACCACCCCTTTAGAGTGTAAGCTCCGAGCCAGGGATTCCTTCTCCCTTGTTCCTTCTCTTTAACTATCAACTTTGACTGGCAACTTTCAGCCCGGGTGGAGTGGGAGCTGAAAGCCCCAGAATTTCTACCAATGCATGGAGGGTGCCAAACGCGTTCCCGACAGTCGGGATCCCGGCAGTCATTTACCCGACGTCGGGATCCCGACTGTCAAAACGCAGACAGCCGGGTGCCCGACGGCCACCCGCTATTTTCCCTCGTGGGGGCCCACGACCCCCATAGAGGGAGAATAGAATAGGTGGCTAGCGTAGCGAGACACCATGCCCGCAGGGATCCCGACTGTCGGAGCCCCATACCACATCCTGCATGGCAAGGGCAAAATTAATATAGCAAAGAACTGCAGGAGTGAGTTATCTGATAACCACCTCCGTTGCATCGCATTGCCCATGCATAATTTTTGGGTTGCCTGCTCCATTGCTAGCTGCATCTCCCTGACTGACTACCTATTCTATCAAGTCATTGTTGCATGTACTACAGTATATCCCTGATTGCCCCCTGCATGCTCCATATCGGTGTCCCATTACCCCCTCCATAGCTCTTTCTAACTACCAGTTCCTTTCATATATAGTAGCTTTTTCCATATATCGATAAGCCCCTTTGCAGCCCACTTTGTCCTCCTTATAGTTCACTCACTAGCTGTCTCTCTTATCTCCATACAGCTCACATTAAGTAGGGAAGCTAATCCCAGGGCATTTTGCAATCCCGGGATTCGGGTTTGAAAAATCCTCATTCCAGGGATCCCAGAATTGGCATCCCTAACTAAAAAAATTGCCCCGGCCACACCGCCAGCTGCTCTCACTGCCCCCATGGCAAAACACCTAACACACTGCCAGCCCTTTCAGCTAAATATATAATAATACTTGTATTATTATTATTATTTTCATCATTAATAAACACATTTATTCGGCAAAATGTAATCGCTTCCGAGGTCGGCAGTCGTGCGGGATGCCCAGGGAGTATTTGGTACTCTTTACCTAGCACGGCGCCCATCGCGGCCATCGCGCGCATTGAGTGCACTAAAAAATCGGGTGCGACGCAACCGACGCGATGCCCGCGATTTCTCATAGGGAACAATGTTAAATTTCTCAAGTGACCCGATTTTTCTGTTCAATGCCTCAATTGACCTGATTTTTCCATAGGAAACAATGTTAAATGGCCCACAGAGGCCAAATAGGCACCCTAAAGTGTGAAATGGACCCCACAATTGTTAACGCCACCCCACGATCAACGTGAACCCGAAGCGTGGCGAGCGCAGCGGTACGCGTCCTACGACCTTTTCATACCCCCACTATCCACGTCGGCGTGGAGTTGAGAATAGAATAGTGTGGCGAGCGCAGCGAGCCACCGAGCCCGAAGCGTGGCGAGCACAGCGAGCCCCGCGAGGGGACGCGGATACCTGTGAAGCCCGCAAAGGGACGCGTTTACCTGTGAAGGTATCCGCGTCCCCTCACGGGGCTCGCTGCGCTCGCCACGCTTCGGGCACGGTGGCTCGCTGCGCTCGCCACACTATTCTATTCTCAACTCCACGCCGACGTGAATAGTGGGGGTATGAAAAGGTCGTAGGACGCGTACCGCCGCCGCTCGCCACGCTTCGGGTTGGCGTTGATTGTGGGGTGGCGTTAACAATTGTGGGGGCCATTTCACACTTCAGGGTGGCTATTTGACCTCTGTGGGCCATTTAACATTCCTATGGAAAATATTCAATGCCCGCGATCTTTTTACCTGCGATGCCCACGATCAAAATCGTGGGCGCCGTGCTAGGTAAAGAGTACCGAGTATTTTCCCGGCCAGCCTCCCTTAGACAGGCATGTACATGCATGGGAAGACCTTGATTGGTACGAATGGCACCCTGCCTCCTGGCACAGCCCACCACCAACACTCCGGGGCTTTTGTCTCCTTCTCCACTGTGACATACGATGGGCACAGCATCACTGAGAGCTATTATGCCTTCAACTGCATATACCACCCTCCGCTCCGTGTGATATGATAATGTAATTCTATGTGCTTTTTTTGTGACCTCATGTATAGTTCGCTGCCTAAACCTGGTGGTGCCTGCACACTAATAATTGTAGCCTGACCAAGAGACAACGGAGAAGTTCCAACTCTATCTCAAGTAGTATCTGTTTGATAGATCTACAGTAAAAATAACTAGGCTAACCCCAAACGGTTAACATGAAAATAATTGTATGTGCAGAGAATAAGGGATTAAGGGGGTATTCACGGGCCGACAGCCATGACCCTGACCCGTTCTCGGTCTGCTTGATTCAATGTCCTGTCTGCCGCAGGACGAAAAGGCGGGTGTGGCCGGGAATCGGTGAAATGCGGCCGGGAGCTCGTCAATTCCCGGCCTTTCTTGGCAAAACAAGCCCGACTGCTTGTGAACTCGGGCTCGTTCTGCAATATCCCTGTTCAATGCTGTCAAGGAAGACAACATTGAATAGGGCCCGCAGCCATCTCCCCCGTCAGGAGATGGCTGGGGGAGATTGAATATTCCGCTTAGGAGGATCTCCCGCAGCCATCTCCCGACGGGGGGAGATGGCTGCGGGGCCCTATTCAATGTTGTCTTCCCCGACAGCATTGAACAGGGGATCTTGCAGAACGAGCCCGACATCACAAGCAGTTGGGCTCACTCTACTGAGAAAGGCTGGGAATTGACGAGCTCCTGGCCGCAGCTCGCCGATTCCCGGACACTTCTCGCGGCCACGTCCCCTTCTCGTCCCACGGCAGGCGGAACATTGAATCCCCCCTGCGATTTCTCAGATGAGAACGGGTCATGGTCTCGGTTGTTGGGCCAGCTCAACAGCTGTGACCCAACATTGAATACCCCCCTTAGCCTCTGAAACATGACATCCACTTAGATCGGTTTTAAATGACCCTTTAGTAACTTTACCCCTAAGTGATCTATTAATCATCTATACAAATAGGTCTGTGCGCCCATAAAGGTGTATTTATTTTCAGAAATTGTAGCCATTTAACAACAAACTTCCATTGTTACATTTACATCACAGCGATACGCTTATCAAACGCTTAAAATGACTACACAAGCCAGATTGCTCTAATGGAACATAAAATGCGGTGTAAAAAATGAAGGAACATTATTATGAGATTAATATCAAAGTAAGATGCAAACGGTAAAAAAAGAAGAAAAAAAACCAATATAGTGATAGAAAACGAAACAAGACATCCGCTTACCTTCCTTGGTACAGAGAAGAGAAACTTTGCTTTTGCTTTTACAAGGTTGACTAGGAACAAAATAAAAATAAGTATCAGGCATGTTGGGGTAGCTATGGGAAAAATAGCATAAAAACCTTGTAACACAGTAACGTGTAATAGTGTGCAGCAAATACACTACTACAAGGGAGTAAAATGCAACCTAATGACCATAGTACAATCCACAGCATAAAACAGGCACCACTGCTATGTACTCATTTAGGAACAGATGTATCAAGCTGCAAAAAGTGATAAAATAGAAGTGATAAAAACACAGCCAATCAACTCCTACTTCCCATGTCACTGGAAAAAAATGACAGGTAGGAGCTGATTGGTTGGTTGTTTATCACTCTCCACTTTATAACTTTTTGAAGCTTGATACATCTGGCCCGTTAGATACTTGTTAGATAACTTTGCCTTTTTACCATACAGGTACAGTATGCTGCTCTACCAACAGTTAACTGACTACAGCTCATTTATTATTTCACTCACTGAAATGGTTACTACAGTTTTAGTCAATGGCACATATTGCGTGGCTTGGGCCAACTTGAAAAATGAACCAATAGAATGAGTTTCATGGTTTCAGTCTGTTTGTCATGAATAACTTTTGGGTGACTGAGCTGAAAGTCGCTTAAAACAGCACGTTTATTTATTTAATTTATTTACAGTTTCTTATATTGAGCGGCTTTGAGCTCAAAGTCGCCCGTCGGCATCGAGCAGGTGGAAAGTCGCCCAGTGTGTATGGACCTTAATATGTGTTTAAAAATAAAACAAGATGGAATATGTACAAGTTGGGTATTCCACATCCGATCGTCAAGGCAAGGCATCCTAACACTACAGATATTAGGGATAGCCAAACTAAATTAGTGAACTCAAACTGATTGGGCAGAGGTACTAATTAAAAATATCCTTAAAATCTGGAGAACCTAGAAAGGGAAACACTGGTGTAAGCCATTCATTTAGGTCAAGCTCAATTAAATTATGGAAGACAAGAATAGTGCATATGGGGGATGTTGTTTGATGAATGTCATCTAAACACATTACAGAGGACACAAGGGTCCGATTCAAATGTCACATTGCTCCCAATCTTCTGTTTTTTGTGACAAAAGAGTGTAGGGCAATATGCAACTGCTGATTTTTATAGCGCTGAACGCGCCCATTGAGGTCGGGTTTCGGGGCACAAAGCAATAATGGACATGACAAAAAAAGCCCCATTTGCTTGTTAAAATGGGTGACTTTTCCCATGATTTCAACTCGCCACCCTCGGGGGTAGCGAGCTGCAATGATGTGTACACGCCGCTCGGCAGTAACATTTGAGTACCGCCGACAGGCGTGTACGGAGCCAGGCCAGGTGGTAACATTTGAAACAGGCCCAAAGAGTTCTTATTCAGGCAGGTTTATAAGACTGAAAACTACAGTTCTTCTCTAGAAAGATTTGGGTGTTGAATAATATCCTCTACAGTAGGGACTGTTACGAATAAGGGTGTCTTTTCAGAGCTACAGTATATACTGCACTGTACACAAAAACCCTACTAATAGTAAAAATACATGGATCTGCGTGTAGCATATTGTCATACTGTATCTATTTTTGATTTAGTAGTTTCTTTAAAAGTTATTTAGTTCCCAACATGTTTTTCACATTTTGTTGTCATCTGAATTTGGAATAGATTGAAGTCGTTTTTTTTTGGCACTGATACACAAGTGAGGAGTAAGATGTCAAATCAAAATAAATATTCCAAAACTTTTCCACAGGTCACTTATATGAAAATGATTGAATCTAAAGATTATTCATAACCCATGTAATTTCATATATAACGCTGCACAGATGAAATACTTTACCTCAAAAGTCACATAAACTCTTTATTGATTCCACCTGTGTAAAAAATGTTTCCAATCTGAATTTTTTGTACACATATATGGCTCATTCTGTGATGTCCTGCAGCAGGGCTTTCCCACTGGCTGTCCGCAAGCTGCTGCAAACTGGCCAGCCACCTGATACACCGATTGTGGTGACATACAACAGCCAGCAGCAGCCCAAAATAATCCGTCTGAATCTTACTGGCTTGCTGTGCATAAGTCGTGGCTGTCCCATGTGACAGCAATAGCCAGTAAGTATCACATGTAACAGACTTTATTGCCTGGTCAACTGTTACTAGTGTTCACATAAGTCACAGTGAATGACAGCTCATGGCCATATTTGGCCAGGGTTACAGTGCATTATCCAGGCAGGTAAAAGTACACATTTGACATCATCCGATTGTCAATGTCAAATGTGAATGAGGAGCACTAATGTGTGGTATGACATGAATTAAGGGACACTTCTGTAGTATAATGTGAATGGGGAGCACTACTATATCGCATAATGTGAATGAGAGGTACCACTGTATTGCAAAATGTGAATGCGGGGCACTACTGTTGCATAATGTGAATGATGGTCACTACTGTGTGGTATAACATGAATAAGAGGCACTAATGTGGGATAATATGAATTAGCAATATTTTGTGGCATAATGTGAATAAGGGGCTCTACTGTGGCACAATGTGAATAAGGGTCACTAAAGGGCAAATGTTCTTCAATTACAGCCACACCGATCCACGTTTATCTTACATAATGATATCAATACAGAGATCTTGGTGTAAATATGACACAAACACGGCATCACTTTAATGTTCGGGAAAAAATATTGGGCTATACTGCAATTGCAACTACTGTTTATGGAGGATGATAGACACTTATGTATTTTTTACCCTTATTGTCCTAAAGTGGTCTGACTTTGTGCTGTCATTAAAGGTATCCACTGTGGAACCAGAGATTGATGAGTAGAGTTTGGTTTTCTGCCAGAGATACGGGTGTCAAAAATCATAGATTAAACCGAGAGTGGACGTCCTGGATATAAGGCAATTCACTGGTCTGTGTTGGAAATTATGTTCATGTAGATGTTTATATTGAGAAGTTATAAAGGCACACACCAGTGGATAACTTACACTATGAAAAGCCCAGTTACTTTATCAGAGGTGTTGATTTATTGATATCAGATGCAGCCGTACTCACTGTTACATATACAGTGGTGATGGAGTGGAGCTTGAGCAGTTCAGGGTTTCATTATATAGCCCACCAGCTGTTGATTGTATGTTGCAAATCCGTAGTGGTGCAGGGATGCTGTAACAGCTTTAAAGCAAGTAATAAGTAAGTCCCTGATATGCGCTAAATATAGAAGACCAATGTCGACCACTATGTCACTCGCCACAGTAAAAAGAAGATGGCCCCTGCACATACTCAGTAGAGAACTCAAAAGCCATCTTGGGATAGGGCATGAAACCTGCCTGAAGAACAGGTAGACTGGAGTCTGCAGTAGCACACTCTTCCCTCAGCAGTCTGCATAAAGAAATCATTATACATTTTAATAATAAATAATAACACATTTATAAGGTGCCCCAAGGTTCTTGGAACACAGTGATGAAAGTATCCCTTATATTAATATTTCTAATTAAAAGTTTATTTAAAAAAAAAAAAAAAAGGATATACTTTATACGTTTTGATGTTATATATTTTTATTTGAAGACCACTACATTTATTTTTGTTTCTTTTATTCAATGTGATATTTAAACAAAACATTCTGGCAAAATCCAATATTTAAGCATGCCTCAATTTACAGTTTGGGGCTGTTAATGCTAGATCACTAAAACTGTGGGGGAGCTGCCAGCATGATATTAAATAAAGAAAAACAGAAAGCAGTCTTGTATATTGCTCCCCAAGACGCATGTTGTGCCTATAGCAGATGATAATGTAAAACAGAACCATGAGATTGGCCCCATATTAATACAGTTAATCTCAGCTGTTTTTGTTTGGCAAGGCTCCTTCTTCTTAGAAGATCCAATTGTTTTTGAAACTAGCCGATGCTATAAAAGCAATGTCTTTTTTTTTTTTTAATCCTCTGAATGGATACAAATGTTTAAGATCTAGAACAATGTATACAAATACCAAGTATCCTTCTGTTAAAAAAATATTTGTTTATTTAAAAATGTTTTGTTACTTTTGTTTAAAATTACAAAGTGTTTTTATAGCTTTTTTAATATCATTTTTAATAACGTCTTCTGGAATAATGTTATGGGCTAAGGCAGTGGTTCCATAACTGTGTGCCAAGGCACCATGGGGTTGGTGGTCCAGGACCAAATAAAGTTATTTATGGTCAAAGTGATGGGCAAAACCAGTGCTAGTGGTTGCCAATCATAAAACATGTGGACAATCAGAAACACAACTGTACACCACAACAGAACTGGCGGTAAGGATGATAGGTAGGCACAATTTACTTTAATAATGAAAAAAAATATCAACAAAAACATATATCCTAAGGGTGCCGTGAATAAAATGCTCTAGGGCAGTGGTTCTCAAACTGTGGGTCCTGACCATCTCAGCATGGGGTCGCGACTCCATGTTGCTGACCATCAGGCTGATGACATTTCTAATGTCAGTCAGTGATTCAAGGAGTATGAAAAATCTGTTGAATTGTTTGTTGTTTTAGACTCTTCACATCATTGTGTGCCTCCACAATGCTGCCATGTATGTGCTGTCTGCTGACCATACATGTAATGTGATGACCTTCTGCAGTAACTTGCTGGGGTCCTGTAATTTTTTTTAGGTACTTGTGTATTTTGGCGGCGCCCATCGCATCGCATACCATAAGTCATACGATGGTATGCGATGCGACGCGATATCGCGCGATATTGTACAATGCCATACAATTTGGCTGCGCTCGCCACGCTTCGGGCTCGATGGCTCGCTGCGCTCGCCACACTTTCTATTCTCAACTCCACGCCGACGTGGATAGTGGGGGTATGAAAAGGTCGGAGGACGCGTACCGCCGCCCCTCGTGGGCTCGCTGCGCTCGCCACGCTTCGGGTTCACGTTTATAGTGGGGGGGGGGTGGCGTGGGGGTGCATTTAACATTGTAAGCACCCATTACGGTGCTTAAAAGCACCCTTTAGGGTGCTTATACAATCTTTCATCGTATAGGGGCCAAAAATCGCGTCGCATCGCATGCCATCGGTGCATGGCCTGCGATGCGATTCAATGAAAACATCGCGCGATGGAAATCGGGGGCGCCGCTATAATACACAAGTACCTTTTTTATTGTCTGATGGGGTCCCAGAGCAAAATACTTTGAGGACCCCTGGTCTAGGATGTAATAATTCAAGAAAGTTTGGAAACCACTGGGTTAAGGATATGAGGGTATTTTTTTCCCTAACATGAAAAAATGAGGTTATACTCATAGGTTGGGATTATTAAAGTAAAGGGGTAAATGGGGCAATTACACTTTTTAACACTAAGTAATGGCTTTTTCTGGCCACTCTTCATAAAGCCCAGCTCTATGGAGTGTATAGCTTAATGTGGTCCCATGCACCAGTCTCTGCTATGGAACTTTGCAGCTCCCTCAGGGTTACCTCTGGTCTCTGTGCTGCCCCTCTGATTACTGCCCTCCTTGCTCGGGTTGTGAGTATTGGTGCGTGGCCCTCTCTTTACAGGTTTGTTGTGATACCATATTCTTTCCATTTGAAGATGATGGATTTGATGATGCTCCAGAGGATCATCAAAGATTTTGGATATTTTTTATAACCCAACTCGGACTTGTACTACTCAACAACATTTTACCTGACTTGTTTAGAGAGCTCCATGGTCTTCATGGTGTGATGCCTCTTCTTAGTGGTGTTGCAGCCTCCAGGGCCTTTCAGAAAAGGTGTGTCTATACTGTCAGATCATGTGATTGCGCACAGGTGGACTTCATTGCACTAACTATGTTACTTTTAAGGGGAATTGGTTGCACCAGAATTTTTAAGACACTTCATATTAAAGGGCGTGAATACATATGCACATGCCAATTTTCAGATTTTTATTTTTAAAATATATTTTTATAAATATTTTTCTCATACATAGTAACATAGTAACATAGTAATTAAGGCTGAAAAATGCGTTAGTCCATCGAGTTCAACCTATTTGTCTTGTAACTTCTGACTTGAGTAAGTCATTTATATGATTCCTTTAGTGGCCAAGAATTTATCCAGTTTTGATTTCAATTCATTAACAGTAGTTGCTGTTATCACCCCCACCGGCAATGAGTTCCAGAATTTTACTGCTCTAATGGTGAAGAATCCTCTTCTTAATTCAGTACAGAATTTATTTTCCTTGAGCCTCAGTACATGCCTTAGTGTCATAAGTATGTGCCTGTTACTGAACAAATCATCTCCCAGTTCCATATGATTCCTATCCTGTATTTGAACATACTAATCATATTTCCTCTCAACCTCCGTTTCTCCAGTGGAAACATATTCAGCCTGGTTAGCGATTCAAGACCTTTTTCTAGCTTAGTCACCCTTCTCTGTACCTTTTCCACTTCATTTATGTGTTTTTTAAGGTGTAGCACCCAGTACTAACAGTATTCCAAGTGTGGTCTCACCAACGACTTGTAAAGAGGCACTATCACACTGGCATCCCTTGAATCCATTCCCCTTTTAATGCAAGCCAGTGTCCTGTTTGCTTTTGCTGCTGTACTAGAGCAGTGTGCACTGTTACTCAATTTATTATCTATGATGAACCCTAAGTCCTTCTCCACTGCAGAATTCCCTATATTTAACTCAGTTTAGCCTATAAGTAGCTAATAGCTTGTTCGATTTTGTTCCCATAATGAATAACTTAAAATTTTCAACATTAAACCGCATTTTTCACCTTTCCACCTACCTTTCCAGTTTAATTAAGTCACTTTGTAGTGTTTCTATATTATCTCCTTAGTTGATTTCCTTACTCACTTTTGTGTAGTCAGCAAATATTGCAATCAATGTCATTAATGAATATATTAAACAAGTGGGTTCCAATATTGAACATCGTGGGACTCCACTTTGGACCTTACCCCAGCTGGAATGCATGCCATTTACAACCACTTTCTGTCCCCGATTTTGCAACCAATTACAAATTTTATCTCCCATCCCTAAAGTACTTAGTTTTATTAATAACCTTTTATGAGGCACAGTGTCAAAAGCTTTAGTGAAATCAAGTCCACCCCCTTACTGACTTCCTCATAGAAGCTAATTAAATAAATCTAGCATGGTCTATTTTTGATGAACCCATGCTGAGCCTTACATATCACCTTTTCCTGTTCTAAGAAATTTTGGATACTAGCTCTTATTATTCCTTCTAATAATTTCCCCACAATGGATGTAAGGCTGACCGGTCTATAGTTTTCAGGGTTAGCGTTGCTACCTTTCTTCCATATTGGTACTATGTTAGCTATACCCCAGTCTCTTCGTACAGTCCCCGAGTTTGTTCATTGAATATCAGATATAATGGTAGTGCTATGACAAAACTCAATTATTTTAGTATCCTAGGGTGTATTTCATCTGGACCAGGAGATTTGTTACTATTTAGGTCCTGTGATATATTTTTTACAATTTCCTCACTCAAACATACAGTTTGGGAGCAATCTAGAGCTGAGCATTCAATCTGTGGGAGAACTCCTGAACGTTTTCCATTGTAAATTCTGAAGCAAAAAAATGAATTAAATATTTCCGCTTTCTTTTTTTCTTCTATTACCAGAGTACCTTGCTTATTTTTTAGTCGACCAATATATTCCTTCCTTAACCGTTTCCCATTTATATAACTGTAGAATTTCTTGGGATTAGATTTGCAATCTGCTGCTATAGTTCTGTCTCTAATTTAGCCATCTTGATTGTATTTTACATTTATTAATTTTTTTATTGAATAATTTCTATTGAGTTCTGCATTAACAAAAAAATAAGGTAGAGTTTTCATAAACAATCGATATAAAACCATCCAGCGTGGTATAACAATGCACAAAATTAAAGAACAAATAGTACAATTGCGGATATATATAAAATATCTCTGCAACAGGAAAATACCAACCCACCCAGCAGGAGGCACCATTCAGGATCGTAGAAGCGAAGAAGCATAGAAGCAGAGATTATCTGTGCATTGAAGCATACAAAAACAAATAGTGGTACAAACAGATAAAATAGCAACTCAACAAATTGCAGATTGAAGAATATTAAGGTCTACCAAGAAAGAAAAAAAAACCCACAAAATATTGCCCAAAGTAAACCTCCCACATAATCCCCCACCCTGTACAACCCACTCCCAACTCAGGCGTATTTGGATCCCAAAATCTTAATCCCCTATACCAGTGGTTCCCAAACTTTTTGAATCGTGGCACCCTAGAGTATCAGAAATCTATTCACGTCACCCCTAGGCCAAAAGTTTCTTATTGAGAAATAATTTAAAAAAAACATGTAATTGTGTTTAACCCCTTCCTGACAGAGCCAGTTTTTGCGTTCCTGACAGAGCCCTTTTTTTCAAATCTGACATGTCTCACTTAAGTGGGGATAACTTTTTTTTGCTTTTACTTATCCCAGTGGTTTTGAGATTGTTTTTTCGTGACACATTGTACTTCAAATTAGTGGTAAATTTGGGTCGATACAGTCTGTGTTTTTTTGTGAAAAATACCAAAATATCGTGAAAAAATGGAAAATTTAGCGATTTGCAAAATGTTAAATTTTCTGCTTGTGAGACAAATAATCTTACCACTCAAAATAGTGAATAACTAACATAGACCATATGTCTACTTTATGTTGACATCATTATTTCAACTTCCTTTTAATTTTTTGGGACACTAGGAGGCTTACAATATGAATAGCAAATTCTCAAATTTTCAAGAAAATTTCAAACACTGATTTTTTTAGGGACCAGTTCAGTTCTGATGTGACTTTGAGGGACTTGTATGTGAGACACCCCCATAAATGATGCCATTTCAAAAACTGCACCCCTCACAGTATTCAAAACAGCATTTTGGAAGTTTGTTAACCCTTTAGGTGTTTCACAGGAATTAAAACAAAGTGTAGGTGAAATTTCAAAATTTCTTTTTTTTTGCAGATTTGCAATTTTAATACATTTTTATAAGGAACACAGTACATTTTACTAGAGAAATGTGACTAAAAATTGATTCCCCCAATTCTTTTGTTTTCATAAATATCCTATATGTGGCCCTAGTGTGCACGGTGACCAAACCACAGGCTTCATAATAGAAGGAGCACCTACTTGATTTTGGAGCCTCCTTTTTATGAGATTATTTTTTAGGCACCATGTAGGTTTCAAGGCACCATAAGATGCTAAAAGTTAGGAACCCCCCCACAAGTGACCCCATTTTGCAAACTACACCCCTCAGGGAATTCATCTAGGGGTATAGTGTACATTTCAAACCCCCAGGGGTTTCACCAATTGTGGTACAACTGGGCAGTGAAAATGAAAAATTATTTTTTTTACACAAAAATGCAGTTCTGGCTCCAAATTTGTCATTTTCAGAAGGTATGAAGGAGACAAAGCACCCCAAAATCTGTGCCCCAATTTCTCCCGAGTACGGCAATGCCTCACATGTGACCAAAAAATACCAGTTGGGTGCATGGCAGGACTCAGAAGGGAAGGAGTGATTTTTGGATTTTGCAGCTCAGATTCTGGTGGAATTTTGGTGGGTGCTATGTCGCATTAGCAAGACCCCCCAAGCACCAATACAGTGGAACCCCCCCACAAGTCACCCCATTTTGCAAACTACACCCCTCAGGGAATTCATCTAGGGGTATAGTGTACATTTCAAACCCCCAGGGGTTTCACCAATTTTGATACAAGTGGGCAGTGGAAATGAAAAATTACATTTTTTTACACAAAAATGCAGTTCTGGCTCAAAATTTTTCATTTTCAGAAGGTATGAAGGAGAAAAAGCACCCCAAAATCTGTGCCCCAATTTCTCCCGAGTACGGCAATGCCTCACATGTGACCAAAAAATACCAGTTGGGTGCATGGCAGGACTCAGAAGGGAAGGAGTGATTTTTGGATTTTGCAGCACAGATTCTGGTGGAATGAATGGTGGGTGCTATGTTGCACCAATACAGTGGAACCCCCCCACAAGTCACCCCATTTTGCAAAGTACACCCCTCAGGGAATTCATCTAGGGGTATAGTGTACATTTCAAACCCCCAGGGGTTTCACCAATTGTGATACAAGTGGGCAGTGAAAATGAAAAATTACATTTTTTTACACAAAAATGCAGTTCTGGCTCAAAATTTTTCATTTTCAGAAGGTATGAAGGAGAAAAAGCACCCCAAAATATGTGCCCCAATTTCTCCCGAGTACGGAAATGCCTCACATGTGACCAAAAAATACCAGTTGGGTGCATGGCAGGACTCAGAACGGAAGGAGTGATTTTTGGATTTTGCGGCTCAGATTCTGGTGGAATTTTGGTGGGTGCTATGTCGCATTAGCAAGACCCCCCAAGCACCAATACAGTGGAACCCCCCCACAAGTCACCCCATTTTGAAAACTACACCCCTCAGGGAATTCATCTAGGGGTATAGTGTACATTTCAAACCCCCAGGGGTTTCACCAATTTTGATACAAGTGGGCAGTGAAAATGAAAAATTACATTTTTTACACAAAAATGCAGTTCTGGCTCGAAATTTTTCATTTCCAGAAGGTATGAAGGAGAAAAAGCACCCCAAAATCTGTGCCCCAATTTCTCCCGAGTACGGCAATGCCTCACATGTGACCAAAAAATACCAGTTGGGTGCATGGCAGGACTCAGAACGGAAGGAGTGATTTTTGGATTTTGCAGCTCAGATTCTGGTGGAATTTTGGTGGGTGCTATGTCGCATTAGCAAGACCCCCCAAGCACCAATACAGTGGAACCCCCCCACAAGTCACCCCATTTTGCAAACTACACCCCTCAGGGAATTCATCTAGGGGTATAGTGTACATTTCAAACCCCCAGGGGTTTCACCAATTTTGATACAAGTGGGCAGTGAAAATGAAAAATTACATTTTTTTACACAAAAATGCAGTTCTGGCTCGAAATTTTTCATTTTCAGAAGGTATGAAGGAGAAAAAGCACCCCAAAATCTGTGCCCCAATTTCTCCCGAGTACGGCAATGCCTCACATGTGACCAAAAAATACCAGTTGGGTGCATGGCAGGACTCAGAACGGAAGGAGTGATTTTTGGATTTTGCAGCACAGATTTTGGTGGAATGAATGGTGGGTGCTATGTTGCACCAATACAGTGGAACCCCCCCCACAAGTCACCCCATTTTGCAAAGTACACCCCTCAGGGAATTCATCTAGGGGTATAGTGTACATTTCAAACCCCCAGGGGTTTCACCAATTTTGATACAAGTGGGCAGTGAAAATGAAAAATTACATTTTTTTACACAAAAATGCAGTTCTGGCTCAAAATTTTTCATTTTCAGAAGGTATGAAGGAGACAAAGCACCCCAAAATCTGTGCCCCAATTTCTCCCGAGTACGGCAATGCCTCACATGTGACCAAAAAATACCAGTTGGGTGCATGGCAGGACTCAGAAGGGAAGGAGTGATTTTTGGATTTTGCAGCTCAGATTCTGGTGGAATTTTGGTGGGTGCTATGTTGCATTAGCAAGACCCCCCAAGCACCAATACAGTGGAACCCCCCCACAAGTGACCCCATTTTGCAAACTACACCCCTCAGGGAATTCATCTAGGGGTATAGTGTACATTTCAAACCCCCAGGGGTTTCACCAATTTTGATACAAGTGGGCAGTGAACATGAAAAATTAAATTTTTTACACAAAAATGCAGTTCTGGCTCAAAATTTTTCATTTTCACAAGGAATGAAGGAGACAAAGCACCCCAAAATCTGTGCCCCAATTTCTCCCGAGTACGGCAATGCCTCACATGTGACCAAAAAATACCAGTTGGGTGCATGGCAGGACTCAAAAGGGAAGGAGTGATTTTTGGATTTTGCAGCTCAGATTCTGGTGGAATTTTGGTGGGTGCTATGTCGCATTAGCAAGACCCCCCAAGCACCAATACAGTGGAACCCCCCCACAAGTGACCCCATTTTGCAAACTACACCCCTCAGGGAATTCATCTAGGGGTATAGTGTACATTTCAAACCCCCAGGGGTTTCACCAATTTTGATACAAGTGGGCAGTGAAAAAGAAAAATTACATTTTTTACACAAAAATGCAGTTCTGGCTCAAAATTTTTCATTTTCAGAAGGTATGAAGGAGAAAAAGCACCCCAAAATCTGTGCCCCAATTTCTCCCGAGTACGGCAATGCCTCACATGTGACCAAAAAATACCAGTTGGGTGCATGGCAGGACTCAGAAGGGAAGGAGTGATTTTTGGATTTTGCAGCACAGATTCTGGTGGAATGAATGGTGGGTGCTATGTTGCACCAATACAGTGGTACCCCCCCACAAGTCACCCCATTTTGCAAACTACACCCCTCAGGGAATTCATCTAGGGGTATAGTGTACATTTCAAACCCCCAGGGGTTTCACCAATTTTGATACAAGTGGGCAGTGAAAATGAAAAATTACATTTTTTTACACAAAAATGCAGTTCTGGCTCAAAATTTTTCATTTTCAGAAGGAATGAAGGAGACAAAGCACCCCAAAATCTGTGCCCCAATTTCTCCCGAGTACGGCAATGCCTCATGTGTGACCAAAAAGTGGCAGGACTCAGAAGGGAAGGAGTGATATTTGGATTTTGCAGCACAAATTCTGGTGGAATGATGGTGGGTGCTATGTCGCATTAGCAAGACCCCCCAAGCACCAATACAGTGGAACCCCCCCACAAGTGACCCCATTTTGCAAACTACACCCCTCAGGGAATTCATCTAGGGGTATAGTGTACATTTCAAACCCCCAGGGGTTTCACCAATTTTGATACAAGTGGGCAGTGAACATGAAAAATTACATTTTTTTACACAAAAATGCAGTTCTGGCTCAAAATTTTTCATTTTCACAAGGAATGAAGGAGACAAAGCACCCCAAAATCTGTGCCCCAATTTCTCCCGAGTACGGCAATGCCTCACATGTGACCAAAAAATACCAGTTGGGTGCATGGCAGGACTCAGAAGGGAAGGAGTGATTTTTGGATTTTGCGGCTCAGATTCTGGTGGAATGAATGGTGGGTGCTGTGTGGCATTAGCAAGACCCCCGAAGCACGGTGAAATTATGAACCTAATATTCCATAGATGTGTGGTATATTTTAAAACACTCCTTTATACATAGGCCGGGTTTGTCGGGGCAAGTGTCACACTGGAAAATAGTTTGCTTTCTTATTCCCTTTTTATAGCAAACTTTGCACCTTTTTTGTGTCCTGCCCTTTTTTCCAGTGGAGGGGATTTCATCAGGAAAATGCTGCCCTGGTACAATACGGGGGCCAGTACTAGAAGTACTGGGGCCCTCTGCCTGCTGGTTCCCAAATATTAGGCCCTTTATGACTTCCTCTTGAAAGTGCATAAATGTCCCCCTCTGGCCGGTAGAACGGAATAGCACGTAAGCGTTATACAGTGCCATCTGGATGATATACACGGCCACCTTCTTGTACCAGATTTTTGTTTTCCGCAGGGCACTGTACGGCTTCAGTACCTGATCTGAAAGATCCACTCCGCCCATGTACCTATTGTAATCCAGGATACAATTAGGTTTTGAGGTGTGGGTACTGGTACCTCGTACAGGGACGGAGGTGGTACTGTCTCCGTGAATTGTTGTCAGTATAAGGACATCCCTCTTGTCCTTATATTTGACCAACAACATATTTTCGTTGCATATTCCCCTGCTTTCACCCCTTCTCATTACTTGGGCAATGTGCGTTTTTGGGAGGCCTCTTTGGTTCTTGCGCACAGTACCGCAAGCTGCTGTACCTCTTGAACCAAGGGCCTTAAACAGGGGGATGCTGGTGTAAAAGTTATCCACATAGAGGTGATAACCTTTATCCAGGAAGGGGTGCACTAAATCCCAGACAATTTTCCCACTAACACCTACGAGGGAGGGGGGGCATTCTGGCGGTTCAATTCTTGAATCCTTCCCTTCATAAACCCTAAACCTGTGAGTGTACCCTGAGGTGCTTTCACACAGTTTATACATTTTTATGCCATACCTTGCCCTCTTACTGGGAAGGTACTGGCGGAATTTAACCCTTCCTTTAAAATGTATAAGGGACTCGTCGATACAAATAAATTTTTCAGGGATGTACACCTCTTCAAATTTGGCACTGAAATGATCAATGACCGGCCTGACTTTGAATAGCCGGTCAAAGGTGGGATCATCTCTGGGTGGGCACTGTGCATTATCGGTGTAATGTATAAATTTAAGAATTGTCTCAAATCGAGCCCGGGGCATGGCCATACGGTAAAATGGAGTACTGTACAGAACATCTGTACTCCAATATTGCCTAATTTCTGGCTTTTTTACTATGCCCATATGAAACACCAGACCCCAAAACGTCATCATCTCTACTGCATCTACAGGGGTCCACCTAGCAAATGATGACGTGGGGTTTTGAGCAATAAACTGCTGGGCATATAAATTAGTTTGGTCCACCATTAAATTTATAAAATCATCAGAGAAAAATAATTTGAAAAAGTCAATTTCTCTGAGACCTGTGGAATCAAATTGGATTCCTGGCATGGCCAAAAACTCAGGAACCTGGGGCTCAAAATTGTCTGGTGGTGGGGTCCATACGAGATCAATTGTTGGGGGGGGGGGGTCTCAGCTGCTCTACGGGGGCGTCTTTGAGGGGGTCCCTCATCACCAGAGGAGGAAGAGGAGCTTAAGGCGAATCCTTCAAATTCCCCGCTTGCATCACTGGCTGTGTCAGAGTCAGAAGCAAGCATGGCATATGCCTCCTCCGCTGAATACATTCTCCTGGATGACTGGGAGGACATTTGGGAGGACATTTGGGAGGACATTTGGGATGCCATTTTTATTTTTGTGTTACTGGTAGTGAAATGTTTCAACACGTGTATAGTGTAGGGGGGGGTACAAACTTTATTTCAATCCGGGGGGTATGTAGTGTGTAGTGTGTATGTGGTGCAGAAAAAAAAAAAATACTTTATACCAATAAAAAAAAAAAAAATGAAGGGGTTAAAAATAAAAAATTTAAGGGGTTAAAAAAAAAAAAAGGTCCTGCGCCAAAAATTGAGCACAGATGTTGGTCAGTAACGTCTGTCACTGAACAGCGCTCAAAGGCAACAGGAATTTGATCAAAAAAAAAAAATATAGATCAACCCTGTGCCGAAAAAGATGATCAGTGATGTACGTCACTGATCAGCGCACAGCGGCCACAGGACACCCACAAAATCACAGTGTGTGTAAAAAAAAAATTAAAAAAAGACCCCACAGCACTCACAAAAAAAAAAAAAGGTGATCAGTGATGCGACACTGATTACCAGTGAGGTGCAGCAGGTGCACAACCTTTGGTGCAACTGACAGGTATATATAAAAAAAAAAAAACCTCTGTACCCCCAAAAAAGTTGCTGATCACCTCAGATATAGTGATCAGCACAAAAGGCGGGGGCAGCAGACACAAAATTTAGCACTCTCTATCACTCTCAGTCACTATCTCTCTCTATCTCTCTATCTCTCACTATCTATCACTCTATGACACTGCAGCAGCAGCACTGACAGGTATATCTATATATAAAAAAAAACCTGCGCCCCCAAAAAGTTGCTGATCAGTTAATTTATACTGATCAGCACAAAAGGAGGGGGCAGCAGTCAGTTATATCAAAAATATATAGCACAATCTGTCACTATCTCTCTCTATCTCTCTCTCTCTATCTCTCTCTATCTCTCTATAACTATCACACTGCAGCAGCACAAAATATAGCACTCTGTCACTAGGCCTCTCTATCTATCTCTCTCTCTCTATCTCTCTCTATCTATAACTATATCACACTGCAGCAGCACAAAATATAGCACTCTCTGACACTATCTCTCTCTCTATCTCTCTCTCTCTATCTCTCTCTATCTCTCTATAACTATCACACTGCAGCAGCACAAAATATAGCACTCTGTCACTAGGCCTCTCTATCTATCTCTCTCTCTCTCTATCTCTCTCTCTCTATCTATAACTATATCACACTGCAGCAGCACAAAATATAGCACTCTCTGACACTATCTCTCTCTCTATCTCTCTCTATCTCTCTCTATCTCTCTCTATCTCTCTCTATCTCTCTCTATCTCTCTATCTATCTCTCTCTCTATCTAGCTAGTACACTGCAGCAGCACAATTTCACAGGAAGGCACAAGTAGCAACAGGATCCAGGAAGCAGTGATGAAGCAGCGATCAGGTAAGTATGGAGCAAGTATGGAGCAAGGTTCTGGTCAGTATGGCGGCAGGGGGGTACGGTGACCGCACTGCACGCTATTCCAGACCGGAATGGCGTCTGCAGTGCAGTCACCGTTAGTTTAAATCCCCCTCCTTGGCTGTGATTGGTCCGTCGGTCCGACGAACCAATCACGGCCTTTGGGGGCGGGCGGGGTGAGGTGGGGTGACACCAGTGTCACCCTTACACCCCGCGGTGATTGGTGCTGTACTTTACAGCACCAATCACCTCTGATCCCGTGTCACCGGCGAACGTTATTCGCCGGTGACACAGGAAAACGCTGTAATTGGCTGTTCACACTGAACAGCCAATCACAGCGATCGCCGACGGGGGGGCGGCATCGCAGCCCCCCCTGGGCATGCACGGACATGTCTGCTGTCAGGGACAGCAGACATGTTGAAACTGTCACCGCGTCTATAGACGCGGTGACAGTTTAAATCCATGACGTACATTTACGCCATGTGTCGGGAAGTGCTTCCCGACCATGACGTAAATGTACGTCAAATGTCGGGAAGGGGTTAAAGGTCATCCTGTGAGGGATTGGATAAGCTGCTGTTTGTCCACATATTTTATAATCTGAAGCCACAAACAATAGTTTTATTTATTATGCTGACCAATTTGAATGTGAATTACTCCTGGACCACCAACCCGAGGCACCCCTGCAAGTGTCCCAAGGCATCACTGCCCTATACCCATTCTAACTATGCTAATGTGACGATCCACGCTTGTTTAGGACAAACAGTTGGATCTGTTTTGTCGGAAGCTGACTTCAGTGTTGTCGGAAACGGGAGCATTGAATAGGCAGGGGGTGCTATTTATTTAGCACATTCTAGAAGATAATAGATAGAATCTAAATGGTTGCCCATAGCAACATAATATCTTCACTAGAACTCCCATCTTAGTAAAGAAACCAATTAGGGGTTAGTTTACTAAAATGGGAGTTCTATTTCAAATGGGATACTATCAGATACTATGTATTATCGCTAGAAGTCTGAATTATTGTCAAACATCTTGCTAGCACAACACTAGTCTGAGATTAGCCGGACCAGGAGAGACCATATATATACTTAGACCATTAGACACATGCAGAGACCTACAAGGCAGCTGGGCAGCTGGTTAAATGGAGCTATTTATTTACTCTCTTATAAAAAGTTTGGAGTGGAGTTGTCTTTTCAGTTTGCACGGTCTCTTTGAAAAATGCTTTTATCTGCTCTGTGTCTACATACTGTCTAGCCCACAAAATCTGTAAAATTGCACTTTACTTTTGAAAAAATGAGCACCCACCAAACTTCTACACTCGCCCACAATGACATGAGCCAGAACAGAAAATCAGGACGACTCCAGTACAGTATATACTCCTCACCATTCATTTAAAGGTTGGGTACGAACTAGAGCCATCTCTGTCCGATACGTTGCTCATGGTCAAGTCACATGACATATTGTCCAGATGCCATGCTGCATTCGGCATTGTAAATTGCACCTTTGCCCCATGCATTGTGCCAGTATGTATACACATCATGATGCAGAGTCACTTCGGGTGTCAGATTGGCTTTGGATATGAATGTGATGCCTGGATATAAATGTGACATTTATACGCTAATACCATGTACATTGGATAGTTCTGCTGCTTATTGAGGTGCAATTGTGGATTATGGCGGTACAAACATAGATGTTGGAGTGCAGATGGGCCACCAGGGTACCCAAGGATACGTCATACAGGAGGCCCATGGGCCACCAGGGTACCCAATGATACGTCATACAGGAGGCTCATGGGCCACCAGGGTACCCAAGGATACGTCATACAGGAGGCCCATGGGCCACCAGGGTACCCAAGGATACGTCATACAGGAGGCCCATGGGCCACCAGGGTACCCAAGGATACGTCATACAGGAGGCCCATGGGCCACCAGGGTACCCAATGATACGTCATACAGGAGGCTCATGGGCCACCAGGGTACCCAAGGATACGTCATACAGGAGGCCCATGGGCCACCAGGGTACCCAAGGATACGTCATACAGGAGGCCCATGGGCCACCAGGGTACCCAAGGATACGTCATACAGGAGGCTCATGGGCCACCAGGGTACCCAAGGATACGTCATACAGGAGGCTCATGGGCCACCAGGGTACCCAAGGATACGTCATACAGGAGGCCCATGGGCCACCAGGGTACCCAAGGATACGTCATACAGGAGGCCCATGGGCCACCAGGGTACCCAAGGATACGTCATACAGGAGGCCCATGGGCCACCAGGGTACCCAAGGATACGTCATACAGGAGGCCCATGGGCCACCAGGGTACCCAAGGATACGTCATACAGGAGGCCCATGGGCCACCAGGGTACCCAAGGATACGTCATACAGGAGGCTCATGGGCCACCAGGGTACCCAAGGATACGTCATACAGGAGGCCCATGGGCCACCAGGGTACCCAAGGATATGTCATACAGGAGGCCCAATGTCTATGTTTATATTGGAGAAACTGTTGTTACAGATGTAGCCGGCCTCATCCAGCAGGGTTCTGGTGGTCGTCTACTCCCATGGAGCCCATCGCCGCCTCCATGCCACTCTCCCCGTCGATGTCTGCAGCCTCACCCCCCCCCAATCCTGCCCATCTCCCTGAATTGGAGACACGCAGGGATTCCATCCCCTGCCGTCGAAATACTGGGACGCGCGTGTGTGTGTGAGACGCTCGCGTGTCCCAGTCAGATGGAGCGCCTCTCAGACAGTGCTCCCCAGAGGGGACATTCTGTACTCTGTAGTGTAGAAGAAGGCAAGGCCAGCTGTTGAAAACCAGTAACTGACATGCTCCTAAGCACAGAACAATGAGAATAATGCATATGCTGTATTTATTCCTCACCCTTTTATCAGTAGTTTGTGAAACCCAGATCCGTTGTGTTTCTTCCATTCAGGCTCCAGGTGCAGCCAGTCATTATGCTGTGAGTCATGGTAGTCTGGTGTGACCGCAGTCATAGATGGGCCTCTGAAACAGAAAGAAAATGGTGACCACTGGCATGTCTAAGGGGATAACAGATGCGCAAACTCCAGCCTATTGTAGGTATTGTTCAGAAGAAACACATAAGTTGTTGACTATACGAAGGCTGTATTTATCTGTACTACAAATTAGCTACATTTCCACAACTCTCCAATGGAAAATTCACTGCACTCTAAAGTTGGATGTGGAATTTCATACAGTTGTTCATTGGAGTTTGTTCTTAAAGCTGGGTAAGCATTAGACCATAAGTAACCATCGGGAGTGACGGCAGTATACACACTTGCTGATGCCGGTTGTGGTGAGCGACAGCGGGGCGTGAGGGGGGGGGGGACATGCTGCATTCCGCAATATGGTTCTCAGTCATCCTGCATGTACCGATTAACAGATGATGGAAGACATTACTAACAATCTGTGGGAGCATATATTGTTGTTGATATAGGGCCTGATTCAGAGTTGAGCGATTATCGATTGACTGTGCATGAGTGCTATATGCATTGCGCATGTGCAAGAGTGATTAGCGACAAAGAACGAGTGTGGATCACAAACTCAATGTGGCCGCAATCATCTATTTTCTGGGAGTGGCAGAAAACTGCAGGCATGCCCAGGCAAATGAAGCGAGGGTCAGTGACGTCTCAGTTACAGAGCTCTGAAAGGGTCAGACTTAACCACATTTGCACAGATTGGCAAAATCATTTTATGCTTCGTGAATTGCTTTGAGAATGGATTGCAAATAGCGATCAATGTAAGATTTCCTCGCAGACTTACATGGGACGTGTTTCCTTTCCGTCTGGGTGGTGGATATCTACCGGCAGTCATCTGCAACTTTGCAGATCAGTAATCAGGCCTGAATTAGGCACATAGGGGGTGATTCAGACCTGATCGCTGTGGTGCGAATCTTCGGATCAGTTAGCCGCCTCCCCACCAGAGTGAAAACCTTTCCCAGTGCACGGCTCCGAATGCGATCGTATCCATTCGCAATCACTCACAACCGAATGGATTTCCCACACACACCCCGTGTGTGCATACCTGCTCGGCAGCTGCGATGATCCTGGTGTCTACGGGTCTGGCGCTGATGTCAGAGGTCCTCCCTACAATGGCCTGGTCACTTCCAGAAAACGGGCAGGTGCCGCCCCGAAATGACGAGCGGCTGTCAACCATCTTGCAAATGGCCGGCAATGAAATGTCATCGCTGGCTTTGTTTAACATAGAAACATAGAAACATAGAATTTGACGGTAGATAAGAACCATTTGGCCCATCTAGTCTGCCCCTTTTTTACCCTTCAGGTAAACTCAACCCTTTTTAATCCTTATTTCTTTGTAAGGATATTCATATGCCTATCCCAAGCATGTTTAAATTGTTCTACTGTCTTAGCCTCTACCACCTCTGATGAGAGGCTATTCCACTTATCCACTACCCTTTCTGTGAAGTAATTCTTTCTAACATTTCCCCTGAACCTACCTCCCTCCAGTTTCAGTGCATGTCCTCGTGTTTTATTACTTGTTTTCCTTTGAAGAAAATTTCCCACCTGTACTATGTTAAAACCCTTGATATATTTGAAGATTTCTATCATGTCCCCCCTTTCCCTTCTCTGCTCCAAACTATACATGTTAAGATCTTTTAGTCTGTCCAGGTAAGTTTTGTGATGTAGAACACTTTTATTGGTAAGCTGCTCAATCAGAGGTCTGTCATTCAGGTGCCAACAGGGAGGGGTAAATCTGGTTAGGAAAGAAAACAGTTTGTATCCCTATTGCACACTGAATGAGAAATATACATATAATAATCATCAGATAATACAGAGAAGTTTTGTGATGTAGGCCATGAACCATTTTAGTTGCCCTTCTTTGTACACCCTCCAATTTTTGCAAGGGGACCTCGCATATGCGCACATGCGCAACCTCCCGATAATCGGTATGCCTGCCAATTCGCAGCACTGCGATTAGGTGTAAATCGCGACCATAGTGCGTACACACTAGACTATACGCATAAAAATGTCATTAACTATGGTTGTCATTGTGCTTATTGTTTTATATATCATCTAGTGTGTACGCACCTTAAGTGTTCCAGACAGGATTCCCTCTACCATGTCTACTCTCGCCTAAATCCAAACCATACAATAAATGATCCATGTCACGGATGAAGCTCTATATGTAGAGTATCATTTTCTTAGAATGCAGAACTTGCAAACACAGGGGCTGATTTCCTACTTTATGCTAATGTGTGTGTCTGTGCAAATAATGCAAGGGTTTGTGCACATGCTGGCGTCAATTCCATGTATCCCATTAGTTTTAGGCCCCCCTGCTGCAATAGTCGCCATATGTATATGCTAGGTGCAAGAATTCCATCAATAGCCGGCGTCCTTTTCTTGTCCCGTGACATTATGTGCGTTCCAAGGGCGTAACTACCATAGGTGCCCACTTTGCCTGTCCAAGTATCATGCGATGTATACATTTTTCAGCATTAGGTGAAAAACAGGGGCCCTTATAAACTTTTGCTATGAGGCCCACAGGTATCTAGTTACGCCACTGGTGCGATCTCACTGCCATCACACAATTAATGCCCTAAAATACCCTATTATATAAACTATATAAAGAAATTGGTACAAAGTCACAAAGGGGGCATGGCCGTGGGTAAAGGGGGCATGGTCACACCCCCTTTCCTATACTTTCAATGTACAATTGGAGACGCAGAAACCCGGTACAAAGCCCTTTTTTTCTCGGTACAGGCCATAATGAACGGCACTGTACCGGCCAAAAAGGTACAGTTGGAGGGTATGGAATGGACCAAAGATACGCTAAGATGTGTAAATCTGCTTATGTGCTGTATACTAATACTCCCCATTTGCATTGTACTATAGAGATTTCTCCAACCCAGAACCAGGCTGGGAAAGCGTGAAGCCGAATTAAAAGCAGAACTGGGAGATTGCAAATGTACTTTTATGTACTGTGAAATCCCATTTGTACGAAACTATTTTGCTTATCTCTGTTAATATACTACGCTTGTGTGTATAGTAAATATTGCATGCATGCTATACATATATCATCAATTTGTTCTATGACTGTCTATAGCTACCCAGTTTGTTTTATCACTGTTGTTTCCAATGCAACATGTGCAACAAAATGTGCTGCGCGATATAAGACACTGTTAATAAATAAAGGGAGATATATAGGGACAGTATAGTGGCAATGTGTTGTGGTTATTTGTGATATGAGGTGGACAAAAAGTAAGATAACAAGACCTCTCATGTGTGTAATGTTCTCTTTTTTTTCTAATTTATTCTCATTTCCAACCAGAACAGGTAGACCCCTGCTCCCATCACAGCCATTAGACTGCGCCTCGTATCAGTCATACTGTTCCAACATTAGTTGGCAGAGCTTGTGGAAATATGCTCAAACATCTAGGTGTTTTGTGTGATCAGATTTTTGGGGCTAAAGGATACATCAGCGTCTGAAATGATACAGTATGTCTTCTCACAGACACAGGTTTGGGGTTGGTGCCCTCAGGGCTGGCAACAGAAACTTGGGGCCCAGCACACTGTTCTCAGGTACACAGACCCGGAAGTCCAGCACTGGCACCGCATCGCAAGGGACAGCTCTTATCGCAAGAGCTGTCCCTTGCGTTAATAATATGTTACAGCATGTTACAACATCCCGCCCAATGTGCTTTAGCAAAAATTCCCAAGATTAACTCTATACATAATAAATCGGATTACAACAAAAAGACTATTCTGTCATATTCCCTAATTAAAAGATAACTACTCACTCAAGTTCACAGTAATGATGATTACATTATTATTATAATTGAAAGTCTGGATTTAAGGTGCCCATACACGGTGTGACAGGGTGGTGCGATGTGATGCCCGCTCCCGCGCACATCCCATCGCACAGCTCAAAAACTATGTGCTGCAGATACTTCTTGAACTAAGTCCCGATCCAATCGCATTGCACGTAAATCGCATGCAAGTTGCGTGCAACGTCTATGGGCACCTTTAGGTAAAGGGCTTAGAACATCTCATGTTCTGTAAAGTAAAGTGCATATTGTGCCTTGGTTCCCAAACATAGGGTGAAATGCAATAGAATGAGAGAATCAGAAAGTGAGAGATTTGGTAAGAAATAGTTTTTTTAAAGCGGCAATCATTTACACTGCAAATCAAACTGGTTTTGCAGTGTAAATGATTGCCGCTTTTAAAAAAAACGGAGATTTCTTAACAAATCTCTCACTTTCTAATTCTCTGACCCTATTACATTTCACCCATAGTATAGCTGTACACAAGTCTTTGTTAGCTAGGGATATTATAACTTGGATGAAACTGTCTCAATGGAAAAAAACAATCTTGGCATCTAGTCCGGGGCTGGATGCAGCATGAGAATGCCTTTTAGTAGAGCTGCCAGAGCTGACTATTCTCCAATGCCCAGATCTTATTCTGCAAATTACATGCTGTATTTCATATAATCCCCCTCAGGCTTATGATAAGATAAGCACTCAGGGATCCCGCCATCATCTGCCTGGCAGTAACTGAAACAACTCACTCACCACAAGTCTGGAATACCCAGTGGTTACTGAATATATGGCACAGTGGGGCAGATGTATTATAGCGGCGCTTATCGCGCAGCTATAATACTTCCTGCTTCATCTCATTAGCGAGGTGAAAGCAGGAGGGGAGACAGACAAGATGTATTATCATCTTGTCTGCCGAAGCGGGGGAGCACTAACTCCCCCTCTGGCGTTGTCCCCTCCTGGAGATAGCGCATCAGTTTACACTGATGCGCTATCTCCTTCCCCCGGCCGGCTGGACTGGGCATGCGTGGGATCTCGCTACTCACGCAAGATCTCCAGCGCAGCTCAGAGCCAACAGCAGGGACAGCGCTGTCCCTGCTGTTGAGATAGGATTTCGCCAGCAGCCAAAAGCAGCAGCGGGCGGAATGGTCAGCGATGCTGACCGTTCATACATTCGGTCTGCGCCCCTGTCATTTACCGCACACTGGGCTACTTCATACATGGGGAGAAGCGGTATCAGTGCGCTGATACCCGTTCTCTCCCATAACGATCTTTCATATATCTGCCCCAATGTTACATCATCCCCTGAGTCTATTAACTTTGGCGGTAAGTCTAACAAAGAAGGCAGCACAATGGGCAATATTTACACATATATAAAATGACCATCTACAGAGTATACTAGGTTTGGTACAGTATATTAAATCAACAATGACCACATCAACATTCCTAATGTCAACTCTAAAGTACGGATGTAGCCGTGCTCAGCTTAACCGTGATGTGTACATAAATCTTACAGAGGCAGCAGCCTCCATAGAAATCTGCCAGGTCTGCTTTTCTGTGAGAAGTGGAGGGACGGCAGCAAATATTAGAAATGCATTTTCTGACTAAAACACACCTGCGTCTGGCTAGATATCACCATCAGCACCCAGATGGGACTTGTAGTTCCACAACTATTTTTTAGTTTATTCTTTTTTTTACACAAACATCAGCTCGCTGTCCACCGCACAGGGGCACCAGGGACAGCCCCAGGCTTCAGCCTGGAAGGTAAATTCTGGATGGGGGGGACTTTTTTTAAACCAGGACCGGTTTTTTGAGCTCGGGACCGGCTTGGTTATGACCATGGGGGTGAGACACACGCCATTTTTTTCATTATTTATTTATTTAAAAAAAATGAGTTGTATTTTCCAGGCGTATTCTCGAGGCAATTACCAGGCATATGCCACTAATTACCGGCCACATATTGCACACAGTAAATTAGGAATCACCTTTCTAAAGAATGGTGATTCCTACTCGTATTCTTTCAATGCTGTATGCATTCATAAATACGAATACAAATGTGCCATACGAATACAACTGCCTACGAATACGCCTATTTCAGGCGTATTCACCTCAGAAAATTTCCTCCATAATGTCTTGATGAGTGCAGAGGATCCAGCAGTCTACTTATTAATGTTTAAACAAAGTATTCATACCTAATGAGAGATTTATACAGATTAATTATGAACATACAGATGTAGCCGGCTACATGTTTGCAGGGGCTGGCGAGACATTCGCGCGCCCTGTGGCAACTGAGCACCCCACCGACATCCCCCGCCTCCCCCATCGCCGCCGACAGTCCCCCTTGCCGCCCCGACCCCCCCCCTCTAACCCTGCCCTTCTCCCTGATGCGGAGACGGGCAGGATGCTGCTGCCCCGCCACCGTAAGACTGGTCCCTGTCCACCGGCGCTCGCCAGAGGGGAGGTTCTGGCGGCCGCTGAGCAAATTTGACAGGGGCTCCATCTGTATCAAAGGATCATTAAACCAGTAATTATCTTCCATCAAATAGTATGTATTATTGCTACAAACTACTGACCTTACCCTAAACCGATTTGCTTGCAGACCCATTGAGACAGCTCTTCCTCCCAGCCATCAGCACACACGTGATGATCGAATGCTGATCTATGAATGATCAGGGATGTCACGGAGCTCGCATTGGTAGAGGCAGAGACTGGGGAAATAAAATTAAAATGTCACATTCTATTAACTGAGAAAAAAAAATCCAGCAATTCCTGTAATTATCTTAATCAGTATAATTTCATTGTAATGGCTTTCAGACCATGAACAGGGCAAGAATACCTGCTTTAGATTTCTTTTCTTTAATGGTGCATGTTTGTGGTGTAGTGCGTGACACTACAGGATATTGTGGTGTCTGTGTGCATATTGGGCCAGATGCAGTAAGTTTAAAAAAAAAATGGAGAGTGATGAACAACCAACCAATCAGCTCCTTTCTGACATTTTTCAAACAAGTTAGGAGCTGATTGGTTGGTTGTTTATCACTCTCCATTTTATCTCTTTTGAAGCTTAGTGCACCTGCCCCATTGTCCTTAACTCTGGCAAGGATCTAAGTCAGGCCTGGCCAACCTGTTGCTCTACAGCTGTTATGAAACTACAAGTTCCAGCATGCCTTTCCACAGTTTTGCTATTAGAGAATGCTAAAACTGTGGCAAGACATGTTGGGATGTGTAGTTTTACAACAGAAAAAGGTATATATAATGCGCTGAAAACAATGTATATATGTATAAAGATAACTAGAGACAGGATTATATGCAACATAAAAAGCTTGAAATATGCATGCAAATATGCATGAAAAATACTTAAAATATGCATGAAAAGTGTTAAAATATGCTACATTAAACAATAAAAAAAGTAATTTTTAACTTATTTATTTAAAAATCAGCATACAATTAGTTGCAATAAACCTCAAAAATAGGCCCACAGCATCTGCAGATGTCTAGTGCTGTACAGAGGATTTTTTTTCTTCCTGGCTGCTACAGCATACGGCAGCATCCAAAGCTCTTATTGCATCAACTACACGGACCCCATCTCCAGCGCCGATGGATCAAATGTCAGCATAGCGTGTGAGGGCGGCGCAGTGGAAGGCTTCCTCCCTGCTCCGCATACTCATTGTGACACAGCATTTCCTCCGCGCCGCGTGATGTCACAGCCCTTCTGCCCACCTCCTCTGCTGCAGAAGTCTGTCTCTTGGTGTAAAGTCACAGGCCAGGGCAGGCAACGATTCAGGAGCTTTGTAATGGCATCCGCCCGACTGACTTTTATCGACCTGGATTGGCAGCCTAGAGCAGTGTCAGACATAGCGTACATCCAAGGTTCCCCACACTGTGCACATATTGCCCCAGCCTGCACACTCTACCACTACCTGGCCAGCAGCAGCAGGGCAAAGCAGTGCTGTGACTCGCGGATGGAAAGGGGGCAGAGCCTAAAATATGCACCATCACTAGATTTTAGGTAAAATATGCAATAACCAGTGAGAATGGGCAAAATATGCAAATGCATATGCAAATATGCAAATGCATATAATCCTGTCTCTAAAGATAACAATTATTTATTATACTAAGATACACTTTATATTATACAATATAAAAATATAAAAAATCAACCATACATACTGAATGAGATAGCACATTCTGTGCAATATATCTTTCATTAGTCGAAATCAGCTGCATGCTGTCAGCCCCTTGGTCATCCCATCTGCCTTACAGCATAGTAGATGGGACTACCCCAATGTTGACTGCCCAATACAGAAGTGATACAGTGCCTGGTACTTTATCACCGGCCAATCAGCTCCTGACAGTTCCTTTTTAAACCCAGCCTGTAACTTAACAGTCAGGAGCTGATTGGCTGGTGATAAAGTACAAGGCACTTTATCACTTCTCTTCCCTTATCACTGCTTCATACATCTACCCCTTAGTTCACAAAATGGTTGCCATCATGCCAAGAGACAGTCATGTTTTATATTTTGAACTAATGCTATTGGTGCTAAGAAACCATTGTTAAAACTGATTTTTATTAAGTCAGCTATAAACAGAACTATGCATGTACTAGCATTAATACATATTGTAGATTTAGGTGGCACTTAGAAGACGAGATATTGTAATTATACGTAACCCATTCCCTTCCAACTTACCACAGGTCCACTCATCGGAGCGGTCTGCACAATCCACTTGACCATCACACCATCGATCACGTTGTACACACTCATGGTTTGCACATTTAAGCTCATCATTTGCACAGGATGCTGTGGGATTAATATAAATCGCTTAGGTCACTTTGTGAGGAACAGAGTTTAGGCTTTGAGTAAAAATCTTTCAATTTAAAAAACTTACAACAATTTCTCTCCTCCAACTGTTCGGGGCAGTCTGGAAATCCATCGCAGATCATGGAATGTTTTATACACATCGTGTGTCCCGGACACTCCCATAGTCCTCGCACTGCACAGCCTTCCAAAGTGAAAACAGCATTTAACAGCAAAGCTTTCTCAGTAATAGCTGCTAAATCCCACTGAGTACATGGAAGTTTAAATGGAAGCCATTCATTCCCTTCCAAAATCATTTCGTTAATCAATCAAGAAGAATACTGATATGCTCTTAAAATGTTTTTTTTTTTTTTTTTTTTTTAAGTTTAATTTAAAAAAGAAAGATGTACAGTATCAGCATTAATGTTAAACTGCTGTGGTAAAGTGGAACAATACAGTTTTTCAACGAGGGGGTCGAATTTTAGGAGAAGAAACATTGGGAGCACCTTATTGAAGATAATTGAGTAACCCCCCTGGCAAAACAATTACCCTGAGCAATGAATGAGAGCAGGTATTTGCATACCCCCCTTTGGAGTGAAACCCCCCCCCCCATGCCATTACCAGAAATACAAGGGTCCCATGCATGGAATTCCCGCAAGTTTGTAAGAAACTACTACACCCATGTATGTCTGAAGTCCCATCATGCACCAGGCTTTCAAGTTTTAACACAAACTGCTGTAATGCAGATATATCCTCATACAACTATCGTCAATATACCACACAGATGTATAAAGCAGTGATAAGGGAAGAGATGTGAGCCAGATGAGAAGTTGCCCATGGCAACCAATCAGCACTGAAGTAACATCTATAATTTGCATAATATAAAATAATTCAGAGCAGCTGATTGGTTGCCATGGGCCACTTCTCCTCTGACACACTTCTCCTCCCTTATCACTGCTTCATACATCTACCCCATTGAGAGATCCATGCTGGGAGTAAGCTGACAGGTCTTGTGCAACTTTGCTCCCGTTGGGCATCTTTTTTTGCTAAAATACTATCTTAGCTGCAGCATAATGCAACTGCATCAGGAGACTGCAGATTAACCTGATATGCAACACTTGCATCTGTGAGCAACTAAGTATGTAAAGGATACACAATGAGGCTTCAACTGTACATTGTAGCACTTTGTGTACAGATTCAGAGACACTGTCACACACAAATATAGAAGTGCTGCACATCACGTTGATCAACACACCTGGTGCATCATAGTTGCGTCCTAGTCACCCTGCATCCAAGAGGGGCTGCTTGGAATGACTGCAGCAAAGCTGTATGAGGACCCATCTGTAAATGCTTCTCTTCAACTAACTTATTTCATGGCTTTCGCCAGCAGCAATTTGCATCCAAGCTCTTGGCTGGGAGTCCAAGAACAGAACTGTAAGCTTCTCCTGAGCTGCAGGTCTCTCAGGCATGTTTATCTAAAAGGGATAATTATTGCAAGACTGCTGGACCGATGCTGCTATACAGTATATACAAGGAAGGTCACTTCCTAAATCCCTAGAAGACTGGCCAGATCAAGCAATAAATCTGAGGTATGTGGAGATAAATACAGCAGGCTGTATTTGCAGTGCATTGTTCCCTGTGTTGTCCAGCTGCATGATATCGGAAAGGCACACGCAGCTTCTCAGTGAGCATAAACAGACTTTGAATGGACATAAACAGCCAGTCACTATTTTTTCTGGAAAAGGCCAACAAATAAACAGCTATTCTCCAAGCTTGCCCAAGTAACTTCACTAATGGCAAAGTCTTACATTTTATTTTTGTGGTTCTAGGCTGGCTACAAAACACACCTACCCAGACTATGGAGATTGTAGATGGTAAGCTCCTTGGAGCAGGGCTCTCCTGTTCTCACAGCCCTCTTCTCTCGCACTTCAATTACAGCCCTCTCTTACTCACCCTCCATCTATATCCTCATCTCTTCGTACTTGTAATCATTCATCTCTGCCAACGATGACCTGCCCCTGGCAGTAGGCGGGCAACTCCTTTGCTTCTCTACATCTCAGCTGTACTCAGTTACTGCTATGTTTAGTTCTGTGAAATGCTATGGTTTATTGATCGTGAATAAAACTTATAGCGGCTCCCAGGAAAATTCATAGAGATGCAATTACAGATGTAGCGCTCTTGTTTAGCCGGGGGCTGGTGGTCGAATCGCCAACCACCAGCCCCCGCCAGCAGCCGTAAAGGGGATGCGCGTGCACGAGACGCTAACTCGTCCCCCTTCTGACGGAGCTAACCGCTGCCTATACGTCGCTCCCACGCCGGTGCCCGCAGCCCCCCGCACCCCCCCCCCAACCATGCCCGGATACGGGCAGGGTTCCCGTCCCCCGCCGCCGAAATACTGGGACGCGTGTGTGTGTAAGACACTTGTGCATCCCAGTCAGATGGAGCACCTTTCCGCCGGCAATCTCCAGCGGGGGCATTCTGGCGATTCCCGGCGATGAATGAGAGGCGCTCCTCTGTAAGGTTTTGTACTTTGCTGTATATTCCTCCCCCTGTAAGTTTAGGCTGTTGTTTTGCAACTTCAAAATAAGATCTTAAATAGAATTAGGCAGTAATTCATCTGAATCCTTTTATGGTAATAGAGCTAGATCCAATCTCTACACAGCTTATATGAAGCAGATATTTATAAACGAGATGTTCCGCTATCTTGCAAACATGGAATATGAATGAGACCTTGAGCTGTGAGAAGACAGTTCCTCTACAGAATTGTCCGCCACGGTCACAGTAATGTCACAGTGACACTGGTAATTTTCCAGCTGCTCTGCTCTCTTCCACATTTATATAGATTGATAAGAATTGATTGGAACAGGAAAGCAGAAAAAGGCCTTTCAAAACAAATTTGATTATCCTCCAAAGAGCAGGTTTTATTCCTGGTTCTGCAAATAATAAAAGCATCACATGTTTGCAAGTATATTGTGTGTTCGCTATTTGGTAAAAGACCATTACAAATTATATGAAAACAGTTAAGCAGAATCTATATGCAGGATTAGGTTTTGTACAAGATTTCTTTAGAGAAAAATAGAATTTGGAAATCCTTGAATAGTTTTACTAAAAAGTAGAAAGATTTTAGCAAAAACATTATCAAATGAAATTCACGCAGTATACTTTACAATAGTTTATCTGCTGTCTTGTTTTTACTGACCTCTGGTTATTTCGATTAGGACACAGAAATGTGACTAGTTTTTACTGACTGTTCAAAATTCTGCTGTGTTTATGTTTTTTTTTTTTTTTTTGTGTGTACGAACAGAGTGATCATCCCTTTGAGGTGTGGGGTTGCAGAAAGACTTAGAACCGTCAATGCCAAACAGGGCTGACTTTTTGACAATTCTGAAAATGCTGCAATTTTAATCCCAACAGTTACTAACATACCACAATTGACTTCATCACTGTCATCTTCACAGTCTACCTCTCCATCACATCTTCTGGAGGACAAGATACACCGGCCTGAGTGGCACTTGAAGTGACTGGGTGAACATTCTGGGGAGATAGCATATGACAATGATAAAAGGAATGCTATTATTTCAGCCATGTCAGCAATGCTCCCAGTTTTCCTATAACTGCTATGTGAGTAATGCGTCTATATGGGACCTATCACCAGTGCCAGATTAAGCCTTCGGGGGGCCCGGGGTACTTTAGACAGGGGGGCCCCCTTGCACTTGTCATTACTGGCCGCAAACTGCATGGGAGAATATTACACTGTCAAAACACAGAGTAAAGGCAGAATAAACTTGGTCAATGGGTAACTGCAGGGGATATATATATATATATATATATATATATATATATATATACACACACACACATACATACTTACCACATGAAAAGCCTGTGTTTGTCCCTCTGCACCTTACTCTGTAGGAGACCTCAGAGTCCTAGTGCTGCCTCTGATTAAAAACCCTCCCATGACTAAGCTGCTGCAGCTGCTGTTCTCCTTGGGCCTAAGAAGCATCTAATGAGCTCCACCAATCAGAGCTCAGCACAAACCTCTCAGCCTCTGCCCTCTGGTGCAAAGTGTGATGGGATTTAGTCAACTCCCACTAATTCACAGCACACAGTGTGCCTTGGCTCCTGATGCTCAGTACCATTAATCATTGTCACATTGGCAGATAGGTGAAGCTGCAGCACTACCCCACTGCCATGCATAAAACCTTTAGCTAAAAAAAAAAAATATATATATATATATATATATATATATATTTTTTTTTTTTAATACATGCCAACCACAGGGGGGCCCTAGCTAGAGGGGGGGCCAGGGGCACTGACCCCTTGTGCCGTCATAATACGGCCCTGCCTATCACAATGGGGTCAATCCACATAGGGCCTTACTGTTATTGTTAATATTCAATGTTTACTATCTCAGACATATGGAGGGAGCCTTTGTCATTTTTCGGTAGATTCGGATTATGGGGGAGATTTAATAGACCTTGGAGAGTGGTAAAGTGGGGAGAGATAATGTACCAGTCAATCAGCCCCTCACTGCCATATAACAGGTGTTTGAAAAATGACAGTGAGGAATTGATTGGTTGGTAGTTTATCTATCTCCACTTGATCAATCTCCAAAGCATAGTACACCTGCCCCAAAGATGTAGCCCACCACACAAGCCGTACAACCCCTGCTCTGCAAAGAACTCTGCAGAGCTTTTCCACATTAGTGGGATGTGAATATACGTACCTTCCACACCCTCATCAGGCATAAGACAGGTCTGATTGTCTAATCTCTCATCTGGGAATTGGCTGCAGTCCGTGTCCTCCGGCCACTGTAACCCCACAATGCCCAACACAGATTCACATCTTTCTTTTGAATGTTCACAGAGGGATCTGGAATAACATGCAGAAATATGACACAACACCGAACAGGAAGCCATTTATTTCTGTCCATAACCAACATTGATATGGAGGAACTCTAACAAGAATATCTAAATGTTGTGCCACTCTGCCCATGATAAATGGTAAATGGAGCAAATAGAGTGGTCATTTTATGCCCATTTTTTTTTTTCAATTCATCAAATTCCCTATTTAGAATTAACTAGCGGTAATGCCAGTAGCTGGGCAGCCATGTTTTTGAGTCACAGAGGCTGCGTGTGGCGTCACGCGACCAACCCCGCAAATGGTCCAGAGCAGACACTCGTGCATTGTCCGGATTGCACCCCTGCAACACCAGGTGGATGCATCTGCAACGCCCCTGCAACACCACGTGGATTACCAAATAGTCTAATAGCGATTTTTGGTAATCAGCGTCAGAACTGAATTAGGCCCATTGGACAGAGCATAAATGTAATCAATCTAATGTTACTAACAAGGGTGCCGGACGCGGTCCCGACAGTCGGGATCCCGACAGTCATTTACCCAACGTCGGGATCCCGACTGTCAAAACTCAGACAGGCGGTTGCCCGACGGCCACCGGCTATTCTCCCTCGTGGGGGTCCACGACCCCCATAGAGGGAGAATAGGTGGCGAGCATAGCGAGCCAGCAAGGGGCTTTGTTGCGCTCACCATGCTGTCTGAGTCTGGGCAGTCGGGATCCCGATGTCGGGCTAATGACTGTCAGGATCCCGACTGTCGGTACCCTACACCACACCCACTAACAAAGCAAGGTTATATACCACTATAGCCGTAAAATGTAATAAGCTATGGTAGGAATAAAAGCTATTCACTGTCATCTGTTAAATTTAAAGAAGAAAAGAAGCGCTGATATTACACTTGGGAAGTGCATATGGATTTACTCTGCAGTGGGTGATTTAGGACTCATGGCGAGGTTGGCAAAATATTCCTCCCCACATTTGCCAATTAGAAAAATGCCCAGATTATTCCCAGTACTGGGACCTGCATACTCTGCAAACTCCTGAGATTCCCAGGCATTATTACTATTAGGAATTTGGGTCCCAGGATGAAGAGATGCCTTCCATGTGGCTAGTTACAGATAGGTAAATTCCTGATGGGAAGTGTACAGAACAATACCAACTCTGACACACCCCTATACACAGGAGACATACCAGACCCTCAGACAGTTGCCTCAGCCCCATGGTGGCCCCAGTACAGCCACAATATGTGAGAACTGTGTTCTGGTGATACTGGATGCATTACCTGCAGGGCGGGATCCGCTGGTTTGTCTGAAGTTCACACTTTGGTACAAGAATAGTGCAAGCAAAGTACATAAGATATTTATAGCAATTGGTCTGAACTAGCGCTGGGAACAGCGATGACTCCCAGCTGATAGAGGCTTCCTTCTGAGTCCTGTGGCCGAGATAATTTGGAAAATGGGTATAATTGTAGGGCAGGTTCATACATAGCTCCAGAGTGATTGGCTCACATCGACCTAAAAAGGTTAAATACACAAAAACATTAATTACCAGACACAGCAATGCCATAAAATAACATTTTGCTTACAGTACTGCATGAACTATAATATTGTAATTACAGGTGAACGGAACGTTCATAGGAGAGCCCTGTCACTGTCCTCTGTCACAGCAGTTTCCCCAGATGGCCGTATTAGACATTTACTTATTGGAATGGTGCCAGATGACGGCCCGTTGGGATCCTCATAGAGGGATAATAGAACCTGTGGCAAATGCAGCGAGCCACCAAGTCCACAAGGGGCTTCTTTGTGCTTGCCCCCCTGTCGGAGTACCAGCGAGCCACCATGCCCGCAGCGTGGCGAGCGCAATGAGCCCGCAAGGGGCTTAGTTGCGCTCACCATGCTGTCTGGGTCCGGCCAGTCAGGATCCCGATGTCGGGCTAATGATAATTATCTAAGCGGTAGCTGGTGGAGAGGGGCTGCGGATGTTAGTGCATCCTGCCCATAGCCTCAAAGACGGTTCAATTTTATCAACAGTCCAATCTGTCACCCAATTTCCCTTGAATTCCAGAACAGTCCAGGCCAAAAGATATTATGCACACACACAGAACAACTGTGTAAACGATAAGAGGATTAGATGGGTCATTCAACGACTGCAAATCATTAACAAATCATTCATCAGGACTATGCACGGAACAATGTGTGCCAAGGGTCGTTATCTTTCCGCAAGCTGAAGGGATCAGCAAGCAAGATGAGCAACCAGCGGGTACGCGCACTGCATCGTTATCGGACAGTTTTAAACAGTAGGTCATTTCAATTGGCTGAAAACAGCCATATTGTCTAAAAAATATATCCCTGCTTTGGCACCTTAAGACAGTAGAGCAATTTAAACATGATTGGGATAGACATAATGATACCCTTATAAAGACCTAAGAAGCAAATACTGTAGGGTTGACGTTGCCAAAAAGATAAATGGAGAAGGGCAGACTAAATGCGCCAAATTTGATGTTCCTTTGTTTGTTTCTATATAAAGACATATGCCAGTATAGACAGCCAGAAATATGGCATGTAACACTGATTTCAGGGAACACAATAAAATAAATATACATACTGCAGTTGGTTTTGTTCTGAGATATTTCACAGCTGGAGTCATTGACACATGGACCAGGGCAGGCTGGAAACACACACCTAGAATCCCCGTCCTGGCACAGCTGACCTGCCGGAGGAAAGAACATGGATGGGCTTACTGCTGTATTGCGTCTCTGCACTGCTGACTTATTGGTACTATGGGCCTGATTCAGACAACTTTGCAAATGACTGCGAGTAATTAGCCACTGCCCAGACAGAGTGAAATCCTGCCCCGTGCAAATCTTGCAAAAATATTGCTATTCAGTATCCTGCTGCACATCAATACGCAAATCACTCAGTCCCCGTCTGTGCAAAGGTGAGTAAGTCTGACCAGTGGCGTAACTACATATTCAGCGCCCCGCCGCCGGGAATTTGGTGCCCCCCCATAACTTAACACTCCCCCCCCAGAAAAAATGAACACCCTCCTTACCCCGTTGCCGCCGGCGCCGCTACCTCTAACATGGACACGCAGATCTTTCTGTCGGGTCCCCAGCTCTCCCGGCTCCGGCTGCAGTGCTAATATAATAAGTGTCACTCGGAAAATGGCGGCCTCCATAATGCAGACAATTTGTGAGGATGCTAGAGGAGTAGGCGGACAGATCTGCGTGTCCGGGTTAGAGGCTGCGGCGTCGGCGGCAACGGGGTAAGGAGGGGGGAGGGCAGGAGTCGGGACCCGACAGAAGGTAACTATAGTCCCGCAGACCCCCCCGGCGCCCACACCTTCTTAGCGCCTCCCTGCCACCGCGGGGGCTGCAGGACTATAGTTACGCCACTGAGTCTGACCCTTCCACAACTGTGCAACAGAGACAGGCTGATCAAGGGCAGAGCTGACATCCCAGACCCTCCCTTAAAACACCTGGGCATGCCTGTGGTTTTTTTCTGACACCCCCAACCGTCAAATTGTGAATAGATATTTTCGTTATTTCTGTCGCTATTTTGGCTCGTGCCTGCATGCTAAGATCCATACACATGCGCTGTCATTTGATAAGCAAATGGATTGTGAATTCGCACAATAGCGATCAACTCTGAATAGGGCCCTATATGTGCTTGTCATATTTTTGCAATAGTATTTATCTTTCAAGAGCCAAACATCCTCACCCCAAGTTTCTTCCCTCTGTCTTCATTGCACATCACCGATGTTAATAGCGCTGTGTCTTACCCCTGTGTTCAGTGCAGTTCTCCTCATCGCTGCCATCTTTACAGTCAGTATCTCCATCACAGCGGAAGGCACTGGGAATGCACTGGCCATTCTTGCACTCAGCGAGACCCTGACTGTGACAAGCTAGAGAAAACACTCCAATCAGATATACCGTACTGTATTCCAGTGCACTGTCTTATGCATTTCTTCTAGCTAACATACGGGGGGTCATGAAGATCACACCATTCATTAAGATAATCCCATGTTAAAGCTGGCAGCGGACACTTGTTTTATAATATCTTTTTTCTACCCTACAGTGTCAGACTGGGGCATGAAGGACCCACCGGGGGAACTGCAGTGGAAGGGGACCATGCTTGCGGGTGTGGCCAGTGTCCATAGGGGGTGTGACCAGTCACTCTATTGGTTTGCCTAACCATTAGAGAGTCCACAGTCTGGGTGATTGATAAATAAATAATTATATATATATATATATATATATATATATAAATGGCAAGAGCTGTCCCTTGTGATAATAATCGCATATGTTAGAGTATATGCGATTATTAACAATGTGGTACCCGGCGAAGGGGAGAGTAAAAGGGCTGCAGAAGTTAGAACATCCACCCACACCTGATTCCTAGAGAAGAATATGGGGGTCCCACTAGGAGTTTCCCCAGTTACCCATGTGGGGCAGTCTAACCCTGCTTCCCTACTCTTCTTCCTATACTCTTATAGTACTTTATTTGCACTCATTTGATGCATATGTGAGAAAGATGTAGTTTCACTCTCTGCCAGCAGTTGGCAGTGTTCCGGAGACTCACGGACACTAGACATATATAGATGATTAGTATCACCTGTATAGTATATTGCATTCGTAACACTCAATGTTAGTGATCTGCATACTGAATATGATTTAAGCCCAAAATTGGTACCGCAACGGGTTCACATTAATAATTCTTTACATGGTAAGGAGACATTTCCATGATTTAAGAAGGTACCAGACCCAATGTGCGATGAGTTCTACAGTTCTACAGTTACCCGGTATTTTAGGAATGTAAATGATTCATATGTATATTCCTTTGCAGCTACTGTATAGCCACTTTATTTCTTTTATTTTTTTGTCATTGCTAAAAGTCTACATCTAAGAACAGTACATAACAGGACACTGGGACATATAGGAGGTTACACACAATTCATTTCAACACTGAATATCTTACAGCAATTGACTTCATCAGATTTATCAGCACAATCATGGTCTCCATCACACACCCACGCTAATGTTATACATCGGCCATCTCCACAGCGATAACTTTGTGCAGGGTTACAGTCTGAGAGAACAGATGGGAGACATAGAACTAATCTTTCTGAAATGTAACTGAACATATCACAAACAGGTAATACGCATTGATAAATAAACATACAATACAGTACATGAGAGGTGTGAATGTATGAATGAACTGATGATCTGATAGCCTTATGTTTCACTGTTATTGCTAGTTATTTATAAACTGCATACAGAGGGGGAGCTGTTTATAGAGAGAGATAAAAAAGGAGAGAGGGAAAGTACCAGCCAATCAGCCCTTGGCCATTATTCTGGTTCACTCTTAGAGGCAAATTCCTTCTCAAATGGACAAAACCATGTGCACTGCAGGGGGGCAGATGTAACATGTGCATAGAGAATTAGATTTGTGTGAGTTATTTTGTTTCTGTGCAGGGTAAATACTGACTGCTTTATTTTTACACAATATAGATATCAGTTTGAAGTAAAACCACCCAAATCTAATTCTATCTGCATATGTTACATCTGCCCCACCTGCAATGCACATGGTTTTGAGAAGGAATTGCCTTTGAGAGTGAACCAGAATAAGGCCCCATGTCATTTTTCAAACACAATTGTCTTTGTAATCAGCCTTGGGGAGAGATAAAGTGGATGGAGATACCAGCCAATCAGCTCCTAACTGTTATACTGTAGGCTGGGTTTGAAAAATGTCAGACTGTGTTTCCATCCCTTTGGGACGTTATACATCTTACCTTCTTCATCTTGGATCAGACTTTAAGTGACTATGGTGCAGATGTATTAAGCCTTAAATATAGATAATCATGAGGGTGATAAAGAGTGGTACACATCCAGCCAATCAGCCCCTAACAGTCACGCTATAGGCGGTGTTTGAAAAGTGACAGTTATGAGCTGATTGGCTAGAGGTTTATCACTCATAGGGCCAGATGTATCAAGCTTCAAAAATGATAAAGAGTCAGCCAATCAGCACCTTACTGTCATGTTAAAGGATGGGTTTGTTAAAGGATGGCCTGTTCTATGCCTTACCTCTACGTTCAACACACATCACCATATTATTGGTGCACCCTAGACATACACCACTATTTACCTCCAGGGCTGCCGTCAGAAATTGCGGGGCCCGGGACTGACAAAATCCTGCCCCCTCCCTTTCCCCTACCAGCCCTCCCACCGACCGCAGCATGCGCACAGCGTCTATTCTCGTATGAAAATGAGGTTGTGGCTAATTAGCATAAGCCGCACCCTCATTTGCATACGCCCCGCCCCCTTTTCGGGCGCTTGCGCGGCGAGTGTCCCTATTTCAACAGGACAGAAGTTGGGAGGTATGGTGAAGTGGGGGATGGTGACCCATGGCGAGGGGCAGGTGAATGGGTGTGCTGGCCGGCTGCTGCCCAGGCCCTACCCTCTGTCAGAGCGGCGGGGCCGGGGACAGTTGTGCCCATAGCACCCCCTATCGGCGGCCCTGTTTACCTCATTACAATAGCGCAGTTCTCTCCCCCAACAGATTTATGGGTTTCAAAAATAACAGTTAGGAGCTGATTGGTTGGTACTTTCTCACTGCCAACTTAACTCTCTCCAAGACGTATTACATAGGCCACATAGCCAGTAGAAGGTCAGATAGGAGTTGATTGGCTGCTACAGTATGTTATCTTTCTCAAGTTTGGCACTTTCCAAGGCTTATTAACATGTGCCACACAGCCTATGAAATGGCCCATGCAGCATCTTGTCACAGAACAAGCTTACAGCTTTTCTTCCTCTGCTTTGAGGCCTGCTGGAACACGATGTACATTATATTATTTGTGTTCACCAACCATAGCTATACCCTTCATTACTGCTAGCTATTGGTCCGCCCATAGCCCTACTGATGAAGCACATGTTTGGAATGGACTCGGCACAGTTGGCTTCTGCAAAGCGTAAGACACAGTGGACCTAATTCCGACCTGATAGCAAAGCTGCTTTTTCAGCAAATGGACACCATGTGCACTGCAGGTGGGGCAGATGTAACATGTGCAGAGAGAGTTAGATTTGAGTGGGGTGTGTTTAAACTGAATCTAAATTGCAGTGTAAGAATAAAGTAGCCAGTATTTACCCTGCACAGAAACAAAATAACTCACCCAAATGTATGTAACTCTCTCTGCACATGTTACATCTGCCCCACCTGCAGTGCATCAGGGTTTTGTGCATTTGCTACAAAAGCAGCTTTGCGATCAGTTCTGAATTAGGCCCAGTGTACAGAGGCAAATCTCAGTGTTCAATGGCATGCATCCTGTTCAGCTTATAATAATACATACGTACTGTATATTATATTTGTAGACGTTTTATTACATTTATTAGTTTCCTGCCTCCCTCATGTTAAGCTGACAACATAAAATACACGCATTCATTTCTAATAACATTATTCTGTACAATTCTGTGACATACCGCAGTTCTGCTCATCACTCAGATCTCCGCAATCATCATATCCGTCACATACAAAACTATGGTTAAGGCACTTTCCTGTGTTGCACCGGTACAGATGTTCACTGCAATCTGTAATTAGAAGTCTTTAGATTATCGGCATGTGTTCTCTAGAATGCAATAGGGAAATCATAGCTGTAATTGCTGTGGGGAAGATCTGGGATTTTGCTTTTTAGACATTTTAGTAGGTATACCTCTCTGGGGCAGATGTATCAAACCTCCTACAGATTGGATATGTGAACTAGTGGAGGGGTTGCCCTTAGCAACTAATCAGTCTCTACCAAAGTTGTCTACCTGACCCTCTCCTTCATGGAGAAAATGCTTTGTTCCTGGGCTTCCCTGGTAATGCATAATTACCATCACCTGTGGGGAGCTCGGTAATTGATAAGAAAGGGGTTTCACCACAGGTGATGGCAATCATACATTACCAGGGATGTCCAGGAACAGAGCATTTACTCCCTCATGGAGAGGGTCAGGTAGGCAACCCTGGTCTCTACCCAGTGGAGGCACAACTGGTTACTGTTTGCACAAGGAGCCAAATTGACTAGAAATAGTACAGAGAAGCCAATGTGTATCTGAATAAACATTATTGGCATCTGCTAACCTGCTTTCTCAGTTGTGTTTAATATTATTAGCCATCCAACCAAGCACCAGTCTGCCAAAGTACTACATTGGGTGTTTGCGCATGCGCGATTATGCACACCCCCGCAGCGAGCACCTTCTGCGGATTTTTAATTCACCCGGGAGCTCACTGTCTGAGTGACAGAACCCCTGTCCGTCACTCAGACAGCGAGCGCCCGGGTGAATGAAAAATCTGCCGAAGGTGTTCGCTGCACAAACACCCAACGCCGTACTTTGACTGGTGTTTGGTTGGATGGCTAATATTAAACACATGTTTAATGGGCGTGCCCACAAAAAATGGTGGGTGCACCAATAGAAACACTGGGCGGGCCCGTCAGAGCACAGGCAGCCTGCTCAGGATGGGTGGATGACATCACATGACATCAGTGCCCGCCCCCAATTCGCCGGAAAGCGGCCATCTGAAAAGTAAGCATTGATTTACTTTTCATACCGAAGGGTAGAAAAACCATTCAATGGTGAGCGATCATCAAATTAATTTTTCCTCCGTGTGGCCGCGTGTGCAGCGAATACACGCAGCCTAGCGAGTAGGTCTGAAACAGGCCCTTTATGCGTATACACTGCAGCCTATATGCAGATGCGAAGGAAAGGTGCGCTCCTACAGTATATGAGACTTTTACCAGTAGTGACATGAATGACTTACTGCAATGTACCTCGTCGCTCCAGTCATCACAGTCGTTGTATCCATTGCACATCAATGCCTTGGCTATGCAGATGCCATTGCTGCACAGGAAGCTGTCCTGTTCTCCACAAAGTGCTAATAGGTATAACAGAAACATATTACAGTTATAGTTTATTGTGCATTGCCATATTGGAAAGAGGAAAGCATCAGAAGAACAAAGCGTTAAGGTTGTAATACTGTACTGTATATAATATTAACACAGTTTGCTCTGTCCTTTCATTGGCCAGAGGACTAGGTGAACATATAACCTAAAAGATAGGCAAGTGGAGAATTTGTGTCTAGCTGCCATTTATAAAAGAACATTCTATTAAATGATAGAATGATAAGGAATTCATCCTACAACCCCATTTCACATTCTCCAGCTTTCAGTGGGGTGTCACTGGGGTAAGGATTCAATTAGTAATTGACTAAATCAAACTGATGTGGATGTGGATTTTCAGCATATACCAAGTCTGACTGTAACCAATCCAAGAGATGGGCTCCTACCAATAAAATAGTAACCAAGAAATTGGGTTATTGCCAGGGCAAACTAGGTCCCGGCTCAGTTTTAAAGGGTCAACCTGGGTTGATCAGGGTTATTCCCAGGTCCAGCCTGGGTCAGCTGTAATGTGTGGAAGGCAGACTTGGGCTTTGATGACCCAGGTCACACCTAAAAGGCTGATGGATTTGCTGGCTCAGGAATGCTTTGACATATTGGGGGTTATTGTGGTTGATTCGCAAGGCTGCAAATTCGCAGACTTGCGAGTCCACCAAAACCTGCCTGCGAATGCAGGGACCCCCCTCACAGCGTGTGTTTTCACGCACAGGCTGCAAATGGATGTTCAACATAAACATCCATTTGCAGCGCACTTACATATGCGTGCACGCCGGGAAGGAAATGGGCGGGCAGTTGACATCCGGTGATCAGCTACCAAGCCACCCACATCATTGCCTCGTTAGCATGAGATTGCCAGGCATTCTACTGAGAACGCCCATGAAATGCTGGGAGTTCCCATATGCTAATGGGATGCCTGTCGCCCGATGCCCCTCTCCATCCCCTGTCCCCTGTCCTGGGAGCTTGCGCTTAGCGGACAGATTGTTCGCTGTGGGTGCACACAACCTGCCTCTGCACATGCGCAGAAATGGACCTGAATAACCCCCATAATATGCAAGTGTCCTGCAAAGACACGGGTCCCGGCGGCAGTGTGAAAAGGGTAAGCTTTTAGGAATCCCCAGCTCAGATCCATGCAGGCCTGGCGACACCGGAGGGGGTCAAATGGGACAGCCATATCAGGCCAGAAATTTCAGGGGGGTTCGAGAATCTGCCACTAAATTTGGGTCTGAACCAGCCAATGGTGCGTTTAAATTGTGCACCGACTGCCCACAAAAGTATAAAGCAATCAAGACCCCCGGTTACCCCATCACATGATCTACTCCTGGTCAGAGTTGCGTTGCCAACATCACAATGCTTAATGCCACACCAAGCCTACCCTGACTGTCCCTGCCAACATTGAGGAGCCAAGCAGTCCATCTATGTCACAAGCTAATCCAGACAGCAGCCGCCCACCGCTTCACTGCAGTTAAATCAGCTGTGTTTCATCGCCACCTCAAGTTCGCGATTAGCTAGCTGAGGTGTGTGTAAATTAAGGCAGCATGGGTTTGTATAATGCAGGGAGGTGTGATGCACTATTTTGATGTTGGGTGACGTATTTGGGAGGTGTGAGACACTTTTTGTTGTGTCTCCCTCCGCACAGGAAGGCAGGGATGCACACTTCACTACATAAGTGACCAGCGATGTCCGGAAGAAGCAAGTGCGCATGACCGCTCAGCACACAGCGGGCGCATGCGCAATAGAGAAAAAAAAAAAAAAAGACGGAGATCACGGAGGGCACAAATACCGCAAAGACAATGCGGAAGAAGAAAAGATAGAGAATATGGAGAAATAGAAACAAGTAACGGCGCGCAAATATGACGATAACCAAGCGAAAAAACACAAACTCGGCACGAATGTAAGTGCATCCCGCCCCCAATCTGTAGGGAGTGCTGTGTATGTGTCTGGCTCTGGGGGCCTCAAAGATATCAGTATACCGAGCCCCAAAATTTCAGTTGCCAGCCCTGCAGGTTGGACACGGGTCAGAGCTGGGCTTCAAGCATATTAGAGGCTTTCGAAGAAAACATTGAACATGTGAAACGCATGTTTTGCATTAGCTCTAGCAGAGAACACTGTGTTTACGGTTTAATTACGTGCTGTTTTTATATCTTTAAAAGGTAAAAGGATTATTCATGTACAACATTGCACAAGAGAACTGACACACTCTTATGAGAAGGACATTGTTCAACCACCAAGTATTTACAAAGGAATTCTAATAGGGGAATGAGCTTATGAATAATCATCTGGCTAAAGTAATAAAAAAACATTAACAAGCAAAACGGCACAACAGGGGGATTACACTGAAGGCAGCAGAACTTGGCAAATCATTCCTTCCCCAGGGCCATCAATTCTTCACAGTTTTAAATAGTAAACTCAATCTGATCACTAGAAGCATCTGCAGCGTGACATTTGGAAGTGAGACAGAAATCCTAGAATGTGCGATAACTACAGAAAAATGGGAACTAAGAAATCTCCAATATGAATACTGTCTACGCTGGCAAAGATCCGCAGCAGTGATTTCATTGTCTCATGCTGCCAGTTTGTGAGGATAATTGCCATTTTCTGGGCAAAATGCAAACTGCAAGGCAAGAAGGACATGGGAAATATCTGACACAGCCAGTAATTAAGTAATGGTTTTAAAATGACTTACACAACGCGCAATGACCACTGGGCACCAATGCAGTGAATGCACTGGTGCGAACGCATGCTGCGAGGAGGGAGTACTACCATTCATAGGGCGGGTTCTGGTTGACTCGCAAGGGTGCAAATTCCCATCCGAGCGAATCAACCACTGCATTCCTTACTGCTCTTGTATAGTCATACTCAGGATGAACACAATCCTGTTGCATTATAAGATTAAGTGCCACCATAAATCCTTATTATCATAATACTGATAGGTTCCCACTAATAATAAGATTGATGGGACGTCACTGTAGCATGTGTATCTGCTTGTGTGGCAGTGATAAATACTTTGCGATAAAATAGTCTTTGTATTGTGCACACTGGCAATTATACTGTAATTGAGTTTACAGCATGTGTAACCTCTCAAACTGCTGATGATCCGTAATTCAATATGTTTCATTGGTCTCCCGTCCTAACAGAGCATGCTACTTAATGACTTCTGAGCATTTATAACCCTCATAAGTCTGAGAAGGACTGTAACCTTTTCAGTAAACATAACTGTGCTGTAATGATTTAGAAGCAGACTGTCCAGAACATGATGTTAGTGGGAAAGAAACGGCTCTATCTGCTTGTCTGCAATATACGGTGCTTCTTGGGGAGGACCACCAGTGTCCTCGGGACGCGACAGGATTACAGGGTATAGGCAACTAAAATCCCCTGTGTAAAGGACGGGTCGAGCTATTCTGCAAGCTAAATGTACAGTGTCCATACTGTAGATCAAGTTTATTGAGAAGTTCTGGCTATATTTATTTGAACTTGGAAAAGATGCTGTCTCCTCCCCCCCGGCTGGCTGGACTGGGCCCGCATGGGATCTCACTACTCAATCTCCAGCATAGCCCAGAGCCAGCAGCAGCAAGGACAGCGCTGTTCCTGCTTTGGAGATAGGGCATCGCCACCTGCAGCTGTCAAAGTAGATAGCGGCAGGGGGCGGAACGGTCAGCGTTGCTGATTGTTCATACATTTGCCCTCATATCAGACTGCTATCATTAACCCCTTCCTGACAGAGCCTGTTTTTGCCTTCCTGACAGAGCCCTTTTTTTTCAATTCTGACATGTCTCACTTAAGTGGGGATAACTTTTTTTTGCTTTTACTTATCCCAGTGATTTTGAGATTGTTTTTTCGTGACACATTGTACTTCAAGTTAGTGGTAAATTTTCGTCGATACAGTCTGTGTTTTTTTGTGAAAAATACCAAAATATCGTGAAAAAATGGAAAATTTTGCGATTTGCAAAATGTTAAATTTTCTGCTTGTGAGACAAATAATCTTACCACTCAAAATAGTGAATAACTAACATAGACCATATGTCTACTTTATGTTGCCATCATTATTTCAACCTCATTTTCATTTTTTTGGACACTAGGAGGCTTAAAATATGAATAGCAAATTCTCAAATTTTCAAGAAAATTTCAAACACTGATTTTTTTAGGGACCAGGTCAGTTATGATGTGACTTTGAGGGACTTGTATGTGAGACACCCCCATAAATGATGCCATTTCAAAAACTGCACCCCTCACAGTATTCAAAACAGCATTTTGGAAGTTTGTTAACCCTTTAGGTGTTTCACAGGAATTAAAACAAAGTGTAGGTGAAATTTCAAAATTTCATTTTTTTTTCGGATTTTCAATTTTAATACATTTTTCTAAGGAACACAGTAGATTTTACTAGAGAAATGTGACTAAAAATTGATTCCCCCAATTCTTTGGTTTTCATAAATATCCTATATGTGGCCCTAGTATGCACGGTGACCAAACCACAGGCTTCATAATAGAAGGAGCACCTACTTGATTTTGGAGCCTCCTTTTTATGAGATTATTTTTTAGGCACCATGTAGGTTTCTAGGCACCATAAAATGCTAAAAGTTAGGTACCCCCCCACAAGTGACCCCATTTTGCAAACTACACCCTTCAGGGAATTCATCAAGGGGTATAGTGTACATTTCAAACCCCCAGGGGTTTCACCAATTGTGGTACAACTGGGCAGTGAAAATGAAAAAAATAAATTTTTCATTTTCACAGCTCAGTTGTATCAAAATTGGTGAAACCCCGGGGGGTTTGAAATGTACACTATACCCCTTGATGAATTCCCTGAAGGGTGTAGTTTGCAAAATGGGGTCACTTGTGGGGGGGTTCCACTGTATGGGTGTTTCGGGGGTCATTCAACCAGAATCTGTGCTGCAAAATCCAAAAATCACTCCTTCCCTTCTGAGTCCTGCCATGCACCCAACTGGTATTTTTTGGTCACATGTGAGGCATTGCCGTACTCGGGAGAAATTGGGGCACAGATTTTGGGGTGCTTTTTCTCCTTCATACCTTGTGAAAATTAAAAATTTTGAGCCAGAACTGCATTTTTCTGTAAAAAAATGTAATTTTTTACAGAAAAATGCAGTTCTGGCTCAAAATTTTTAATTTTCACAAGGAATGAAGGAGACAAAGCACCCCAAAATCTGTGCCCCAATTTCTCCCGAGTACGGCAATGCCTCACATGTGACCAAAAAATACCAGTTGGGTGCATGGCAGGACTCAGAAGGGAAGGAGTGATTTTTGGTGGTGGAATGAATGGTGGGTGCTATGTCGCATTAGCAAGACCCCCGAAGCACCAATACAGTGGAACCCCCCCACAAGTGACCCCATTTTGGTCACCAGCTTTGGGATGGGGGCTGGCGCTGCGGCTGGCGGGGGGGTGGGAGCGGTGCTGGCGCTGCGGCAGCCGGGTGGGTGGGAGGGAGGGGGGCTGCCGGGTGGGAGGGGGGGGGGCTGGCGATCGGTGGTGATCGGTGCTGTACAGCACTGATCACTGTGTTACCGAGCGGCTTAGCCGCCGGTAACACAGAAAACGCTGCAATTGGCTGTTCACATTTGAACAGCCAATCGCAGCGATCGCCGCGAGGGGGGATGTCTGCTGTCAGGGACAGCAGACATCTCCAAACTGTCACTGCGTCTATAGACGCGGTGACAGTAAAACCATGACGTATATATACGTCTTCGGTCGGGAAGTACCTCCCGACCATGACGTATATATACGTCATATGTCGGGAATATCTATGTATATATATGTGTGTGTGTGTGTGTGTGTGTATGTATATGTATATATGTGTATATATGTGTGTATATATATATATGTATATATATATATATATATACACACATATATATATATATGTGTGTATATATATATATATATATATATATATGTATACACACATATATATACACACACACATATACACATATGTATATATATATATATACATATATATATATATATATATATATATATATATAAAATTCAGCTGATTTTCATTTATTTTTATTTTTAGCAGCTCATGCTGCTGCTGCTGCTGCTGCTGTGGGTACGGGGGTGGGCGGGGGGAGCGCACGCTGCGTGCGCTCCGGCTGCGACTGCCGGGTGCTGCTGCCCTGGACGGTGAGCTGCCGGGGGGGTGGGAGGGGGTGTCTGCGGATCGGTGGTGATCGGTGCTGCACCGATCACCACCGATTTCTGTGTTACCGAGCGGCATAGCCGCCGGTAACACAGAAATAGCTGTGATTGGCTGTTCACATTTGAACAGCCAATCACAGCGATCGCCGACCGGGGGGGGCACCCCTGCCCCCCCTGGGCGACGAGGGGGGATGTCTGCTGTCAGGGACAGCAGACATCACCTAACTGTCACTGCGTCTCTAGACGCAGTGACAGTTAGAAGCCATGACGTACATGTACGTCAAATGTCGGGAAGTACTTCCCGACCATGACGTACATGTACGTCAAATGTCGGGAAGGGGTTAAGATAGCGCCCCTGTCATTTAGCGCACCCCGGCTGCTTCTTACATGGGGGCGAAGCGGTATCAGTGCTTATAACGTACGCCGTTAACACTTCTCCCCCATAACGACAGATGATACATCTACACCTCAGACTCTACTGCGCATGCACAGATGTAAAAATGGTTTAGTGGTCATTATTCCGGTGATCTCCGAAGTGGAGCTGCCCCCGTAACTGGACGCCTGAGGGTAAGGGGGAAATTTACTAAGAAGGGAGTTCTATTTCACATGGGATGATGCTATAGGCAACCAATCAGATACTACCTATTATCTTCAAGAAAGTGGTAAATAAATAAGAATTAGATTCTTATTGGCTGCCCATAGCAACAACTCATGTGAAATAGAACTCCCACCTTAGTAAATTCCCCCCTAAGTATTTTTGCCCATGAATGATGTAATGAAAATTGATATCTGATAAATCACTGAGTGCGTACACACTAAGCTTTTTTTACCCGGCCCTGCGATTTCCACGGGTGGGGGGAGATTGGGACCATGAAGTGGTTCACTCATCCTGTAATACACCCTGAAGGACAGCGTACTGGGAGATTTATAGCTCAAAGCAGCTAAAAATGGGAAAACTAAGCTACTTTGAGCTCAAAATCACCTAGGGGGAGATTCTCTAAACTAAAAATGCCCGGGTGCGTTAAATGACAGGGCATCCCCCGCCGGGTTACTGCGACAGGGGCATCGCCAGAAAAATCTAGCGATGCTCCATAGAAGCCTATGGGCCTCTAACGCGACCCACCACCGCCCTGCACTGACCCCCCTCACCTGTGTTCGGGCAGCACAGAGCTGTGCCCGGCGCAGCAGCGCCGGGTAAGGAAGGGGAGAGCCGCTGACTACTAGGACAGCTCTTAACTTAGAACTGTCCTTTGCCATAATTATCCCATATGTTAGAGTACTGTATATGCCATAATTATGTATGCGATGGGGGGCGGAGCTGGGCTGCGGATGTTTGAACATCCCGCCCCTAGTGTGTATGGGCCTTGTCGACCCTTATGAGGTATTTTTGTTCCTGACATTATTTGCAGATTCGGACTGTTCTGCTCAATGTGGGAGGACAACTTCCACTTCCAGTCTACCCCTACAGAGGGTTATCTGTAAGCTGTACTCATGTTCATCTTCACCGCCAGTACTACAGTCACAAAGTTGTTTGGTGGAATGGTCTTATCTTTTTGAACCACACATGTCCCTGAGCTGAGGACCTCCTTAGTGCCCATCTGCTTTAAGTAGATTTGGTTCCATCTCTCCCATTTTTACAATGAATCCTTCACTTTCTAAGGGCTATTTCACACGCTCCGGCTCCTGCCGGCATGGACGTGCAGTAAGGTAAATGGCTCAAGAATCCCTGGCAAGTACCTGAGCCAGATTTGCACACAGTATATGAGCCATGGGGTACATACCAGCATTATACACATGTGCAGCAGTATACACTGCTGGAGATTCGCTGAGTTTTGATAAGAGATGTGCAGAAAAGGTAGCCAGGTGAGGCACTGCCTCACCTGCCATAAACTTTTTACTCCAGAGTTTTGACTATTATTAGAATAATAAAAATAAGATTTTTTAAATAAATAATTTGTATGTATGACATACTTTATCAATTAAAAATGCCGGCATATACGCTAGTATGACAAGAAAAGCTGTGCCTCACCGGCTACACCCCACCGCACGCCACTGCCTGCCGGGTGGCTAAACCCTGCACAGCCAAAAGCCGTACAGCTCACAGTAGTTAATAATGGAAGCGATTGTGTCCATTCACACGGGACGACCACGGCTCGGCCGCCCGGTTGCAGCCGGATCCCACCACTGGAAAGGACAGCTGCCGGGCTGTGGCCATCCCCACCATTCTAAACTTCTGTGTGAGGCACGGCTTCTTGGCCGTGCAGGGTTTCGCCGCCAGGCAGGAGCTGGAGCGTGTGAAAAACCCTTAAGAGCGCCCTGATGTGACACAATCCTTTAAACATACCTGCAAAGACCCTGACTGTTGGGCGATGTGATTTCCTTCAATATGTAGATTGCTTCAATAATTTTGTTAACAATTTTTTGGGATGTAAGTTCTCTAAAGGTGCCCACACACACACACATATACACACAAACACACTAGCCACTTTTTTGATGGCCATTGTTAACGGCATTATCGTACATATCATCTAATGTATATATTCATAATGATGTGTGCTCTTGTGGGCCAGGACCCCCGCCACACCTGCCACCAGGTAGCTATGTATGCACTTGCTGGCATTGGCTTCCCCAAAGGATCCAGTGGCTCCCGACATCACTGTGGGTACACATGTTCTATTGTACCCAGATCTAAATATATATTTTGTTTGCAAATATTTGTATATAGAAAGATCACAAAACACAATTTGCAAACAAATGTGCTGTGCAATACAAGAATGAAATTTAAAGAAATATTGGTACTATACATTTGCAAAATGCAAAAATAATGGAATACTAGAAGGGTCATAACATCTAATAACAATATTTTAAGCATATTTTTGAATATGACGCCAATTGCAGTGTTTTCATATGACACAAAGGGTGAGATTTAATAGGATGAGAGATTCAGAAAGTGAGAGAATAATCTTTTAAATTTTTTAAAGCAGCAATCATGTATACTGCAAAACCATTTTTATTTTGCAGTGTAAATGATTGCCGCTTTAAAAAAAACTGGAGATTTCTTACTAAATCTCTCACTTTCTGAATCTCTCATCCTATTAAATCTCACCCCAAACTTAAGTGAAAAATTCTTTAAACAAAAATCTCTGTACTTTCATTCTATGGTGGGAGTGTAAGATACATATATTTACATTTCTTCTCTGAGAATTTTTGCACAAATTTATGTGAAACAATAACTAATTAATTTGCATAATCACAATTGAAATGTTCACAGCGAACCCCTTAAACTCAATATTTGACATCAAATAATGTACCGACCATTAGTAACAGACCAATGTTAAACATTTGTTATAACTGCTAAATATAGTCTTACAAAAAGTATGCAAAGCCACAGGAAATATTTCATAGTAATAAAAATGAATGAACATTAATTTAATTTCAGTGTACATCTATTAAAAATGAGATTGAATATTTTGTCATTTAAATGTGAATTGATGGTAAATGGCTTTTATTGATGTCCTATCATCTCATGATTGCAAAACGTGCACAAGCTGTTGTACTATATACTTCCACTCCCCACTTAACATTTTGAACTCTTATATTAATACAGATCCAAATCACTGCCAAATGGGTTCTTAAGTCCACTTTAAACAAATGAAGAGGCTGAGCAGTGTTTTATTTAAGCATTCTTTGGTATTGTGTGTCCCGTTAATCATTCGTGTGAATTCTGTATTTGAGCTATTAAAAGTCTTCAATAAAAATCTGGAAGCAAATCAAATTTTATGCATTGATAGGTTGCTCGGATACCCACTCCAACATACTCTATTATAAAGCTACAAGTACTTCAAATAAAATTGTAATTGGTTTGCTGAATATATCCAGATGTGCAAGTATCATCAATGCATCAAGCTGATTTACATAGAGCAAATGCTGACTTTACTTATGGGAGGTTGATGTTACAAATTTGTCTTCAGATGTACTGTACATGTGTTCCGTCATGGATAAGTCCTGCATTAGCTGCGGGCTCATTCCACGTCTGTTCTATAGTGTTAGGGGAAATAAAGTATAAAACTAAATGATGTGACTTAACACAGGCCAATAAGGATTTTATTATCTACATGGGTTAAAAATATGGGTAAAATATCATGACTTTATGTGTCTTGAAATACTTATGCTGAAGGGAGTAGCTACCATAGGTGCAGGGAGTGCAGCTGTTATGGGCCCAGAGCTGAGAGGGGCCCACTTTCCCTAACACAGTTACATGTGGTATACAGTATGCATTTTCTCCATTATGGCACAATATGAACTGGGGCACATGCCCAATATCGGATGCATCTAAGTAGCACTGCACATGCAGTGAGAGCCCATGGCCCATATGCACAGAGACATATTGTTAACAGATATTGTTCAGTGTGTAACACACTCTCTAGCTTGCACATTGGCTAGTGTGTACAGGGCTAAGTACTAGAACCATGCAGATCTGCCTAGGTGTAGGGGCTACAGAAACTGCCATAGGTCTAACCCTTCATCTCACAAAGGGGGAGATTCTCTAAGCTAAAAATGCGGTAAAAACCCAGTAATCGGGTTTTTACCGCATTTTGGGATGCTGTAAGCATCCCCCGCCTGGCGTGGGGCATTGCCAGAAAAATCTGGCGATGCCCCATAGAAACCTATGGGCTTCTACCGCAACCCTCCGCCGCCCCGCACCGACCCACCGCCACCCCGCACGGACCCCCGCCGCCCCGCACGGACCCCCACCGCCCCGCATCGCCCCCCCTCTCACCTGTGTCCGGGCAGCACAGTGCTGTGCTGCCCGGACCTGTGACCTCCTCCTAACTGCACTGTAATCCTCTTCCGGGTACAGGGAGTGCATAGTGTAATAGTCGCTCGCTGCTTAGTGCATGTGTACGAGAACACCTCCCCTCGCATGCCTCCGCTAGCTTGAGAAATCATTCGATGTTCACGACCATCATATGATTTCTCCTGCCTTCGCAAATAAAAGTCAGTCTCAACTGACAACGGCCAGGTGGCTGACGTCCTGTGATGTCAGCAGCCCGTCCCCGGGAGGCATCGGTCCGCCAGCATACCCATGGAAACGGACAGCGTTTTATGGGTTTCCCCATAAAAACACTTGGTGTTCCCATGGACGAGTGGCCCGGCGAGTGTGTAACTTGCCAAAGCCGTTCGTTGCCGGGATTTGCACATGCTCAAACCCCGACCATCGGGGCTGGGGCTGATTTTGGATTGCTGCAAGCGATCCTGAATCGGCCCTGACATGTGTTGCCATTTATGTAGAAACAGAAGATATGCGTGTTACCAGTTTACACATAGACGTACATTGTCCTCCGTTTTCATGCTGTGGGGAGAAGCAGACACGGCTCACGTTGCTGTTATCTGTTCTGTTCTGGAACTGGGAGCATCTCAAGAACTCCGGCCAAGTAGAATTCACAATCTCCAGCACTGGCCCGCAGCCATCTTGCGCGGCCTCGCAGAACGATCTGCACGGTAGTAATGGATAGCTGAGGAGTGAAAGAACCATTGTTTCTTAGTACAGCAGCTTGTAGCGGAAACATGAAATCTTAGCAAAATAATTTCTATACAGCAATGAGAAATGAGAATGTTTGTGTAACGTATAGCAAGATCCCATGTTATTTGTCTTCCTAACCTAGAGGTATTTATGTGCATCTCTTACAAAGGAATGGCTTCCTCCAAATGCATCTGTCTGGCTCCAGTCACTACATCAGTCACGCTCACAGACCACAGCTCAGCATGACAGAGCTCTTTTATTGGTATCTTTTGTGACTTATGTATAAAGGATTAATGCTCGTCAGTTATTTATATATTGTCTCAATGGTGCAAATGTTACATATATTGCAGGATAAAATTACATTTGTATGTCGTAAAACTATTCTGTAATCACAGCATAGAGTAATCATGGCTGTTTGCACCACAGCGGGAGATTCAGTTGTCTTGTTTTTGTGGTTTTCCTGTTATGCTAAGCATGGGAATGTAATTAATAACACAATGGCAGTAAAAACACTTATGTAAGCTTTTAAGACAAAGACATTTGTTTGTACCGTCAGCGGCATCGGGGAAGGTGCATACTCCCTCCTACCGGTCGCGGCCTGATACGAGGGTTGAAGGCGGGACCTCCGGTTTCACGGGCTCGCGGCTACCCGCTCCCGCACACCACAGGCACCTATTCCCCCACATCTCCCCCGCTGCTGGGGGACTCCACCGGGCACCTGTGGAGGTGGTGGATATGCCCGGGAAGCCCCTGCCCTCACTGTTGGCAGCAATCCATTTTAAACATCCCCCCTGATACCACATGCCTGCACAGCACCTGGTCACCAGCCTGACCTCTACTGCATATTGCTGACAGCTTCTAACCCCCTTGCTGCAGGGGAAAACCCTGCTAATGTGACCTGTTCTCCGTGCTGGATCCCCCTTTCAGTGAATACACACAGTAAGACACCTGCAGCAGCCTAGACAGCTTCACAGTATACAACCTAGCATTCCATGCTGAATATATATAATTAACCCTCCTGGGACATCTACAGTTTACTCTGAGCCTGTACTACTGTTTATCCGCATCGGCTGCATGTGATAAGTTTTGAATCCTCTCCACAAGGCCGCCCCCCCTCCATATACACAGTCTTTCTATTTGCATCATCTCTCTCCCTTGGTTTGGGAGAAGTACTGTGTATACCTATATATTACTTCAGATTTATTACAGTTATTGGACTTTGCTCCTACTCCACTATGTTCAACACCACTGCAAAGTTACTGTATACTATACCAATATGCCCTAATGGCTTGTTTCACTATTTGTTCAATGTAACTGTTTCAATGTGATCTACAGCCTTCATTTACACACGTGTAGACCTCATAAAGGATTCCCTATATCTTCCCACACTAAATTTCTGGTGCCAGTCTCCATGTCCTCTACGAACCCCGCCCTAGACCTGTGGATACTCCTCAGACTCAGACCACTCCAACACCAGATCTTTCTCTAAAAAAAATAAATCTAACCCTAAGCCCAAACCTCCTAAAATGAAGCCTGCTGACATAGCCGCAGTCCTTGGCCCTCTGCTGGATGAAAAACTGTCTGGCATCCAGGAAGCCATCGACTTCACCCTCACTCAACTGTCTCAACATTCTAACCGCTTAGATATGGCTGAACAAAGAGTCTCCTCCCTGGAGGATGACCTCCAGGCTGCTCAACTTATCATGGACTCTCAGGCCAAAGATATCACTGCCCCCATGGAGAAAATTGACGACTTGGAAAATAGGAGTCGTCGCAATAATTTAAGGGTGGTGGGCATCCCTGAGTCAATTAAGGGACATGAGCTCATGGACCTCCTATCCACTGGAATCCCTGAGCAATTGGCTCTTGATCTTAAAGGATTCCCGCTGGCCATTGAGCGGGCACACCGCATTGGCCCTGGCAGGGCTAACCATGGAGGACGCCCATATGCCCAGTTATTATAAGAATCCTCAACTAAGCCGATAAGGTAAAGCTCCTGGAACATTATCGCAAGACTGCTATCCTCTCCTGAAATGACAACCGTCTGCTTATCTTCCAGGACTTCTCCAACTTGGTAGCTACAAAACGTAGGGAATTTGCTCCTGTCTGCAAACACCTTATTGACTCCAACCTTAAATTGTCTCTATAGTATCCAGTCCGCCTTCGTGTCTTTGAAGATGGAAAACCGCTTTTCTTTGATGATGTAATTTCAGCCCAAACCCATTTCTCTATTCCGGATACCTGAACTCTCACTATAATTTTTCTTGAAGGAGTCATTATATAATAAGGTCGTAGCTTACCAATGCTATACTTTGATATACTAATTGGTCTACATTGCGTCACTTTCTCTTATTTTTTATTTAATAAAATGTCTATCCCTACAGGTTGACTAGCCATTGGGCATTAATATGCCTCTCTTTATGTGTTTTATGTGTTTTTTTTTTTATTATAATGTTGTTTAGATTTTCTGCCTGTTCTGCCAACAAGCACATCCCCACTGTGGGTTGCCCCCCCCCCCCCCCCCCCCCCGCTCGCTGGGACAGGGGTGGGCTCCCTTTAACTTACAAAATCTATTTTATACTGATCCCGCCCACAAGAGTAGGTTAATATGGTTGACCCAACTCCTTGCACTAATCCCACTGGGGAAGATACTCCTTTTTCTTCCTTTAATGTTATCTCATGGAACATAGAGGGTCTCAATCATCCTGTTAAACGCAAAAAAAGTCCTTTCCCATCTCTACCATATGTCCCCACACATTATCTTTTTGCAGGAGACCCACTGGGTTGATGGCTCCCAGCCATTCTTTAAGGCTCCCTGGATCAGTGATTGTATTTCAGCCTCGTTCAGTAACAATCTAGAGGCGTGGCTATTATTTTTCACAAAAATCTCCAATACTCTATAATTAAAAACTTTCTAGATCCAGAGGTAAGATTTATTTTGATTTGACGTTCTCATTGATGGCATTACATATACTCGTTTTAATATTTATGCTCCTACTAACCCAAATTACTCATTTTTTTGCTATGATTCTACAGAAGCTACTGTCCTGCGGACACTCCAATCTGATCTTGGGAGGAGATTTCAGTCGTTGACCCATCCATGGACAGATCCGGGGTAGGTGTGGACAGACACCCAACTTCTTCTACCCTACTTCCCTCCCTATGCTCTCAACTTACTCTAATTGACCCCTGGTGTGTCTTTCACCCCATACACAGGGATTATTCCTTTTTCTCTCATCCCCATTCCACCCACTCCCACATAGACTACTTATTCATTTCTGATCACCTCCTCTCTAAAGTGACCCATACCTCCATACACAACATCATCTCCGATCATGCTCCTATATCGATGACTATTTGTTTATCTCTCCCTCAATCTTTCACAAGATGTTGGAGATTCCCAACCCACCTCTTTCACTCCACAGACTTTCTATTACACTTAAAACAAACTTGGCTTAATTACACAATTTACATTTCAGATCAGGCCGAACACCCTTCCCTATACTGGAGCGCATCTAAAGCCGTTCTCAGAGGCCACATAATGTCCTACATTCACTCCAAGCGCAAAAAATTTATCACCCGCCTTAAAGAACTTAGTACTGCTCTTGCTACCGCACACAAAACCTATAAGTGAGCTGATACCCTTGCTCATAGAGAAGCTTATAAAGAGAGAGTGAGCGACCCGCACCATATATGGTACGTAGGATATATATGTAAATTTTTATGTGAATGGCAATAAGCCCACCTATAGGAAGTCTATTATATATAATCACTGTCCTCTTAGGTTAAGGGTGCAGTCTACTGATTAGAAAATAGGAATTCATGTAGAAAAGAAAAAGCAAATCAGTTTAACTGTGACGCACTCCTACTTCACAAAAATGTCAAAATTGACTAAAATTTAAATAAGTTTATTAGATAATATATAGTATTAGGTATCACTAACAGGTCATCATTATTTAAATAGTAATTTTAAATTTTTAATATTTATTGAACAATGTTTGACCCGATAATTTGTGTCCCTGTGTCAGGGATTACAATGGCGAAAATATTAAAATAAGAAGAATAATAGATATAGAGAAAAAGAAATTTGTAGAAAGATTAAAATTATTCTCTGTTGGCCGTTTAGTATAGAGTATTTCTGAAATAGTTCCTGTTATCAATTCAGGTAAGTATAATGTAAATTGATAATGCAATAATAAATGGGTTTTTATTCCCAACTCTGCCGCTAACGTTGTCTTGTCTTTTATTAATTGTTGCTTGGTTCGGCAATCAGTAAAAGTGACACGTTCACTGTATTGCTACCACCCTAGAATGTGTACTATATTAATATAAGCTTAATTCTGTGAATGCGTTATTTGAACCGCACATCAGCGCAAAATTGGCCCTCAGATGTACTTTAATGTCACGTGTATCCTGAGGTTTATTTCTCAGGGGGTGATTTTCCACTATACACATGTATACATTATAATAAGAAAGTGTCCATGCGCCAGATTAGTACCAGTTCAAAAATTTTTTAGTAACATTCATATAAGTGGGTGCATAGGTTCACTAACAGTGTTTATTATGTCCATGCAATATGTAGCTGCGATCGTGCATGCAATAAATTGCTCTCAGTATATTATCCAGCTTGTACTGTGTATACTTCAGCTCTTCATGCATATACTAATTGATTGGATATATTCCTACAAATTGGTAAGAGCAGATTGCACAGTATGGTCTGTATATGTCACAGCCAAACATGCACGCAATTTAAAGTATACTATAGATGATTTCATGCCTGACTGGTCAATTCAGTGTCCTTTGCACGGCATAATAGTTGTTAAGCGTGAATAAGTGACACTTTAATTGAGGGTTATTATTACCAAATGCAGGGTGAGCAGTTACTAGCTCCTATACACGTTCACTCTTAATAGTGCTTCTAGTCTAGGTGACACTTTAATTGCGGGTTATTATTACCACATACCGGGTGAGCAGTTAGTGACTCCTATACATGTTAAATGTTAATAGCGCTTCTAGTCTGTGTGTTTTATAAACATTTCTCAGATATAGATGCGCCGGAGCGCTCTCCGGAAGGTGAGCAGTCCACAGCCCACGCTGTCCTCAGCCCAATGCCGGGTGAGCAGTTAATAACTCCTATACACATACACTTTTAATGGCGCTTATAGTCTGTGTGTTTAAACACACACTTCTCAGATATAGAAGCGCCGGAGCGCTCTCCGCGAGGTGAGCAGTCCAGAGCCCACGCTAACTGAGATCGGGTCACCGAGCTCTGCTTGTACTGCAGCGTCTCGTGTGCACCCCGCTCTCCCTGCTAGGACAAGCGCTGTGATACGCGCTGTCACAGACTACGTTCCATTAACAGAGTTATTGACACATAATGATATATGGATACATTTCAATTATACATTTAAACAGTTACAACAGAGCGAGCTGCCGATGCGCATTTCGCCTGTGTCGGCTTTTTCAAGGCTGACCTAAGTCCTTGAAAAAGCCGACACAGGCGAAATGCGCATCGGCAGCTCGCTCTGTTGTAACTGTTTAAATGTATAATTGAAATGTATCCATATATCATTATGTGTCAATAACTCTGTTAATGGAACGTAGTCTGTGACAGCGCGTATCACAGCGCTTGTCCTAGCAGGGAGAGCGGGGTGCACACGAGACGCTGCAGTACAAGCAGAGCTCGGTGACCCGATCTCAGTTAGCGTGGGCTCTGGACTGCTCACCTCGCGGAGAGCGCTCCGGCGCTTCTATATCTGAGAAGTGTGTGTTTAAACACACAGACTATAAGCGCTATTAAAAGTGTATGTGTATAGGAGTTATTAACTGCTCACCCGGCATTGGGCTGAGGACAGCGTGGGCTGTGGACTGCTCACCTTCCGGAGAGCGCTCCGGCGCATCTATATCTGAGAAATGTTTATAAAACACACAGACTAGAAGCGCTATTAACATTTAACATGTATAGGAGTCACTAACTGCTCACCCGGTATGTGGTAATAATAACCCGCAATTAAAGTGTCACCTAGACTAGAAGCACTATTAAGAGTGAACGTGTATAGGAGCTAGTAACTGCTCACCCTGCATTTGGTAATAATAACCCTCAATTAAAGTGTCACTTATTCACGCTTAACAACTATTATGCCGTGCAAAGGACACTGAATTGACCAGTCAGGCATGAAATCATCTATAGTATACTTTAAATTGCGTGCATGTTTGGCTGTGACATATACAGACCATACTGTGCAATCTGCTCTTACCAATTTGTAGGAATATATCCAATCAATTAGTATATGCATGAAGAGCTGAAGTATACACAGTACAAGCTGGATAATATACTGAGAGCAATTTATTGCATGCACGATCGCAGCTACATATTGCATGGACATAATAAACACTGTTAGTGAACCTATGCACCCACTTATATGAATGTTACTAAAAAATTTTTGAACTGGTACTAATCTGGCGCATGGACACTTTCTTATTATAATGTATACATGTGTATAGTGGAAAATCACCCCCTGAGAAATAAACCTCAGGATACACGTGACATTAAAGTACATCTGAGGGCCAATTTTGCGCTGATGTGCGGTTCAAATAACGCATTCACAGAATTAAGCTTATATTAATATAGTACACATTCTAGGGTGGTAGCAATACAGTGAACGTGTCACTTTTACTGATTGCCGAACCAAGCAACAATTAATAAAAGACAAGACAACGTTAGCGGCAGAGTTGGGAATAAAAACCCATTTATTATTGCATTTCAATTTACATTATACTTACCTGAATTGATAACAGGAACTATTTCAGAAATACTCTATACTAAACGGCCAACAGAGAATAATTTTAATCTTTCTACAAATTTCTTTTTCTCTATATCTATTATTCTTCTTATTTTAATATTTTCGCCATTGTAATCCCTGACACAGGGACACAAATTATCGGGTCAAACATTGTTCAATAAATATTAAAAATTTAAAATTACTATTTAAATAATGATGACCTGTTAGTGATACCTAATACTATATATTATCTAATAAACTTATTTAAATTTTAGTCAATTTTGACATTTTTGTGAAGTAGGAGTGCGTCACAGTTAAACTGATTTGCTTTTTCTTTTCTACATGAATTCATAGAGAAGCTTACCTCTCAGCTAAACAAATCTATGACACCTTCCTCACGGAACAAGCTTAAACTCAACATAATTATTTTGGTAACAAATTACATCAATTCAGAAATAAATCCGGCAGACTCTTAGCCAACCTAATTGGGGGACCCCATCACTCTGATACCCTTATCACCGATCCCCATTGTATCTGTGCTGAGTTCATGGACTTTTATAAGTCACTCTACTCAGCAGGCCCTGACAATGAAGCTGAAAACAACTCTTTTCTGAACACCTCTAATCTACCCTCCTGTGCGAGCCGGCTGGGTCTATCAGGTAACCACTGGCTAACACCAGTGGATTTCCTTCAGTCTAGCTGTACCGCTCATATTGTCAGTATTAATACCACTGTGACATACCCATGCTCCTGCATTGTTCCACAAGCTAATTTTTGCTGCATCATTTACCTTGCAGCAATTCCTGCCGTGACGAGACAAAGCTGGTTTTACTAAAAAGGTCCTATGATTTAAAAACCCATATATATATATATACCCATACCCTGGTAGCAATTTGGGACAAATGAGGATCATTTTATAAATCTGTTTCCAACCAGTGCCTGTCTCTCTATCATTTACATATTTTTGCTGCGTTTTTAAACAAGGTCATTACAAGAACCTACCTATTTTAAAGCATATCTAATAAAAGTATTATTCTATGTAAACTCATAATACTGTACATACAATCTGATCTGTGATGTAAGGGTGCCCCCTCCCAGAGTCTTCTTTCTCCTCTTCCTCTCTTGGCATTGTATAATTGCTATCTGTTACTCTGGGGTGCACCACTGACTGTCCCACATAGAGGCGCTGCAGTATATGACACATACAGTCTGAGTGCTCTGGGACCTACTAAGCCTAAACTTATAGGTGCATAGTCAGTTTTCACAGACCAACACTATCACTCATTACATTTTCTCTCTATAAATACCAGTGCGGATATACTCTAATACCCCTTCTCCTTTCCCATTTCCGATACCCCTCCCACCTATATTCTAACCTAGCACTTGAACATCACCTTTGTCACTTCCTTTCCTCACCCAATTTTTATGGGATAATGGTCGGATCTAGAGAACTCACGTGTGGTAGCTTTTGCCGATGACATTTTCCTCTTTCTGTCTAATCCCAAACTGTCTATCCCTTATCTTCTTGACACCAATAACAGATTTTCCGCCTTTGCAGGCTTCTCGATTAATTACCATAAATCCGAAGCTCTAGCCATATATTGCCAGGCAAGAGTAAGCTGGCACACTCCCTTCCCATTTAAATGGGCTTCCTCATCTATTACATATTTGGGTATAATACTTCCACCCCACCCCCATATCCTATATGCATACAATATCACTCCTATCATTTCTCAAATCAAAACTGAACTTAACCTGTGGCAAAATGTACAGTACCTATTAATATGCTAGGCCGAGGCAACCTCTTTAAAATGGCCAGTTTCCCCAAACTCCTGTATGTGTTACAAATGACCCCTATTTTACTCACTAAATATGATCTATAATCCCTTAACGCTATTATTGCCAAATTTATCTGGAACTCTAAGAAACCCAGGATTAGTCTTTTCAAACTTATGCAGACCGTTCAAAGTGGGGGAGTCAACCTACCCAATATCAAATACTACAACCTAGCCTGTCTTCTCCGCTTTGCGGTGGACTGGATCACTGGCTCTAATGTTTTCACTGATCTGTCTATTGACTCTCAACTGTGTCTTCCCGTCTCTCTTGGTTTTCTCTTACACGCACGTCCCTCCCAACTTAAGTCCGCCCACTTTGACAACCTATTTTTATCCTCCACCATCTATGCCTGACGACGAGCTAGGAAATTTCTTAAGTTACAACACTACCACTGGCTATCCCTTCCATTAACAGGTAACTTGGAGTTCCAAAATGGTAACACCTCGCCCCCATTTAACGCCTGCCGTTCATAGAGTATCATATGTCTATAATACCTCTTACCAAGACCTCTCATGCCCCACTGACATTTGACGAGGCCGTGACACGTTTCCATCTCCTTCCACACCACAGATTTGCTTACTTTCAAGCTATAATACTTACAATCTATTCTTTCTAAACTTCAACCCCATGACATCACAAACCCTTAGATTCTGTTATCCGCACTTGCACCCACTCTATCTCTAATACATTTGCTCGCATCCACCCAGAAATAGACACTGACACTGATCTCCCAGACCCACATAGACATAGACATAGACCTACATGAATTGGCCTCACTAACTTCGACCCCTGACCCCGATGTTATTCTATCCACATTTCTCCTAAATATTAAGCTTATCTCTTATAGCTCCTACCAATAAATGTTTATAAAATCCGCCACAGTGCCTATTTTTCCCCTAAAAGATGCCACCTGATGGGCATTGGGGATAACTGATTGCCCAAAATGTCACTCCCCTGGAGCTGACCTATATCATGCCCTCGCATACAAACATTCTGGAACACTATACATAACTATGCTACTTCTTCTCTAAAGCTACACTTATATAGCTCTATGTAGCGGATCAAATATCCGTGCCAAAAAGTGATAAAAAAAACTCCTTGTGATTCTCTCGGCAGCAAGCAACAAAGCTATATTACAACAATGGATTCATGATACTGCACCACCCCTGGAAATGACAACTTCTAGACTTCTTTTTTTGTTTGCCATGGATTGGCTGGAAACCTCCCTGCACAAGGAATATATGACCCCTGCCTTATTTAAATGCTGGGGAAAATACATCAAGACTTTCAGACCTGTTTCCAATCCACTTCAGACCTGTTTCCAATTCACTTCATGGTACTCTATCCAAACCCTTAAAAATAGGACCCCATTGCACTTTAATTGCCCATAAATTACCCTTTTTATATATTCCCTTTTCTCTCCCTATCGCTTCCCTATCACTTCTTTCCATTATTTATCTCCTGCTGGATGGCTGGATCAGTCCATGGATGGGTTGATGGCTTGGGAATAGGAGCGGGCAGATATCTTGTTTTCTTTTTTAGTTATTAGCTTTCTTTCTGTTGCTGATGTTGTTGTGGTTATTGTTACTTTTGCTATTATTGCTCTTACTCATAACTGCTGTTTAGTAGTGGTCTCGATGTGAATCGTTCATATTGAAACCCCTTTTTACTCCATGTAATTGAAGCCCTATAGGAGTTAACTCTTTTTTGGTACTCATTTCTTTGTTAGTGTTTGACAGCGGGAGTCACTTTATTTAATCTTTTCTTGATCATTCTACAGTATATTGATGAGAAATATTGGAAAATATTGGAAAATGGTGGATTGTTCCACAATCATACTATACTATGCTCTTAATTTCTGTATTTGTTATTATCTCTGATTTTTGAGGTTCAATAAAATATATTTTGAAAAAAGAAAAAAAAGAAAGTGTGGTACTTGTGTACTAGCACGGCGCCCCGATAATTAGTCGCCCGATTTTTTAATCGAATCGCATCGCATGCCATACACCCGATGCGATTTTAACTCATATTCGATATTGAATTGTATAAGCACCCTAATGGGTGCTTTTAAGCACCCTAATGGGTGCTTACAATGCTTAAATGCACCCCCACGCACCCCCCAAGTATAAACGTGAACCTGAAGCGTGGCGAGCGCAGCGAGCCCGCGAGGGGCGGCGGTACATGTCCTTTGACCTTTTCATACCCCCACTATCCACGACGGCGTGGAGTTGAGAATAGAAAGTGTGGCAAGCGCAGCGAGCCCCGCGAGGGGACGCAGATACCTGTGAAGCCCGCAAGGGGACGCGGATACCTGTGAAGGTATCCGCGTCCCCTCGCGGGGCTCCCTGTGCTCAGTACGCTTCGGGCTCGGTGGCTCGCTGCACTCGCCACACTTTCTATTCTCAGCTCCACGCCGACGTGGATAGTGGGGGTATGAAATGGTCGTAGGACGCGTACCGCCTCCCTTCGTGGGCTCGCCGCGCTTCTGGTTCAAGTATATACTTGGGGGTGGCGTGGGGGTGCATTTAACCATTGTAAACACCCATTAGGGTGCTTATACAATTTATAATCGCATCGCATTGTATGGCATTGTATGCCATATACAATGGCATACAATTTTAAAATTGTATGCCATTGTACAACATCGGCCGATATCGCGTCGTATCGCATACCATCACATGCGATATGGTCTGCGATGCGATGGGCGCCGTGCTAGTACACAAGTACCGAAACTGCTAATGAATAAATAATAAGAAATATAGCTACCTTGTGAAGTGGGGCTGGGTTTGGAGATTATACTAGAAATCGCCAGGCGGTATGGTGGGAAGGAGCTAATTGACATGAAAAGTGTTATTTTAAATCCAGCCCCTTCCCAGTGGTACTGTGATTTCTAACATTGTACTGACTGAAATAGAACCGGACCTAATGTTGTCATCAGCCTAGCCCTAACCCCTGAAGAAGTCAGCTACATACCCTACCCGGGCTTTTCCTGGAAAGGGGATGGCATAGGGGCATATTTATTTAGTTCCTGTCTCATAAAGGGACAGTTGTACTAAGCTTTGGAGAAATATAAAGTATGTTTATTTATATAGCGCACTTGGGGGTAATTCAGTACAGCTTGCTAAGCAACGATCATTTGCTGCTTAGCGAGCGACTTAACGCTACCTGGCTGAATAACCCCACCCCCGACGAATTCCCTCGGTACCATGCGAGGAGATGTGTTTGAGAACACATTCCCTCACATGCAGGCGCTAGCAGGAGAAATCATCCGATGGTTGTCAACCATCGAATAATTTCTCCTGCCATTGCAAACAACCGACCGCTAGGACAAAGAAGGGGCAGGCGGCTGACATCCTGCGACATCAGCCGCCTGCTCCTGCCCGTCTGCGTTCCCAGGGGCATGTCCAGCATTTTTATGGGGACACCCATAAAATGCTGGCCATTCCCCTGGTCCACCTCTGTGTCCATCCCCGTCCCTCCCTCGCCACAGCGAATTGCCCAGCAAGGGTGTAACTTGCTGAAGCCGCTGCGCAGAAATGTGCATGCACAACCTCCAATCATCAGGGCTGGGGCAGTATTCAGATCTCTACGAGTGATCCTGAATCGTTCCCTTGGAGAGAGATAAAGTGCCAATCAGCTTCTGCTATTTTTCAAACATAGCATGTTAAGTGGAAGTTAAGAGCTGATTGGCTGGCACTTTCTCCCAAATGTACCACTCTCCAAGGCTTAGTACATCTTGCCTAGAATTATGCAGAAACTATAGTTTCTGATAGGTCGAAAACAGCTAAGCATTGCTCGTTATCCTCACAAATGCATCTACCAGTTAATGTAGGAATAAGCCAAGTAGGAACAAGTTCTTAATGGTCATGTTATAAAATGGAAAGTTGCTACTGTAGTTTTTGCTTTTGCTGTATCTGCCAAGGTGACAAATACACTGTGTATCTTCATCTCCCAATTGTCATTCTGGGGACTGATGGAGCTGTAGCAGTACTAATACTTTTACAGCCACAGAGGTCAGGGAGTGTCATGTTATTTTAGGGCAGCTAAACTTTTGACATTGTCCCGTCATCTCATACAAAGGCTGTCTCAGAACACGAGTGTGAGCTGGAAGTAATCTCACCATGTCAATTTGTTGCATGATTAGAACAGTAAAATGACCATCACGGTTAAAGATTAAAATTAGAATTGGGTTCTCCTAGATTTCACACTGCAGGAATTTGCCTCTGCTTATACCAGCTGCTCCTTCCGCCTTGTCCACGCTTCATCTGGATTACAGCACGAGAACAAATGCTATTTAACAAAGTCCTCCACTTACACAAGACTCTTACTTCCCCATGGGACTACAACTAGTTCTGTATACTACAATGACAGAGGCATTCAGTATTTTACTTCTGTATTTAATATACAGCGGCAGGAGAGCACATCTAATACTTCATGTGGGATTGAATCTGCCTCATCCGGATAGATATCTGTATGCAATGAAAAAGAAAACAGATGCTTGGAAACATATTAAACGCGGTATTGCAGGAAATCCCCACCAAATAGAAATTTTGGTACTTGTTTCCTAGCACGGCGCCCATCATGACCCATCGCATACCTTAAGTTAAGGTATGCGATGGACCCGACCGACGCGATTTTGGACAATTTTTAGCCTTTTCCCGACAATTAGAAAACCCGTAGCGTGGTGAGCGAAGCGAGACCACGAGGGGCGGCGGTAGGTGTCCTCCGACCTTTTCATACCCCCACTATCCACGTCGGCGTGGAGTTGATTTTATATAGTGTGGCGAGCGCAGAGAGCCACCGAGCCTGAAGCCTGGCGAGAGAAGCGAGCCCTGCGAGTGGACGCGTAATACCTGTGAAGTAATGCGCGTCCCCTCGCGGGGCTCGCCATGCTTCAGGCTCGGTGGCTCGCTGCGCTCGCCACACTATATAAAATCAACTCCACACTGACGTGGATAGTGGGGGTATGAAAAGGTCGGAGGACGCGTACCGCCACCCCTCGTGGGCTCGCCGGTGTGCACAGGCGTTTCAGGGGAGTTGTGTGATGTCAGCTCCGGGCCTTTATCAGCCTGTTTCTATCTCAGCGTCCTGGCTTATCTACAGACCGCACACAGTGGGAAAATCATTCGATGCTGAGTGATTTGTAAATGAATTTGCAGCTAAGGGCGGGATCATTTTGGTGGGCGGCAGCTATCTGATCGCAGGTCTCTACAAATTAGCAGAAAACCAATCAGGTTTGAATAACCCCCATGAAACTTTTTTACCAAGATTATGGCCTCCAATTTACCTCTTTCTCTCTCTCTTTTAATTTTCTTATATGACCATAAAATAAAATGGTTACTGTATTTGTTAGTGACCATTTGTTTTTTATGTGTTGTATACCCTAATTTAACTAATGGCTTTTCTTTATCCTTATATAAAAGTCTGTTGCCTTTTAAGAGGACATGTTTAAAGCATCAGACCTCCACACGCAGGAGACATAATGGCGCTTATTCAGATCTGATCGCAGTACAAATTTGTTCTCAAAATGGGCAAAACCATGTGCACTGCAGGTGGGGCAGATGCAGGGGCGGATCCAGGATAAAATGACAGGGGGGGCACCATGATAAAAGAGGGTTTAGGTGGGGGAGGGCCAGTGTTAGTGGTGCCAGTGCACATGCTAAGAGAGCGGCAGAGAGAGGGTGGCAATGGGATTAAGAATAGGCCCTGGCATTTAAAGTACGCAGGCCCACCATGGCAACAAAAGTGAAGGATGTAGTTATGCGCGCGCCGAAGGTGCGCTCTGGAAAAGGGGGTGTGGCCACTCAACAGGGGGCATGTCCTTGAGTGTAGTGTACAACACCATATACAACTTCTACACATTATGCAACAAAATACTAGACCCCATTATACTTGCCCCTTACACATGATGCCAAATGGAATGAGCCAAAATTCAAACAAGGCCACATGGATTGAGCCAAAATTCACATAATGCCAAATGGATTGAGCCAAAATTCACATAATGCCACACGGATTGAGCCAAAATTCACATAATGCCACACAGATTAAGACAAAATTCACAATACGCGTCATAAACAGGGACATTGTCCACCAAAGGCACGCATTAAACATTTACACCATAATGTCCATTACACGTTAAGTTACATGCCATTATGTCCATTATGTGTTATGCCAAACACCATAATGCCTATTAAAAATTATGCTACATACAGTAAGTGCTGCTTATCTACATGCTCATTGCCAAGGGTTCCATGCTCATTGCCAGAGGTTCCATGCTCGTTGCCATGTGGGATTACATGCTCATTGCCAACGGGGAATACATGCTCGTGGTAAATGGGGGACAGCCACCGCCAGGCAGAAGTGATAGCCACTGACAGTGGCAGAACCTGGCTGTATTCAGAGCACTGCAGGTCCCGGCTATTTGAAATAATACCCATTTCACACCAGAAAATGCATTCCCAGGTTGGCCCCTTTTACACCAGCCTAGTCCCTGCATTTTCTGGTGTGAGGGGGAGAGAAAACCACCCCTCCCCCCTTTAACCAGTTATCTCATTTAACCGGCTATATCTTCGGAACTAACTGACCCATTTACATGAGACAAGTATCATATTGAAGAACTTTTGAGTGGGCTTTGAATGATTTTGGTCCAGTGAAACTGGAACGTTTGGTTCCAGAGTAATCTGCCCTCAAAGATAATGAACAGCCATGAAATTACATTTCAAAAATAAAAAAAATCGATTTACACGCTATATCTTTGGAACCGATTGACCGATATGGACCATCCTGGTATCATATTGAAGGCCTAGCGATTTGGAATTGAATGACATCAACCACAAGCTCCTAGGATGCCAGAGCGGGAACTGGCAGCCGTCGGAACCGGGTGGGGGTCGGAATTGACGGGTCCCATATTATCCTATGGGGAAAAAATGTTATAGCTTTACCAGGCGATATCTCCGGTTCCCGGGGGGCCAGAGACATGGGGCTGGGCTCATTGGAAAGATCTGGTCCTCATCTACAAAATGAATGACAGTGGGGCACGTGCCCGGGTGCTCCCCCCCCCCCTGAATCCGCCACTGGGCAGATGTAACATGTGCATAGAGAATTAGATTTGGGTGAGTTATTTTGTTTCTGTGCAGGGAAAATACTGACTGCTTTATTTTTACACTGCAATATAGATCTCACTTTGAAGTAAAACCCCACCCAAATCTAACTCTCTCTGCACAAGTTACATCTTTCCCCCTGCAGTGAACATGGTTTTGTCCATCTAAGAAGGAATTTGCTAGAAGGAGCGAACCAAAATAAGGCCCAATATGAGGTACATAAACTCCAACCTTAAACTTTTCAAAACAATCCTTTGACGTTGACACAGAAAACATCCAGCTCATCAATAGGGGTTCTGCTCGCTTGGAATGTAGTTATATTGAAGTGCTCATGTTGTGAACAAACACTTGAGGTATAAACTGCTGACGTATGAGGAGAGTGTTTTGTAAGTTATTTTGTTTTTGTAACAAAGAGAAGAAAGTAAAGAGGCTTCTAAGTTGTATTGATCGTCTTTTCCTTGTCTTTTACTTATGACTTTCATTTGTAGGTGTCATTGTAATTTAATTGCATCTCACATATGATTGTAAAAGTGTGTGCCCTACTTTGAGAGGATTCCACACCCTCAGTGCCAGTCTTGCATCACATATTCAGCACTTCAGATACACTGTAAAAGTGTAATTAGCTGTGTGAGCAACAGTATCTCTTCAATATAACAGAAACATCACTACTCTTAGGGCCCGTTTCGGGCCGTATTTGCAGCCCTGGCGAATATTGATGGACGGTGCCTGTGCAGGGTCCATAGCGCACATGCGATCACAGCCAGCGATGGGTTGTGACTGCAGGCCGTACGATGGCTTATTGATAGCGGCTGGCTGTTTGTGGGCAGAGTGGCCCAGAAAACACAGATGGCTCCCGGCCGTTGGGAGGTAGGGACTCCATACACTAGTAAGATTTATATTCAGATCTGGCTGGTTGGAACAAAAACATGGTTATGGATGAGTGACAGTTTGTCAGTTTTCCAGCATTTCCAAGCAAATGGTCAACTGTCATTTGCTCTCATCCATAACCATGTTTTTGTTCCAACCAGCCAGATCTGAAGATAAATCTTACTAGTGTATGGCCACCTTTAGTCTCAGTTTACGTGGCGCTGCACACAGGGGAGATTTCACTCAGCTGGAGAGGCGGCTACCAATAGCAGCTGCTGTACCTGTGTATTTCATATACAGCATATATGCAGCTATTTGTATTAACTGTGCTAGATAATTTTATCATGTGCTGCGCAGCGTTACAAAATGGAATACACTGTAAAAAAATTTACTATGCTTGTCACTAAGGCCCTTATTCTGATCGGTGCGGCCGGAGCCGATTATGCGGCCAGTACCGTGCGTGCGAAACCCCGCCTTTCATACGGATCGCCAACTCCGTCCGTATGCGGTAAGAAGCTGTCCGAACGGACCGCACGTGTATTTTTCACGGAATACGCCTCCTCCATCTAAGGGAACCTCCCCCATCATTCGATGGTCGCAGACCATCGAATGCAGGACCGAGTGCTCCACCAGCACCCGCAACCTCAGACCACACGGACATTTTTCCGTGCAAAAGCAGAGATCTGGGCGGGCAGCTGACATCCGGCGATGTCATATGTCCGCCCCCTACACGTGCATCCCGGCCGCATTACCATACGTACGCCCAGCGTTTTCATGGGAACTCCCATGAAACGCGGGGCGTATGCATATGGTAATGAGCCCAAATAGCCCTTCACGCCCCTCTTCACCCCCTGTTCGGAGTGTTCACATATCATGCGGAATTTGGCCGTACGCCCCGCTCGCACATGCGTAGAGACGCCTCTGCACATGCGCAGACACAAAACATTGGCGGGCCGAACGCACACGGATATATCCGCACCGATCAGAATAAGGGCCTAAATCACATTATGATAGATAAGACTTGCTATCTTGTTCTATACACTAAGCAGGGTGGTCTCCTGTGACTTCTACCTCATTTCAGCTATATAAGTAACTGGATTCAGCAGTGGCAAATGCAGTATTTCTAAAGCGGTTTCAAAATGCAGTCCACATTGCGGAACACTGGAGCAAGTGCGGTGTCTGGGGGAATAGTGGAAGGACCTAGTAACCACCCTGGAAATCAATGCATACCTCGGTATTTTTATACACTTGATATTGTGTGGAGGGCCTACTTCAGCAATGATCGCTAATATGAGAATTCGCAGTGGAGTGCGGAGAAACCAGCCACCCAGACAGAAAGAGAAGATGCCCCTTACTAACTTGTGAAAGAACTGCAAATGGATCACTAATTGGTATCCACTCGCGAATCCATACACAATTCCCGAACCATTAAAGATTTTGTTTGCCATCTGTGCAAGTGTGATTAGGTCTGAGTGTTCCACTAATCTGCGACTGAGATGGGGTATAAGTGGTATAAGTGGTCATCGCTGACAATAAAGACCCTTCTCAAAAATGCCTGGACACGCCTGCGTTTATTCAGACACAAAGAAAACATCAGGTTTGTAAGCACACATTGTCCCATGGTAAGGCTCCTGTCTCTTCTTCCTGGTAGCTACTCTCTGGTCCAGTGCACTGATTGAGGACTAAGAGGCCATTCAGACCAGATTGCAGGGCTGCAACTTTTTGCAGCTCTGCGATCATTTGGTCCTTTTCCCGCCAGTGATACCTCAGTGGTACTTGTATTTATCTTGGAGAATAGCCCAGTGAGATCTTGGGATGTACTCATCTTTCTGGTCCTCGCCCCATGACATCATATGTGATGGGGTTGGACAACGAACAGGGCAGACCCAGGCTGCATCAGTGACCTTTTATAGCACTGTTAATAATGCAATATGCAACAGAAAGGTTCCCTAAATGTACTTTCTTGTTAAGTATCTTGGCTCTCTAATGACGTTTCTTGGGATTTTGAGGAGGCTCTGGTCATATAACCATGGATAGGATGCATTAAGCATCCCAGTTACACCGGATATACCCGTAAATGAACAGTCTAGAGTTGGCAATATCATGGAGTAATGCTTTTGACTCTTAGCCATGGAAACAAGAATTTAAACCATTTACATAAAATCACTAGAGGTGCTTACATTACAGCAAACACACTGTACAATAAAGCTAAAAAATGCCATACATAATTCTTGGTACCATAAATATTGGCAGTAACCAAGCACCCACAGCACTCACAGAGCTGGTCCTTGTGGAAACAAGGGTGACTGTGCAAAACATAAGTCACAAAGGGTAAAATATTCCTGCATATGTTATGCTCATAAACAGTGGCGGCTCCAGAGGAGCAGCTGCAGCAGAGTTCAAAATTCAAAAAGGGCCACCCCAACTGCCAGTGAGTCAGTTTGGTATGGCAGTTGGTGTGGCTCCTCTATTTGAATTTCTAACAGGGCTGCAACCCCACCTCTGAAGCCGCCGTTGCTCATAAATGACCCTTCTGTAACCAGGTATTGACATTTAATCTGCATTATAGTTGCCCATACATGGCAAAAACAGATACACTTATTTACTGTATATCAAATGGTGCACTGTTTTTCAACGACTTTGAAATGTTGCCCAATGGACACACAGTATGTTTCCCATTTTCACTTTACAGTCTTATTTTATCAAAAGAATAAAACCGCTTATTTTTAAATTAAATAGTTTATATTTATCACTATATCAGGTAATCTTAGACATATGTGTTATCATTGTACTCCAGAGATCAAACACTATCATTTGTTTACAGGATTGCACTAAGCTCATATGATAAATATTTGCTGGCTGAGTTTGGAGTTAATGGTTTATATATGCAATACAGGTATGTATATTTGTAAGAATCTGTTACAAATAAATGACTCCTCACATCAGTTGATTTAGATGGTTTCTTTACTCATCACAAATGCTATAACAGCACATCTGTACACATGAGATGGCTTCCTGGTACTAGCTATATTCCACCAGTCCTAGCTATGTCCAGCTGCTAGTCAGCTTTGAAAGCCCAGCCCACTGGGACCCACAATCCTTTTAACCATCACACACTCCAGACCAATCACACCAAGGTAGTACAGCTGTGGGTAAAACCTTTCCATAGAAGGCGGCAAGAGCCTTAATCCTGTATACCTCTTGTCCTAGTGAGTGAATCCTGTTCTGGACTTGGCAAAGTACCAAAATGCTGGTCTGAATGTAGCCAAATCCTAGTATCCAGGCTACAGGTATTGCTGCTTTCAGATTTCTCCCTCCGGTTCCAGAGTGTGAATAATTGCATCATGTAGGGTTGGTTGTCCGATCATGTTCGGACTGATCCAATCGAGTGGAAAAAGTCTCACCCCAGAATAAGGGAGTACAGCAACTCAGGTTTTATTGCCACAACCACTGGCACCATATGCCCTTTCACGGTAACAGGATGACAGACACTGTCATATTCTCGATGGTGCCGTGGATTTACCAACAGTAGCCAGACAGGCCGGCCTTCTGGAAACCAAGGTGATTTCACTGCCTGAATCCATTAACGCCAACGCTGCCTGTTGCTGTATCAGGACATGAATTTGCAACAGCAGTGAGCTACCAATGAATGAGGGCTTGGTCAAAAAACAGGGAAGAAGGTGCCCAGTCATACTTCTAAAGAATCCATCCATTCCTGACATTTGGACAATTCCTCCGGAAGTGCCAAACTCAAAGCACCCTTCAGGAGTCACCCCACAATGTTCTGGTTTTGGCCTGAAAACTATCCTGACAACCATCTCCGCTGTCTGGGTCATATTTTCCAGGGCGTAATATCGGTCAATGGCTATCCTGAAATGACTGAATATTGTTTTGAAGAACTCATCTTTACAGCTCCACACCCAATGGACAATTGCGAGAATCTCCAAGATTCTGACCGGTGGATTTCGGTAGGGCTATACCTTCTTTAACTTTGCTACGTCATCCAGCTTGGCACACTTTGCAGACCCAAACCTAAGCTGCCAGTCATAAAATCATTTTGATTTCCCAGGCCTTGTCACCCTCTATCCATGGTCTTTAGTTGCTGATATTTTGCATATACCCACTGTGATTTGCCAGTCAAATAAGGAACCATTTTTACCAGGCAGTGAGTTTGCTGTGTAACGGCCACACCCACATTGGATAAGACTCATAGGATTTCCTTCAACTTGCTATGTGTGGGGATAGAATAGCAAAATTAGGCCTCGATTAGCATACACTGACATGCCAAATCCTGATTCTATTCACAACCATCCTTGAAAAAGCTGCATTTCAGCGGCGAAACGCGTAGGTTCTTGCCTGTCCATCTACAGAAATAGCCACCCTTTTACATCCAGGAAGTGAATGCCAGGAGGTTCATCATTGCATTACCATCTGGATAAAGCCATACCTATTTCTTCCTTCCACTGCGGCAAACAACTGGTTTGGAGGCGCGCCACCTCCCTAAGGACCCGGTGATATTCTCATAAAAACAAGGAAGAAAACTTCTCCTCCTTACTTCTCCTTCACCAAAACTACTCGGACTTCCCCGGTACTGGCGGACATATAAAGGGTGCAGGTTATTCATGCGCTCATGTCACTGTACTGAGCACACACATTTTTAGGAATTTTTATTTCCCTCTCATATCAGTATATGTTATGAGTATTTTTTACTGTATACATTGTCTATTTTGATGTCACTTTTGCCAATTAAATGTCATTATTTTGAATTGATATGTTTCTAATGTACTGTATATCTAGCGCAGTTTTACCCTTCCTGACCTTTTCTATTCACAACCAGTTAGAGCAGTTGTGTGTAAAATCTTCCTGTAGAAGGCAGCAGGATCCTCAACGTGGCTAAATACCCTCAGTTTGCACCAGCCTAATACTTATTGTAGTATTGTCTGCAGAAATGTTTCTATACGCTGTACTTGTCCTATACGGTCTTGAACTGTAAGTTCCTGTTTTCTTGTTTTGTTTACTTGTTTATGTACTCTGTAATACTGCTTTCACATTGCAGAAACGGGTATTGACCCTGTATTCTTAAATGGGACTTTAAAACGGGTCTGAACCTTAAGACCTTTCACATTGCAGGTGAAAACCGTTTTAAAAAGCATTTAATACCATTCACACATTCAACCTGTTTAACCCCCAAGGGACACGTTTCAAGCCATAGAAATAGAGCCATTTACACTGCCTAAAAAACGGCTTTGAAACGTGTAGGACTCTGCTTTTTAACCGTGTTGAAATACCAGTTAAATTCAACCGGTAAATTAACTCTGGCACTTTCACATTGCAGCCTTAAACGTTTTAAAATGGAAAAAAAACGGCAATATACCGTTTTAAAAGTGCAGTGTGAAAGGGGTATAACTTGGCGCTGCAGATTCCTTGTGACGCTATATAAATCAATAATAATAATAACAACAAGATTTCTCCAATTTAACAATAATAATAATGATGATAATAATAAAAATAATTATTATTTATTATAGTACAACTGTTTCTAGTCACACAAGACAGTGAAGGTCATGCTGGTGGGCTTTGCTATATTATATATCCTTGTGCTATACTCCAAGTAGTGTGGACATTGGAAAAGGATGTTGCCATCTGCAGGGGAGCAGCTGTTGTATGCAGAGGCAAATTCCTTAATAGTGCAGTGTGAAATGCAGAAGAAACCAATTCTAATCTCTATCATTAACCGTGATGGTAATTTCACTGTTATAATCGTATCAAAAACATGGTGTAACGAATAGTTGTCTTAGCTCACACAGGCAGAACAGCCACACAGAGGGCTATACATAATTATTTAAGGCTGATGGTGTGTTAACCCCTTCACTATGGAAGGTTCTCAGTCCTGTGCTGAGCCCATTTTTTTTTATGTTTGCATTTTCGTACTGCACATGTGCATTTCTGTGCATGTGCCATTGTGGGCGGGGGGACGTGGGGCAGCAACGAGTAGTCACGCCCATGGGAACGCCCAGTGACGTGGGTGCCGGGGGCGGGCAACTGACATCACCGGATGTCAGCTGCCCGCCATTTTCCCCTTAGATTTTCACCTGAGAGTGTCTATACTTTGCCTGTACCTTCCACATCATTCGAGGGTCGGCGACCATCGAATGATGTGGTTATTTCCCCATAGGCTGCGAATGGATGTTTGTTTATGCTAAACATCCATTCGCAGACATGCGGGGAATTCGCCCTGGTAAGGGGGGTGGTGGCATATGCGAATGGCAGGCAGGCGAAATATGCCACGCAGCACTGCGAACTTCACAGTGCTGCGTGTCAACCAGAATAACCCCATTGCATTTTTTTAAAATACCATTACAACTGTTGTCTAACAAGTCAAATAAAATGTAAGCAAAATGGAAAAAAGTGTTTTGAAATGTATGTAAATGTTTCTGTTATAAACACCACACATGGACAAAACAAGTGTATACGGGGTTAGACATAATACTACAGTTAATACTACAGCAGCAAGCGTTACAATAACAGCACAGACTTGCTGTGACTGATAATAACTACACGTGTAGGCCTGCAGAAACTAGCATTAGCGTACAGTATCAATTCACAGGCGGGAATCACATCAGTCCTAAGTGATCCTGTACCCAACATGCTGGAGACCAAAAGAGACTGATGGGTAGAAGAAACCAAGAGGTTAGAGCAAGAGGTCAGAGCATATATGGATAGTACTAACGGAAAACAAGCAGGCACTGTTCCTAAGATATTATATTATATGATTATGACCCTTCGAGCTCACTTCAGAATGCACAAAAGAGGGATACTTTAATTTCATAAGCCCTGTGTATATGTACCATTAAGGCTTCTTATATGTGATCTGACATTTCATAGACTCTCTTCCACTCAAACAGGAAAAGCAATGGAACACTGATCATTAAGGCTGATATCTTCATGGATGTTTTCCGCAGGCAATACAGATATGAATAGCTATCACTCCCTGTGGTTACTTACAGATTCAGCACTCTCATAGAGTGACCCTGCTGTCATTCATAGGATGGGTGTAATATACAATCTAAGCTACTGATGGTCTGACCAGTTATGTGGCACACTCATCCTACTCAGTGCCTAAGACACACTTATCTCCCAGAAGGTGCAGGAGGCTCACAATTTTTCAGGTAGTCTACCACACCCTTGGAGGAGTAGGGGGAATCGCCCTTACCCGCCTTGTGTGCTGCTGCTGCGGGCGGACGGGCTCTCCTCCTCCTCTCTGCACCCTGAAGAGGATTTACAGTGCAGGGAGGAAGAGGTCACAGGTCCAGGCAGCACAAAGCTGTGCTGCCTGGTCACAGGTGAGGGAGGGTCAAGGTGGGGGTCCATGCTGGGAGGCGGGGGTCCGTTCGGGGCTGCAGTGGGTCACGGTAGAAGCGCATAGGCTTCTATGGGGCATCGCCAGCTTTTGCTGGCGATGCCCCCTGTCATGGTAACCCGGCGGGGGGGTCTTTAGAGCATCCCACAATGCGGTAAAAACCCAGATAATGGGTTTTTTTAGTTTACAGAATCCCGCCCTTAGGAGTTAGTGTATCTGAAGCAAGGTAGTCTGATCCAGTTCCTCCACATGGAGCAGTGAAGATTATCAGTAGGAGCAGAAGGAGTCTCTAGAGATCAGTCTAGCTTCAGAATAGACTTGTGAGAACCAGCCCAAGGCTGTGGTCTGGACTACAAAGAATAATATAACTTTATTTAACCAGTACAGAATCCAATGGTAATGACTGGCAGATACGGATGATATATAGAGCTGGACTGAACCGTGGAAGTGAGTCATAGGCAACTGGACTGGAACTGGAGAGACAAATGGATTGGTTCAGTAGCACCTGCCTGGAAGCAGCCAGGCAACCAGACTGGAGCCAAGTATATAACCGGATAACCAGACTGTTACAGAGAAGCAACTGGTTTAGTGTCAGACACAATGGACTAGAATAGGCTAGACAACCAGACTGGAGTCAACTAGGCAACCAGACTGGAACTGAAGAGGCAAGTGGTTTAGAATCAGAGACAACCGGGCTGTAACCAGCAAAGAAACAGCACCGGATCTGGCTAGGTAGCCAGCCTGGAACCAGAGAGTTCAGAGTAACTGGAACCACACAACTAAACAAATTGTTCTGGTGTTGATGGTCCAATGCTGGTATTCCATTGAAATCCAGTTATATGAACTTCACAACACACATTAGGTGCTAACATCTCTGTTCAATTCTCCATCAATCATTTAGTATGTTTCAAAGAACTTACACCAGATACTGGAACCCTCAGCATTGACTGACAATGTCATTATGTGCATAATATGCTGCAAAATGATCTTCTTGATCTTGCATAAAGTTGTGCCGGATGCAGCCTATTGGTCTGCTTAGGATGTGACTATTTGCCACACCTGTGCTTACTGTGATGCAGCCTTTCAGCATCTCTCACAGTTGATCAGTTTGAGCATGTAACAAGCGGAATATGTTTTTTCTATAAATCCCACAATGACATCAATTTTGGCACTGATACCTGATGAGGTTCTATAACTTTGGATAACAGCCTTATTTGTCAGGATGTCAGTGTGCCTTGGTTTGCAATATGGATTTATGCTTTATATAAAGAGTTTCTTAGGTGAAACCAATCAGCCCCAGTTACATTGCTATTTTGATACTTTTGGGAAGTGTTCATGAGTGCAGCCTATCAATTCAAAGGAACTGACTGCATCACAGAATGTCTACACTAAGGCCGGGATGTATCAATATTCGCGGGTGTAAGGTGCAGTTACCGTTTATTTATCGTGGTTGTTTCGCCGCCGTTTTGCGGGTCTGTCCGTGTCATGTATTATTTGTTTCACTTTTCTAATATGTTGCGCGTAATCAGCGGCCTCCTCCGGATAGTTATCGGGTTGTTTTTTTCCTTTCTGCGCATGCGCAATGTAGTTTGATTTTCCTGTCATGCGCAATCCACAAATCCACAAAGAATGCAGGGGGACGCACATGTATATTTTTTAAAAACATTCAACAAATATATACAAAAATATATTTATATATTTCTGTTCTTAAAATTGCATGCTCTGCACCATAATAAGCCTCACACTTCATCCTACACACCAAACCCTAACATGCCTCATACCTCGCCCTCTGGTGCCTCCCACCTCCAGCAAAACTGCCTCTCCCATCCCACCCTCTGGTGCCTCTACCTCCACCCAAAGTGCCTCCCATCCCACCATCTTGCCCCTCCCACCTCACCTTCTGGTGCCTCCCAACTCCTCTGACCCAACAATATATTATATAAACAATACAATTACCTTATATATTTAATTTAATATGGCACAACAGTGTATAACGCCACAAAGACTTGGCGAACAAAACCAGGGATGATCATTGCGCTACGAATGTTAATACATTCCACAGCGCATCACCTTGCAAGGAACACAATGCAAATGTTAGCCGCACCGGAAACTCTGCGATACTTGAAACCGGCGGAGTTTTTTGTCTTCAAAATTGCGAAACTTTATTAATACATTAAGCGAGGGCACTGCGGATGCGAAAACAGGATGTCAGCACAGCGGTAAGCGTTGATACATCCCGTCCTAGGGAACCTTTATGCGTTCACGGGAGAAATCATTTGATGGTCGGCGACCATCGAATGACTTCCCTGCCTGTGAATGGATGATTATGTGTGGGGCGGGGTGTACTGCGTGCAAGGGGCGACAGCCGGCTTGGAGGGCGGCGTCTGATGGACTTGCAAGGCTGCGAATTTCGCAGCCTTGCGAGTCAATCAGAACAAATATTATCCTAAATATTATCCCCTACTGTACTTGTTTCCAGTGCAGTGATAGGCTGCATGAATACTGGTTCAGCCTGTAGGATACAATCTATGCTGGTGGATGATTGACATTAAAATTACTGCAAACCCTCATTTGGGCTCAGATATTTCTGATTAGCATAAAGAGTAGACTTAACAATTAAGATTCACCTTACATATAGGTACAGTACATAACAGCAACAATAACTTGAAAGTAAAAAATAGAAAATCAATGTAATAATATTGGAAAAAGTATGGTCAATAATAATAAGTATAATAATAATAACATCATCAATTATACCGCTTTCACACTGCCAAAACGTTTTAAAAACCAGTATTTTGAAACGGTATTTAAAACAGGTCTGAGCCTTTACATTGCAATAGATTACAGTTTTAAATACCGTTTAAGTACCATTCACATCAGTCAACCCATTTAATCCGCTGAAGGCAGAATACAGGGGACAGCCTACACAGGTCTGTAATCTGTTGATTTTACTAAATACCGTTTCAGAACCATTCTCACTGCATAAAAACAGCTCTGAAACGTGTAGGACTCTGCTTTTTAAACGTTTGAAATACCGCTTATCTTTAACCGGTAAATGAACTCTGGTGCTTTCCCACGGCAGCCTTAATCGTTTTGAAATGGAAAAAAAACGTCAATATACTGTTTAACAAGTGCAGTGTGAAAGGGGTATTACAGATTTCCAATTACCACTAACTAATGAATATAAAAACACATTATGAATCAATGTATAAAATGTACATGAAGTAATTACATAAACATGAATTGGAAAATAGTCATATTCCATGACTTTACTGTGGATCCGGGAACCATATCAGTGCATGGACTATTAAGTCTTGTGTACATGTACAATTTGATAAATGACGATGCTATGTGAGAATATAAAGTAGTACAGTAATACCGCTTTCATCTAGCAAAACCTGGGTTGGACCCGTGATTTTGAACCCAGGTCCGACCCGAGTCACATCTAAACCTGGGTTGTCCATTATACAGAGGGTGACCCAAATGTAACCCTTGTTTTAAAATGTCAGGTTGGTCGACCCGGGTTATTTACTTTGGTACTTTCACACTGCACCTCAACCCAGCATAATCCGGGCTATAAGTGCCATGTGAAAGGGGTTATAACAGTGTTCATACTGTGTAAAGAATAATGAGAAAACAATGAATTTGTTTATTTGTTAACAATGAATCACTGATTTTTCTACACTGTGTTTTCTTCATATTTTTATAGCTTCACAAATGCTGCAAGCTCAGTTATATCAGCTGTCTCCATTCCAGTAATATCCCAAAGTGTTTCCTTTCCCAAGTATTACACAGATGTACAGAAACGATGTCCTGTAGGCCAAGTACATGTGAATAATACAGAGTACAGAGTAGTCACTGTTTGGTTGTGTAAGAACAGTTTAGCTGAATGTGTGTTTATGTGTTTACATTGAGAATAGAAGCATGTTTCTGAGGATTCAATACAGATAATAAACGGGCACATCTGCGGACCATTATGTGTATTGGGAAGGTCTGCTAACAGGGCGGCATACAGTTTCCAACAGATGTTCTATCATTCCTTGTGCTTCGCGGTACAGAACTTTCTCATGTAACAGGTTACACAAATGTCCCGAGTTACTATGGAGACCAAGTAAATATAGAATGGATGCAGTAAACTAATGACTTAGGGATAAATTATATAAACAAGTAGAGCGCACAATATCCTAATGTTTATTTGGCTTCTTTGTTGTGGCTCCTGCTATTACAGAGGCAGATTGTATAGGGGAAATTTACTAAGATGGGAGATCTATTTCACATGGGCTGTTGCTATTGACAACCAATGTCCTTCGTATTTATTTAGCACCCTCTAGAACAAAATAGACAGGATCTGATTGGTTGCCCATAGTTACACTGGGTCTGATTCAGCAGAAGATCTGCCGCACATAAGCAGCTTTGCAAATCCATCCACTGAAAATGCGAATGCAGAAGGGTCAGGCACCTCCTTGCAGCACATGCTATCCCAGCGCTGCAAATTAGGTCATCTGGTACTTGAAGACATTATACTTACCTACACTCCCAGTGCCTAGGAAGAGTAGGTAAGTCTCCCAGCCACAACCACTGAAAGGGCAGTAGAATAATCCGATTTGCAGTGAAGTGTGTCAAGGCCCCTTTTTCGCAATGCCTATAATCTCGGCATTGTGTAGCGGGGGCAGGTCCGCAATAATTTGAGTTTTTTCAGACACGCCCCTGTTCCACCCCAACCTACTATCACTCTGCCTCAGCCATGCCCCCGGAATACCAAACCAACCCCCCCCCCCCCCCCGCCATGTCGAGCTAGCTCTCCCCACCCTGCACCCATTACAGATATGTCACCACTTGTATTATAACATGTGATATGAACTGAGGGTCTGCTGAATGGGCACTCCTGGAGAGTAGAAGATACTGTATACAGGGACCATGGTGGCATACCCTCCAACATGACCCATTCCATTAGGTACAAAATGCTCTGTTTCTGGACTTCCCTGCCAGTGGCAGTTACAGAGGTAAGGCTGCAGCACAGTCCAATATTAAAAAAGGGGGACCACACCTACTGCCACCCCAAACATAACTGTCCTGGACTCACTGGCAGTTGATGTGACCACCCCTCTTTGAATAGTGGACTGTGCTGGAGCCCCACCTCTGTAACTGCCACTGGCAGGGAAGTCCAGGAACAGAGCATTTTGTACCTAATGGAATGGGTCATGTTGGAGGGTATGTGGTGGTAAGCTGAAGACACCAAGGAAATTTAATGGTTTAACTCAGCCAGGTTATCCAGCATCTAGTGTCACCATGATACTTTTTTCACATCGCAAAATGCAGGGTCGCACCGGGACTTTGAAACGGTTCATTACCGGTGTGACCCTGCATTTTGGGATGTTCACATCCCCTCAGCGAACCGATATTATTGCTGATTCGCTGGCATCAACCGGGGGCGTGGCGGGAAGTCGGCGGGTCATCGGGGGTGGGGCAGCGCTTAGAACTGGCGCTGCTCCAAGCGCTGCCTCCTCCATAGTGTGAACGGGAAATGGGTCGCTTGACACGTTTAACCCATTCCCACTGCAAAGCAACACGGCAATGAAATGGTAAGAACTCTGCTTTTTTACCGGTTCTTATTTCCGTGTTGCTGCCCGTTTGCGGGACCCGGTAACCCCTTTCACATTGCACTAATTACCGGCTTGAGCCAGCAAGAAACCGGCTTGTACCCAGTAATTAGTTGCAATGTGAAAGGGGTATTAGTGTGTGGACAGCACAGAGTGCAGGAATACTAACTCCAAGAGCAACAAGACAAGGAACCCCCCCCCCCCCTCCCCTGGAAAAAACCATGCTGTAGGTGGGGCAGATGTAACACGAGACAGTTACATTTGTGTGAGTTATCTTGTTTCTGTACAAAGTAAATACTGGCTGCTTTTTTTCTTACATTGGAATCTCAATTTAAACACACCCCACCCAAATCTAAAGGCCCCCATACATTAGGCCGACTTGTCCTTAGGACAAGTCGGACCCAATTCTCCTCTGAGCCGCCCGGGAGCTCCCCGGGAGGCTCACACAAAATTTGGCACTTGATGAGCCAAATGTGACATGTGATAAATCGCTTGCGATTTATCACATGTCGGGGCGCAGGGGGCGGGCGGTGAGGGTCAGGGGGTGGGCGGTGCTCCTCATCAGGGGGAGCAGTGGGGCGGGCAGCGGGTCCCTGAGAGCTTAGCTTGCGGCGCAGGCGAGGGCGGTGATGATCATAGATATCAGCAGCACTGCGGGAGTCGGGACGGGATGCGCAGTGGCGGGTATTAGATTTTAAAATACCTGTCAAATGACTAGCTGTCAGAGATCGGCCAGTCATTTGACAGGTATTTTAAAATCTAATACCCGCCACTTCGCGTCCCGTCCCGACTCCCGCAGTGCTGCTGATATCTATGATCATCACCGCCCGGCCAGGTCAGCACTCACCGGCGCCGCAAGCTAAGCTCTCAGGGACCCGCTGCCCGCCCCACTGCACCCCCGGTGTCTGCATGCATATGCCTGTCAGGTGGGCAGGCATATGCATACAGGGAGGTCGGACGTGATCTTATGTGCAGACCGTCCGACCTCCCTGATCCGGTCCGATGCGCACGGGACCGCGCATCGTATCGGATCAGATATCACACACCTGCGATTTTGGGCCGATTTCACCCGATTATCGGCACAAAGTGCCGAAATCGGATGAAATCGTCCCAAAATCGCATAGTGTATGGGGGCCTTAACTCTCTCTGCACATGTTACATCTGCCCCATCTGCAGAGCAGCATGGTTTTGTCCGTCTGCAAACATTGCAGCCTTGCCAACAGATCCGAATCAGGCCCAATGTTACCACTTTGTCCAGATTTATTCTAAAGTGATATGCAGGATTTTATTTTTGCTTGTCAGGCTTACGTCTGTTACCTAGACAACCGGTACAGGACACTCACCTGTCAAAACATATGGTACAAAATGTGTTTCAGTCATACTCCCCGGTGACTATAAACACACACATTTACCATTTACTTTAACCGGCAGCTCCAAACGTCTTTCTAATGTACAGAACACTGCCCCAGGGGAAGGTGTTTAAAAGTTGAATCCAGATGTCAATGGTGCAACATGTTTAACATGTCTTTGCCCTCAGCCAAGTCACAGATGCAGGTATTTGACATAAAGATGTATTTATTTTATTATTGTTGAAGCAGAACTAATGTTTTTTTTTATCGTACGGTTAGGAAGACATGGATAATTTGTACCACCAATTAAACTCTATTGCTTTCCAGAGCAATTTATAGCTTTTTAATGAGATTTGCCAGTGGGTTAATTGTGCCTCTAATTGTTTACATTAAACTTATTATCTAGGAACCACAAAAACAATGCATGTGGTTACTACAAGGCACAGATATCAGTCAGTAATTCATCACCCTTATTATCTAGTACCGCTAATTGTAATTAGTAATTGCCAGTAGTGTAAATTCATCCCAGTTGCCTGGAGGCAAGATAAATATTGGTGTCCTCACACACACACACACACACACACACACACACACACACACACACACACACACACACACACACACACACACACACACACACACACACACACACACATATGACCTTATATAAATATATCTTATGTATATCTTATCCCGGCGGCAGATGACTCTATTGCCTCCCAGAGTTCTGCCTTTGGTAATTGCTGCAATAAATCATATATGTGTGTTGACAGTAATATAAGTGATGGGTCATGTTCTATATAATGTAAGGAGTGAGACATATGCCGGACAGGTTGAGCTCTTCCTTCAGTGTACCGGGAGATCTGGTGGGCTATATAAAAGGGATGTGGTCATGTTTGTGGGGGTAACATGAGGCATAACCATATTGAGGGCCTGGATCTGGGATTATCAGTGGGGATAGGGCTCCCCACTAGGTTTAACAATCAGTGGTTTTAAATCATTGACTAGAACATCAATGGTTGAGCCATCAATACCCTAAGGTTGCACATGCAGATTACAGGGCCTCCACCAACGACATTCCCAATCAGCAGAATCCCATCAAAGGTAGTCACAATTGTCATAAGACCATCGATGGCTGATATCGATGGTCGAAAGACAACCCTATCCCTGGCTATTCTATGTCTAGTTATGGTGATGGTGACATTTTCAAGTGATAGGTTTGTTTATTTATTTAGAGTTGGAAGGGCATGAAGGGACAAAGTCAAGGAATATATAGATGTTTCAGCGATATTGGCAGAAAACATGGACATCTTTACACATTATGCCTAAAACAAGTAAAAAACTAATTTGTTATTGCTGCAGTCCGATATCACTTAGTCCAGTGGTACCCAACGCAGAATATCAAAGATTACTTTCCATCTGAGTAAATCAAGGCTTCCACTAATCTGCTAGGGAACAGGCTGGAAGTGGTCATCACTGATGTCAGAGACCCACCTAAACAATGACCTGACACGCCTGTGTTTTGACTAAGACAGCCACAAAACAGCATGTTTCAGCACCTAAACTCTGGCTTCCCGTCAACCTACGACTGCTATGAATACGGATATTTAAACCTTTGAGTGCCAACGTCGCTGCGAGAGATCCTCAAAATATCCATAACAAAATGGCAGCGCCGCTCACAGCAACTGTTCTTTTTTTTAGGTGCAACATTTAACTAAACTTCATTTGATTGACTCGGCCGTATTTGTGTTTATTTATACTAAAAGAACAGTCGCTGTGAGCAATGCTGGAATTTTTATGGGATATTCTGAGGATCGCTCACAGCAATGTTGGCACTCAAAGGGTTAAGAAAAACCACTCAACAGATATCCTTAATTATTAAATAATGAGTTCTATAAAACAAAAAGAAACAAAAAAGGCACAACATAAATTGGGAGTAAAATACACTTAAAAAATTGTATACATTTTTCAGCTTTTTTATGTGTGTGCGTGTGTTTTATACAGTGTATAATTATTATTGTTATTATTTTTATATATATATGTATATATACGGTGCGATGGCAGACCGGCACTCAATTCCTGGCTTGGTGTATTTGCTGCGGTGCCTTCCAATAATGAGGTAGTAGCAGATAAAGAAATAGCGGCACTCGCAGTCTTGGTGAAAAACTTGTCTTTATAAAAGCATTTTCAAGTGCAAAAGGTGACCGACGTTTCGGGGTCTAGCCCCGTTTTCAAGGTGCAGAAAGTACAACAACAATATAAAACAGAAGATCTCTTACCTATATAGGGTCAGAGAAGGCTGAGGCGGGAGCCCGTCTCCCACGTCCGTGGCCGGCGTCTCACAGGAAGTCGCTGGTGTAGCGCTTCCGGTTCTTCCGCCGCACACACGCGACCTGGGTAACCAAGGCAACCTGGGTATACAAAAAAGACGTGCAGACATAAACATAGTGAAGAAAACACAGTGCTGTGGCAAATAAATGCTTTGCAGCGTAAAAGATTAAAAAGCAGTACTGGGGATACTCTAAATGCATCATGGCATCTTAGTTGCTAAACAACTAGATTTGTACTCGGTGTGCAGCAGGCGTCCGTTACTCTGCTGACAGTGACCACACGGCCAAATCTGTCAAAAATGGATGGCTAATGCTGATGTGGGAGGGTAAACAACTTAGTATAGGGGGCACTAGGTTAATGAGGGGGTCCAGGCATCTGTGGAAATAGAAATATTATACAGTCCTGATCGGGGCCTATTTGAGGAACACACTCCAAGGCATTCTTTCGTTCAGTCCAAGCGGATGAGAGGTTTTCAATCGAAAAATCCAACCTGCTTCGGCTCGCAATAAAGCGGTGTCCCTATCCCCACCTCTTGATTGAGCTGGTACATGTTCGATGATGAGGTGTTTAAAGTCATTGAGCGTGTGGTCCTCTTCGGCAAAGTGCCGTGCCACTGGGTGCTCTGATTTTTTGCCTTTGATTTTATTGCTCAGTGCCGCTTTGATAGTGGATCGGTGCATTGCCGCCCGTTCCTTAAATGGTCTGATAGTTTTTCCTACATAGCCCTTGTTACACGGGCATGTGAGAAGGTACACTACATATGCTGTGCTGCATGTGACCGTTTGATTAATTTTGAACTGCCCTTTGGCTGACGGTAGTGAGAATGAGGAACCCGTCCTCATGAACTGACAGGTGGTGCATTGGACACATTTGTAGCATCCTGGGGCTCTGGTAAGAAAAGTGCTGCCTCTCTGAGTCCGCTGAATTTCAGAGGTAAAACCCGTGATGTCAGTGTGGACCACAATGTCTTTAATGCTTCTATTTCTGGTAAAGCAGGCCATGGGTCTTTTGTTTTTATAGCACTGGAGCCCTTTGTCGGTACTGACTATGGGCCAGAGAGCACGTGTTGCCCTTGGAATCACAGGACTGGTGGTAGAGTATCTGGTTGTCCAAGCGATGACTTTGTTACTTGGCTTAGGGTTACTTGCCAAAAGAGTGTCTCTAGGGGTATTTAGTACTTCCTCTTTCTGTTTATTTAAGATCTTTTTATCATAGCCCTTACAGATAAAACGTTGTACCACTTGGTCCAATGCTTCTTCCGTTTTATCAGGATTACCAGCAATCCTGATAAAACGGAAGAAGCATTGGACCAAGTGGTACAACGTTTTATCTGTAAGGGCTATGATAAAAAGATCTTAAATAAACAGAAAGAGGAAGTACTAAATACCCCTAGAGACACTCTTTTGGCAAGTAACCCTAAGCCAAGTAACAAAGTCATCGCTTGGACAACCAGATACTCTACCACCAGTCCTGTGATTCCAAGGGCAACACGTGCTCTCTGGCCCATAGTCAGTACCGACAAAGGGCTCCAGTGCTATAAAAACAAAAGACCCATGGCCTGCTTTACCAGAAATAGAAGCATTAAAGACATTGTGGTCCACACTGACATCACGGGTTTTACCTCTGAAATTCAGCGGACTCAGAGAGGCAGCACTTTTCTTACCAGAGCCCCAGGATGCTACAAATGTGTCCAATGCACCACCTGTCAGTTCATGAGGACGGGTTCCTCATTCTCACTACCGTCAGCCAAAGGGCAGTTCAAAATTAATCAAACGGTCACATGCAGCACAGCATATGTAGTGTACCTTCTCACATGCCCGTGTAACAAGGGCTATGTAGGAAAAACTATCAGACCATTTAAGGAACGGGCGGCAATGCACCGATCCACTATCAAAGCGGCACTGAGCAATAAAATCAAAGGCAAAAAATCAGAGCACCCAGTGGCACGGCACTTTGCCGAAGAGGACCACACGCTCAATGACTTTAAACACCTCATCATCGAACATGTACCAGCTCAATCAAGAGGTGGGGATAGGGACACCGCTTTATTGCGAGCCGAAGCAGGTTGGATTTTTCGATTGAAAACCTCTCATCCGCTTGGACTGAACGAAAGAATGCCTTGGAGTGTGTTCCTCAAATAGGCCCCGATCAGGACTGTATAATATTTCTATTTCCACAGATGCCTGGACCCCCTCATTAACCTAGTGCCCCCTATACTAAGTTGTTTACCCTCCCACATCAGCATTAGCCATCCATTTTTGACAGATTTGGCCGTGTGGTCACTGTCAGCAGAGTAACGGACGCCTGCTGCACACCGAGTACAAATCTAGTTGTTTAGCAACTAAGATGCCATGATGCATTTAGAGTATCCCCAGTACTGCTTTTTAATCTTTTACGCTGCAAAGCATTTATTTGCCACAGCACTGTGTTTTCTTCACTATGTTTATGTCTGCACGTCTTTTTTGTATACCCAGGTTGCCTTGGTTACCCAGGTCGCGTGTGTGCGGCGGAAGAACCGGAAGCGCTACACCAGCGACTTCCTGTGAGACGCCGGCCACGGACGTGGGAGACGGGCTCCCGCCTCAGCCTTCTCTGACCCTATATAGGTAAGAGATCTTCTGTTTTATATTGTTGTTGTACTTTCTGCACCTTGAAAACGGGGCTAGACCCCGAAACGTCGGTCACCTTTTGCACTTGAAAATGCTTTTATAAAGACAAGTTTTTCACCAAGACTGCGAGTGCCGCTATTTCTTTATCTGCTATATGTATATATATATATATATATATATATATATATATATATATATATACATATTATGGCAATTGGCATTCCCCTATTGCTAGCGGCAGCAGGTGTCTTTATCAGTTCAAAAGTATTTGCTAGGGTCTGGGGTTATCTCGCTATTTTTCTGGTTTTCATTTTGAAAACGAGACAACCTACAGCAGGCATGTCCAACGTTGGCCCTCCAGATGTTTTAAAACTACACATCCCAGCATGCTTTGCAATAGTTTTAGCATTCTCTAATAGCAAAACTGTGGCAAAGCATGCTGGGATGTGTAGTTTCACAACATCTGGAGGGCCAACGTTGGACATGCCTGACCTACAGCATCACCGAGGGAATCAAAAAAAGGGTTTATGCCCTTCCCCTAAAAAACCCACCAGAGAACTTAGGGGCAGCCCCCCTGTCGCACACCTTATGAGAATTAGATGGTTACAGTATTGTGGAAAATATACTTCTTCATTAAGATACGACCAAAACATAGTTGTGCAGTTACTGTACATTAACAATACATTTTTTTTAATAAGAAAAAAAGAAAAGCTCTTTACCTAATGACACCAGCAAAATAATTATTTGAGTGGACAAATTGTTTATCACACAGAGACGGCAGAATTACACTTTAGCACAGGGGTGGGAAATAAACGGCCCTCCAGCTCTTGATGGACTACAAATGTCTAAGCATGACCAAATAGCAAAACTAAGGCAAGGCATGTTGGGATGTGTAGTTCATCAACAGTTAGATGGCCATTTATTGCCTACCCCTGCTTTAGCAGGTTCCCTGTATTTTCAACTCTCTTACACTTCAAATTATATGTCTTCATTCAAAAAAATATATATATATAATAGCTCTGCAAAATGTAAAATTGCCATATCAATAATAATAACAGAAAGCTAATGTACTTCTAATAATCTTGATATTTTCACCGCTTTACTTTTTTTGCCATCTAAAAATAAACTAAAAACAAAAAAAACTCTTTAAACTCGGAAGATCAAACAAACTAAAGGAACCAATTAAAAGTTGCAGAAATTGGAAAAACTATTCCGAGTTAGCGATCGCCAAGCTGCACTGTAAACTCATTTCTCAAACAGTCGAATCCAATAAAAAGTCTAAACACAGCTGACCACAAATTGAAACTGAGACAGAAAACTAGATAGGCAATTCTGTTAGATATTAGTGGGGAATAATATTATTCTATATATAAGGCTATGACTGAAGTCTAATATTGAATACTTTACGATGTTATGTGTAGCTTATGTAGGTACAGTATTTACTATGGGTTTTTTGCTAATTGTTTTTGTTAAAGAAATCTGTGTCATGTCTCTGTAAAAGCATACCTCCCAACATTCGGAGACACTGGGACGGGACAGGGTGCGCGTTGTTAAGTCGGGAAAAACCCACAGCGTCGAAGGCGCGCAACAATTTTTGGGGGGCACGGCCTATTCTCGTGGAACTGCTTTGAGGCCACGCCCCCATTTTCCGCCGCGGTGGGAGCATGCCCAGCAGCTCTGCCCCTCTGCCTGCAAGAATAAACGTTGTCACAACGTCTATTCACAAACGACAGGGGGGACTCCCAACTGCCCCCCCCCCACCACCACGGGACACTGCCGGCGGCGGGAGGGACGCGGGAATGTCCCAAAATATCGGGACGTTCCCACGATAAGCGGGACAGTTGGGAGGTATGGTAAAAGTAGTTGTTGCAAAGCAACAACTACTGCACCACACATGCACCATCAACTCAAGTACAAGATTTCTGTATATCAACCATCTCTGAAACATAGGCCCTTATTCTGGTTCACCCGCAAAGACAAATTCCTTCTCAAATGGACAAAACCATGTGCACTGCAGGGGGGCAGATGTAACTTGTGCAAAGACAATTCGATTTGGGTGGGGTTGTACTTTAACGTGAGATCTATATCACAGTGTAAAAATAAAGCAGTCAGCATTTTCCCTGCACAGAAACAATATAACTCACCCAAATCTAAATCTCTCTGCACATGCTACATCTGTCCCCCCCCCCTGCAGTGTACATGGTTTTGTCCATTTGAGAAGGAATTTGCCTTTGTGAGTGAACCAGAATAAGGGCCATAGTTGCAGCACTTTCTCAAATCACTTTGAATTGTAGCATTTAAAATGTATTTATTTATTTATTAACAGTTTATTATATAGTAGATTCCGTTGCGCTTTACAATAGTAGACAGTGATATAACAAACAAATGTAACATAATGCAACTTAATCTATAACAGTAAACACCATTTTACATCTTGTATTTATACATTTTCATTATCTCCATCCACAAAAGAGTGGACATACTGTACATCCACAATAGGAAATCCAGTGTTTAAATATATCGGCTCCTCCGCAATACAACACATCCTACAATAATATTAAAACTAAACAAAATTAAAGATGCACACAGTACAATTGAAACACACACAGCCTTCTTCTTAAAATGTAATACTTGTTTTATAAATACTGATTTTTACGTTACGTGACTTTTTTACCAATCTTATTAAAAGTTAAATTTTAATTAACACTAATTACTCTTTTCTCTATAACTTGTGCGCCAACAAAGAGACAATCTTTTCTTCTTTTCTATTATTATGAATAGTTAGGCTTGCTGTGACTCATCCCACCACTTCACATGTGTGTATACCCATAAACCCCACACAGACATAGGCATTCATCCACACTCACCCCACTTATCTAAGAAATAAAGACGCGTACAACTGAATGGGCTTAAAGGGGACGGCTTATTTATTTTGAGCAGGGGCGGCCTATTTGAATCTAACTAAAATTTATGTCCCTGCTCTAACTAAGGTGGCGGGCAAAGAACGGCATGCAAAATAAATAACATTGCTGGAAAATAACAAAGTAATAAAAATAACAAACTCCGGATCTAAGGGCCAATTGCCCTTAATTGCCAAGGACCGGCCACCTGCCAGCGTCCAAGACAACGGCTCAATTATGAAGCGGACTTTTCAAAAGGGGCCAATTGCCCTTAAGGTCAGGGGGTTGACCATCTGCTTCTGCCCCTGACCTCGCAAATATCATTAAGGCAGAGCTCACCACTCTGCCCGAGTCATCAAAAAATTGGGCCATCTGCCCTAAACTACAAATGTCCGCAAGAATTTACGCTATCCGAAGTAGATGATCGTTAAGGTCCAGATGTGGGCCCACCTGGATCGGTGATGCCCACATCCCGACATCAACCACCAGCTAAGTGTAAATACAGCTCTAATTTAACTACCGTTCTTTCCGCCAAGACAAAATAAGCCGACAACAACTAAACGAATAAATGCAAACGACTTCTCAAAAACTAATTCTGACTAATAATTGGGGCGGGCGGGAGGGCAACGTTTCCTGAAGCAAGAGGCAGAATCTTCTGGAAGCAAGAACATCACCCCATCAATCTCCACCTCTGACCTCAACCAGCCTATCCTGAACCGTCATTCAAATCAGCCAACCCGTCAATCAAGACAAGCCGAACCCCCAGGCCCAGATCAAGTGTGTGAGCTAAGGATTCCTGCCAATAGCCAGGTGAGTTTATGCTGTTTTCAGCCAGACAAGCTGGCTTCTACAGTCTTAAACCCCACACAGACATAGGCATTCATCCACACTCACCCCACTTATCTAAGAAATAAAGACGCGTACAACTAAATGGGCTTAAAGGGGACGGCTTATTTATTTTGAGCAGGGGCGGCCTATTTGAATCTAACTAAAATTTATGTCCCTGCTCTAACTAAGGTGGCGGGCAAAGAACGGCATGCAAAATAAATAACATTGCTGGAAAATAACAAAGTAATAAAAATAACAAACTCCGGATCTAAGGGCCAATTGCCCTTAATTGCCAAGGACCGGCCACCTGCCAGCGTCCAAGACAACGGCTCAATTATGAAGCGGACTTTTCAAAAGGGGCCAATTGCCCTTAAGGTCAGGGGGTTGACCATCTGCTTCTGCCCCTGACCTCGCAAATATCATTAAGGCAGAGCTCACCACTCTGCCCGAGTCATCATAAAATTGGGCCATCTGCCCTAAACTACAAATGTCCGCAAGAATTTACGCTATCCGAAGTAGATGATCGTTAAGGTCCAGATGTGGGCCCACCTGGATCGGTGATGCCCACATCCCGACATCAACCACCAGCTAAGTGTAAATACAGCTCTAATTTAACTACCGTTCTTTCCGCCATATCAGTTCAACTTGAACTGACCCGCCACCAACCTAATTCCAAATACTCCCTCAGCTAAACCTCTAAACTTCTGAATGCGTCTATTAAATTCTGGAAAAACAAATCCATCCCGACTACAGAGAGATGCACCCCATCCGGCCTGTACAGGGTCTCGTTTCTAAAGGATATGGCCTCGTGCCTGACGACCACTCCGCCCTCCGTTACTATAGCCTTGCCGACTACGGAATTGATCCGCCTACGTACCAAATCAATGGCACCCGGATTGAGTGCATCTCTCCAAACCCTCCTAGGTATAATCTCTGACCAGAAGAAACGGCAAAATCTCCATTCTCTGATCAGGTCCAGCAATAAATTCCTAATCTCAAATCGAATATTGAGACCGGAATTATGCGTGAGGTCGTTGCCCCCCAAGTGGATGATGACAAAAAGTGGGTAACCAAACGCCCTAACTGACTCATCCAAAAGACCCGTCAACGCGGACCACCTCATACCTCTACGCCCCAGCCAACGGATAAATCACCCGATTTGACTTGAGGCAAAAAACACAAATCTTCCACCAGTTGGCTAGAGCCTAATTTAAGACTGGTGATAACACAAAAAATTCCTCAAGGCCCCTCAAACACTAAAGCGTGTTTGGGCGAGCGGCTACTCCTCAAATGGGCTCACTGGACTATGTCGGCCTGATGTATCGTTTAAATGCACCAGACCGCCATCTTCCGAGTGCTCGTATGTCGACCTGAGACCAACCCGCCGCAGCGGCTGCCGAAGCGGCGCCGATACGGAAAGAGTGTGTCCCAAAGTCGGCTGGAGAAAGACCCTGATGCAATATACAGCGCCTGAAAACCGACCTAAACTGGAAGTTAGTAAGGGGGGACCCGTCGATGTGCATCAGCCAGGCCCCGGGCAATTGGGGCCGCAACTCCACGTAAGCCAGAGCCGCCGCCACCGGACAGATCCGGCGGTCGCCACTCCGACCCAAATGGACCCACTGCCCCCTGCCCGCTACATCAGTCTTTGAGCGCTGTATCTTGCACCATAAACCGTCGTGGTGCACGTCGACATGGCCGAACAGCATAGGCGAGGGAGATGCCCTGGTTGCGGACACCAGTTCGCCTACTCTGAACGCCCCATGGAAAGCCATGGCAAAAGCCAGCCTGAAAAGTCGAACCCCGTAATCGTTTGAGCAAATTACTCTTAGGGACCTCGAGATTCGACGCAACAGGCCGGCATCAATCGGCCGTCGCCTGTCGGGCAAAACCGGCCTGGCTCTGGCCCATCCCTTTAGCATCCTGGAAAGCATGAAAGACTTGGTGATGTCTCTCCTCCCACCAAGACGCAAAAAGAATGATATGCCTGCCAGAGAGCGTCCAACAAAACTTCTGGACTTACCCTCCGTGTACAGGTTCCATACATAGGCATTTATAAGACGTTTAGAGCTCTTACCTGTGCCACCCTGTTCAAGCATGAACTCGCTCCAGCACTCCCATGAGGCTAGATAAGCTCTAAATGTAGCTGTCGCTAGCGACCGCAGGGCCAGCTCCTCTACCCCTCCAGAGGCACCTGCCATAAAAAAGATGGACATTGCTCACCATACTTCTGGGCTAAAGGCACAAGTTGCCTGAATCTTACCCATTCGAAACGGGACAATGCATCCGCTACTTCATTAAGAACGCCTGGGACGTGCTTGGCTCGCAACGTAATGTTGTTCGCCAAGCACATCATCACCATCCGTGCCAAAATACGCAAAACTGGGAGAGAGGTTGACCTAAGTTGCGTAATGGATTGGACCACCCCTAGGTTATCACACCAAAAGACAACCTCCCTGTTTCCCAATTCTGCGCCCCAGAGCTCTAAGGCGACCATTATTGGAAATATTTCCGATAATAGCATATTCTTGGTCATGCCGTCTCGTGCCCAAGATTCGGGCCAGGCCTCTGCGCACAAACGTCCCGCATCAAATGCGACGAATCCTGAAGATCCTGCAGCATCTGTATATAATTCCAACTCCGCATCTGCAACGGCTGGAGCTTGCCATATGCATATGCCGTTGAAATTATCCAGAAACATTTCCCACACTTTCAGATCCCTCTTCATTTCTGAAGATAGACGTAGAAAATGGTGGGGTTTGCGAATCCCGACGGTCGCTCGCTGAAGTTTTCTACAAAATATTTTGCCCATGGGTATAACTCTACATGCGAAATTAAACGGGCCCAATAAAGATTGAGCCTGTCTAAGTGTTAGCTTAGCAGCCGCGATGGCATAACGTATTTCATCATGTAGCCGGCGTACTTTATCTAGAGGAAGTTTACACAGACCTAGCTCGGAATCGATTTCAATTCCGAGGTACACCAAATCAGTAGTAGGTCCCTCGGTTTTTTCCACTGCCACGGGAACCCCGAAATCTCTAAATAAATCAAGCGCTGCTTCTAGTAACCTAAGGCACAGGTCAGAACTTGGAGGACCCACTAAAAGAAAGTCATCCAAATAATGAGTAATGCTGTCAGCTCCCGACGCTTCCTGCAGGCACCACTGCAAAAATGTGCTAAAGCGCTCAAAATAAGCACATGAAATGGAGCAACCCATGGGCAAACATTTATCTATGTAAAAAACCCGTTAATGTACGTTTCCTGAAGCAAGAGGCAGAATCTTCTGGAAGCAAGAACATCACCCCATCAATCTCCACCTCTGACCTCAACCAGCCTATCCTGAACCGTCATTCAAATCAGCCAACCCGTCAATCAAGACAAGCCGAACCCCCAGGCCCAGATCAAGTGTGTGAGCTAAGGATTCCTGCCAATAGCCAGGTGAGTTTATGCTGTTTTCAGCCAGACAAGCTGGCTTCTACAGTCTTACTGTACGTACTGTATGTAGATAAACTTTGGTGCTTGGGTTGTTTCTGTGTTTCCCTGTCTGCTCTCTGGTGAGGCTACAGTTAGCGATGCTAAGAGATAAAAAACGTCTATTTTTTATAGCTACTGGTAAGAAAACTTTCAATTGTATTTCCCCCAGGATAAAATAGAAAAGGGGCAATCTAGTTGTATCAGCATTTGGTGATTTAATGCAGGGGTTCTTAAACTAGGTCCTCAGGACCCCACACAGTGCCTTGCAGGTCTCCTCACAGATTCACAAGTTAAATAATTAGTTCCACCTGTGGATCTTTTAAAATGTGTGAATGAGTAATAAATGCACCTGTGCACCTGCCGGGTGACCTGGAAAACACGAACTGTGTGGGGTCCTGGGGACCGAGTTTGTGAACCCCTGATTTTGTGTATTGGTAAATGTGAGTATGGTGGAGAAAGCATTATGTGGTGTGAGTAGTACAGTATGTCATTTACTTGGTATGTAGTCAGCAGTATGGAAAATATTTAGTAGTAGTAGTATGGCATTGTGTGGATGTAGTATGTGGTTTAGCTGGTGGCAGTGTGAGTACAAATAACATAGCGCAGGTTCTCAACCTCAACCGTTGCCAAAAGATCAGGGGCCAGATGCACTAAGCTTCAAAAGTGATAAAATGGAGAGTGATAAACAGCCAGCCAATCAGCTCCTCCTTGTCAGGTCACAGACTATTTGAAAAATCTCAGATAGGAGCTGATTGGTTGGTTGTTTATCACTCTCCATTTTATCACTTTTGAAGCTTAGTGCATCTGGCCCCAGGTTACCTAGACTATTGCCACATCTCTAATTTTCATGCTACATTCTGGAGTTTAGACCCAGTAGGTAACACCACCCCCCTGAGGAGAACGCACATCGGGGGAGATTCTCTAAGCTAAAAATGCGGTAAAGCCCCCGTTATCTGGGTTTTTACCGCATTTTGGGATGCTTTAAGGATCCCCCGCCGGTTTACCGCGGCGGGGGGCATCGCCAGAAAAATTTGGCGATGCCCCATAGAAGCCTATGGGCCTCTACCGCAACCCTCCGCCCCGCACGTACCCCCGCCGCCCCACATCGCCCCCCCCCCTCTCAAATGTGTCCGGGCAGCACAGAGCTTGCACTGCACAGGCCAGAGGATCACTCCTTACTTACAAACTAAAGCCTAGGTGAAATAACAACAATGCAACAGCCTACTATCAGGGTCAGGGAAACCAGCTGTGCCTAGAGTAAGGATTCTGCCTACATGGATATATAGAAACCAAAAGGAATGTCTCCCAGTGTGAGGTTACAGAGGCAGAGCCTGGGGGTCCAGAAGGAGAAAGGAAGCGAGCTACAGAGTGACAGATAAATGAGTGTATAAGAAGTATATAAAGTATAAATGCATCTTGTGTATAGACTTGGGTCCCGTCCTCAAGAGTTCATAACGGAATGCAAATATTCCAAAGTACGGAAATCCAAAATGCAGAATCTGGTCCCATGCATTTCAGATATTGAAGACAACACTGCTTCCACCTTACATATGCACTCTATACTGTAGATCATATTGTTACATGGGATTTATGAATAAATGGACCCCACTCTTCTCATTCATTTAGATTTGGCTCAGTATTTTATTAGAGAAATGTACTTAATCGGGATGGTGTCCCTATACAGAATTAGAACACAGGACCTTAAAACAACACTTTTACACAGTAAAACAGAAGAACCTCCATTTACTGGGTCAAGTCCCAAAAGGCGGATGTAGACGTGTGCACCTACAGTCATTACATGGTATAATAGTTGTATTTATGTGTGCTGTGAATTGTAATATGGGCAGGAAGTTGTGTATTATACCCCATCACAATATTATTACTTACATTCAAGCTCCATTTTTTATTTGGAATTGTTGGCAGGTACGATGTTTGCATTTTATTCACCTATTATTTAAAAAAACTCGACTTTTCAGTGCATTCGCCTTTTAAATGGAACTAAACAGGTTTTCTACTAGCAACTGTGACGCAGTATTCCACAGAGAACGATTGTAAGCATCAATGATTTGAATTCCCAAATACCTGTCAGCGCCATGAATCACGCATTCTGGAAGAGCCAAGCTACAGCCGAACAGCATTATGTGTTGATAGCAGCTGAGGCGACTGAGATAGCTGAAAAACTTCAAGAACATATCCATATCTATGCTCTTGACAAAGGAATACGTAGACTTTGGAACAGTGTGGTTGTACGGCAGCAGTTGGCACTGGCCGTGGGTGATGTTGACGCACGTGTCTGAAAAAAAGAACAAAAAAGTGGCTAAGAAAAGAACAGATATGCAGTATCATCCAGTAAGTCTATGACATTTTTTAATATTTTTTTTTTTTCAAATACATTTTATTTATTTTCAAACAAGGGTGTTTTCACTCCAGATTGATGTAGCAAATAAAATGCCAATGACAGTCTTTGAAATAAATGGCCCAGATATTGGGGGAAATTACTGCATTTTGGGATGCTCTAAGCATTGTTTATCTACCAAATAAACCAGTGATATGAACATAGGGCCTTGTTAAAAGGTCAGTGTTGTTTTTTTGGAGAGAGAGCTGAACTGACATCGGTGGATGATGGCTTCACCTCTCCCCAATAATTAAAATTCGATTTGAAAATTTCAACGTTACATTCTAGAGACAGCGCTGGGTGAAATTATCCAGTTTGTGGAAGAAATCTGTATTGGGTGTGGTAGACCCAGGAGGACTTCATCAGGCAGCAGTCAAGGGGACACATTACCCCTCCTACACCCATTGTTTATTGTATATTTTATCTGTTGGTTGTGAATTGTAAATAAAATTGTACATTACTTTGCACTTTATTGTCTCTCCTATGCTTATGTTCTGAATGTGGAACTGGGGCAATCGAGGCCAACTATAAATGAACAGAACAAGTGCTAGTTAAGCGGTATTCTAATTTCTGTGTGTCGTTATCTTGGTGAAGGGAAGAGGTGAACCCTTTAAAGAATACTACAGACTGGCCGCTGTGCGCTTTTTTGTAGACAAAATCTTTGAATTTGCTATTGTGTTCATATGTAAGTGCAGTTTTAAGTCTTCCAGAAATGTCCAGGTGTCCAGTCATAACAGTAATAGCAAATCATTATAAACATACTGAAAAATACAACACATGGCTATACAGCATCTTGTTCATTAACGTGTATTGTTAGAGGTAGTAGATCCATAAATGAGGACAACATATGATGCTTCTGAATATTTTTTTTTTCTGTCATGAACCTAATTTTATGCATATAAGATGCTTCATATATGTGGAATAAAGGACATTTTTGGATCTTACAAAGTGATCAGTAGTGACAGTTTGATATTGCTAGCATGCTCTTTTCTACATAGTTGGGTATTCAATGTGTACCAATAGTGGTGTATTCAATGTGTACCAATATTTCCGACCATTTTCGACTGCATTTTCGCCCATGCCGATTAAACTTTGTCAAAAGTCGAATCTGCATTGTCGAAAATATCTGCTAAATTTAGCGAATCTGCTGTAGTTTTTGCAGATTCCGACAGTCAGATAGATTAAGAAGGTTGAATGTAAATTTGACCTATTCTTGACAAAAAAGGGACAATCTTTCCCACTGTTGGAAATAATACATTGAATACCCCCCATAACCTGCACGGAGGAAAAATTATTTCATGGTCACTCACCATGAAATTATATTTTCTCTGTTTGTGGATAAAAGTAAGTCTATATCCCAGTGATTTTCAACCTTTTTACCTTGCGGCACACTAAATAAGATTTTAAAATTGCCAAGGCACACCATGTGATCCACACAGGGCAAAACACATTGGCCCCCACAAGAAAAAAACAAACCTATTGGCCCCAATTTAAAAAATAATCACACTGGTCCCCACAGGTAGTAAATATTAAATACATTGGGGCACACTTTAGAACAGCTCAAGGCACACTAGTGTGCCACGGCACCGTGGTTGAAAAACACTGCTATATCCCCTATGTTCAATATGATCTCACTAACAAAATAGATGAATATACATTTTAGTTTCATCATAATAGTTCTAACGAAACAACATACTGTATATTGGGTTGTTGATAATGGGCAGCACAATCATTTGACAGATAACCTTTTATACAAAACTAGGTGTTTCATCGCGCCCTACGAGCGCTCTTCACACCGTCGTAAGGGGCTACGTCCCATTAAAATTATAAATATATTTTAATGAGAATTATGTTTGTAATTTGTGGATGAATGTGTTTAATTTTGGGTGGGGCGGATGGTGTTGGCGGGAAGGGGTGTGTTGGGTTAGGGATTTTGGTGGTGTGTCTGCGTGTTGACCTGGGAAGTGTGTCAGTGAGTAATGAGTACACCTGTGTGTCTGCGTGTTGACCTGGGAAGTGTGTCAGTGAGTAATGAGTACACCTGTGTGTCTGCGCAGTGACCTGGGAAGTGACAGTGAGTAATGAGTACACCTGTGTGTCTGTGCGGTGACGTGGGAAGTGTGTCAGTGAGTAATGAGTACACCTGTGTGTCTGCGCGGTGACCTGGGAAGTGACAGTGAGTAATGAGTACACCTGTGTGTCTGCGTGGTGACCTGGGAAGTGTCAGTGAGTAATGAGTACACTTGTGTGTCTGCGTGGTGACGTGAGAAGTGTGTCAGTGAGTAATGAGTACACCTGTGTGTCTGCGTGGTGACCTGGGAAGTGTCAGTGAGTAATGAGTACACCTGTGTGTCTGCGCAGTGATGAGGGAAGTGTGTCAGTGAGTAATGAGTACACCTGTGTGTCTGCGCAGTGATGAGGGAAGTGTGTCAGTGAGTAATGAGTACACCTGTGTGTCTGCGCAGTGATGAGGGAAGTGTGTCAGTGAGTAATGAGTACACCTGTGTGTCTGCGCAGTGATGAGGGAAGTGTGTCAGTGAGTAATTGAGTACACCTGTGTGTCTGCGCTGTGACCTGGAAAGTATGTTAGTGTGTAATGAGTACACCTGTGTCTGCACTGTAACCTGGGAAGTGTCCGTGAGTAATTACACCTGTGTGTCTGCGCTGTGACCTGGGAAGTGTGTCAGTGAGTAATGAGTACACCTGTGTGTCTGCGCTGTGACCTGGAAAGTGTGTCAGTGAGTAAAGAGTACACCTGTGTGTCTGCGCTGTGACCTGGGAAGTGTGTCAGTGAGTAATGAGTACACCTGTGTGTCTGCGCTGTGACCTGGGAAGTGTGTCAGTGAGTAAAGAGTACACCTGTGTGTCTGCGCTGTGACCTGGGAAGTGTGTCAGTGAGTAATGAGTACACCTGTGTGTCTGCGATGTGACCTGGGAAGTGGGTCAGTGAGTAATGAGTACACTTGTGTGTCTGCGCTGTGACCTGGGTAGTATATAAGTGAGTAATGAGTACACCTGTGTGTTTGCCCGGTGACCTGGGAAGTGTGTCAGTGAGTAATGAGTACACCTGCGTGTGTCTGCCCAGCGACCTTGCTGCTGTGTGCAGGCGGGTGTGTGTGTGTGTGCAGGACGGTGGGGTGTGCAGGCTAGGGATAGCCATCGTTGCCTTTGCCATCGATGGTTGCCATCGATGGCAAAAGTGCAACAGGCCATCAATGGTGTATAAGTATGCAATGGATGACCATCAATGTTTTTACATATCGATGGTCATCCATTTGCTTTGAAAGATTGGCCTGTGGGCCAATCAAAATACGGGGGCGGGGCGTCATGGGTGTTGGGGGTGGAGCTATGCTCCGTGTCCCGGCCCCTTAATGATAAAATAAAAACGAAACTATTCAGTTAAGCCTGACATCGATGGTGGGAAACCATCTGGTTCTCCCCCATCGATGTCAAAACTATTTGACATCGGCCATAAACCATCGATGATTTCTAATCATCGATGGTCGATGGCCATTCCTAGTGCAGGCCGGGGGGGGGGGGGCAAGTTGCTGCTGCTGCTGTGTGCAGGCAGGGGGGGGGGGTGGTGGTGTGTGTGTGCATGGCCGCCGAGAGGCAGGGGGGGCGGGTACATTTTACCTGGGCCCGGGCCTGCCAGGGGGGCCCGGGTCCCGACACACACTTAAAAAAAATTATATATTTATCTCCCTCTCCCGGCCGGCTCTTGGCCTCCTCCTGCAGCATGAGACACACTGGGTCTAGTAAGGGGGCGTGGCCATGGGGGCCGCGATTAGGCCACGCCCCCGAATTTGCTATGTATGTATATATGTGTGTGTGTGTGTGTGTGTGTGTGTGTAACAGGCTATGTATGTATATGTGTGTGTGTGTGTGTGTGTGACAGGCTATGTACTATATGTGTGAAGGAACAGGCTATGTGTGTGTGTAACAGGCTATGGCCCTCATTCAGGTTGGTTCGCTCCCCCGCACATTCACACAGAGGAGCGATGTTGTGCATGTGCAGCCACGGCAAACTGATTATTTGCCGCCCCGATCGCATGCAGCGGTGTGGACGGAAGAGTGGGGTGGTGGATATGGGTTGCGCCCATGGGAACTCCCATGACGTGGGTGCCGGGGGAGGGCAGCTGATGTCACCGGATGTCAGCTGCCCACCCTCTTCTCGTACAGGAGCGCCACAGATCTAAGACAGCAGAGACTGACTTAGATCTGCGAGCACTTGAGAAATGATTTGATGGTCGGCGACCGCACTGCGCTGCACACAAGCTGCAAATCGATGACTATGTAAAACATCCATTCGCATGCGTGAAATCTGAGGTATTTAGATGTCAATCAGACTGACCTCCAATGTGTTTGAAGGGAACAGGCTACATGGGGCCCATTTATGACGGATCATATATGGAATGCGATCTGGGTGGGACCATACTGCCCAGGATCACATGAGACTAAAGAGGTTTAATGGACACAATCCCCCCTCTCCCTCCAGGTGCACATACCGCTGGCCATCACAATGCAGCTGCTCTTGGCACCGGATCTGTAGCTTTGGGGGACACAGCAGATACCGGCAGCTCAGCTCGGCGATACTGCAAGTAGTGGCATCTGCTGCTTCTTGCCAGCAGGTTGAAAGAACTGTTGCCGCTTTCCCTGCTGCGTGTGTGAGCTTGGCATCCTTATACTCCAGAGGCGGCGCTTCAAATGGGGATGATGGTGCCAGCCACAGATCTTGGAGAGAGGAGCCGTGTGCTGGCCACCCCTGCTGTATGGCATAGGGGTCTGGGCAGCGCAGGGGGGCAGAGGGTCCCTGTGACGGATGGGCAGACAGCAGTGGGGTCCTTGCGGAGGATGGGAGCTATTACCTAGTTCCCATCCTCCGCAGGGACCCTGCCGCTATCTGCCCATCTGTGGCCACGACCCCTTACTCCCATGGGCGAAACCCATATCCACCACCCCACGCTTCTGTCCACACTGCTGCATGCAAACGGGGCGGCAAATATCTATTTTAATTTTGGCTCATTCTGTGTAGCATAATGTGTAAGGGGCAAGTATAAGGGGTCTACTATTGTTTTGCATAAAGGGTATATGGTGTGGTACACACCCCTATATCCTTTAATGGCCACACCTCCTTTTTGTAGCTCGCCACTCCAGGGGGGCCCCGTGACGCTGTTGTACCGGGGCCCAGGATTTCTCTTGGCAGCCCTGTGTGTGTGTGCCAGGGGTGGGTGTGCAGGATGGTGGGGTTTGCAGGCCGGGGGGGGGGGGGAGCAGGTTGCTGCTGCCTTGTGCACCCCCCCCCCCCTAAGTTATTATAGACAACCTCCTCCTCTCCCCCTCCTTCCCCAGACTTGCTGGCATCCCCCTCCCACATGTGACATACCTGTGGCGCCTGACACTCACAGGGCAGTCTTGCTTCACCCGGCCAGCGGCAGATTGGAAATGCCTGAGAGGAGCTACAGCCAGGCCAGAGCTTTACTATAAAGGAGGAGGCAGCTCTGCCGAGTCACAGCTGCATCATGCTTCTCTCCTCTCAGGCTGTGACCATGTGACTCTGTCTGCGACTCGAGGTCAGCCTGAGAGGAGGCAGAAGCAGAGCTGCTCCCCCTTTCTGCCAGAGGCTGCTATGTCAGCACCACAGATCTGCAGCTGCGCAGACTTAATTTATTCACTGCACTCCCTTCCGCCCCCATCGACGCTGGCTGAGCTACATGTGTCTGTGAGTATTATAGGTGTGTGGTATTGCGGGGGGTGTAGTGCAGGCAGGCAGGGGCCAATATGTGTGTATTATCTCTTATATATTAGGCTACATATGTGTGTGTATTATGTGTGGTGTGTGTGTATAAGGCTGGGTGGGGGGTGGAATTTCATGTGTGACCCTGTCCAGCGTTATACACACACACTCAGGATGATTGACACATGTAGCCAAATATATAAGAGATTTACAGCCAAACATCCAACCGTACTGTACATTGACGACAGGCAGAATATATCTATCTATCTATCTATTCTAGATAGATAGATAGATAGATAGATAGATAGATAGATAGATAGATAGATAGATAGATAGATAGATAGATAGATAGATGCAAATAATGATTAATCATTGTCACAGGATTTGCTGGAATCACATTGTATTGTGGGTGTTTTTTCTTTGTCAGACATGGTATATTATAAATCCATTTATCTTCATGGGTCTAATGTGGAGCATGAGAAGACAGATACTAATATAGATTCATGCACAGATGAAAGCAGCTATTATGAGCACGCACTAGAAGCTTTATATAATGCTTGTTAGGATTAACAATCTGTGTGTTGCTCTTTGTCACGCTGAATTTACTGTTAGAAAATTGGTATACTCAAGAAAATAGGTTATATACAGTAGTCTATTACTACAGAGACACTAAAAGAGCTATTATTTACATGATTGGCAGCATAATGCAAACTGCACTCAACAGCAACAAAGCAATGTCAAACCACACAAAAAATGTTTCTCATGTGTTTTCTTGATGTTCTATTAATAGGCAAAAAAATAACCATACAAGGAAGAAGGAGCTGATGTATAACAAGCTTCACGCTTAATAAACATGTGGAAAAGAGACTTTACCAATGGTGTTTTTTACCTATGGACTTTAGCAGTGCAGCCCCCCCCCTGTGCTCAGCATAACTTAAGCCAGATGCAGTCCGAGAGACTTCACTGACTTCACTGTGACTGGCAGCGACTTCCTTTTGGACTTCTGACCTGCCAGTCAACTGCTGTAAGGCAGTATTATTGGGAAGTGTTCCCTCCCTCTGGGACTGCCAGTCCAGGCTGCTATAGGCAGAAAGCTAGCTCCTGTAGGAAGCCACTTCCTGCCTTGCCATGCAGCCCAATATACCCTGGGTGGCAGCCCCCTCCTTCAATGAGGTAGGAGCTGACGCTGGACTTTACTAATTTTTTATTGAAATATAAAGCTGGGTACACGTTGGGTGATATGTCGTTAACAATAAGGACAATATTTATATTGTTAACTATATTGTGTGCATGTCGTCCAGTGTGTGCATTCAATATCGTTAACGATGCGTTGTGCCGCAGGTCATTAACGACCTCCCCTGTCGCCTGTACAAGCATCTCAATCTGACAATATTGCCAGTGACTGCATGTATAGAGCAGAAGGTGGGTGACGTCACTGACCGATTTCACTGACCAATAGTTAACTATATCATCAGCCGCGGGAATCGGTAAGTGTGTACCCAGCTTATGTTTTGTGCTTATCTGCAAAGTGCATTAACATTCTAATGCAGAAGGTACAGGGCCGGCAACAGAAATCTTGGGGCCCCATACATTGATATTTCTGGGGGCCCTTAAGCACTAGTAGCTGTGTGGTGCAGGGAGGGATGGTGGGCATATTGGTGGCAAGAAGTCCCATTAAATAGTTGCCCCCAGTGCAGACAGTCTCACTTCTGACTGACAGCTACTACACATTATGTTACACACCATAATGCCTACTACACATTCTACCACACACCGTAATGCCCATTACACATTATGCCACACACTATAATGCTCATTACATATTTTTCCACAAACTATGATGTCCATTACATAGTATGCCACACACCATAATACCTATTACACATTAGGCCACAAACCATAATGCCCATTACATATTATACCATACATGTTAATGCCCATTACTTATACCACACACCATAATGCCAATTACAAATTAGGACACACGCCATAATGTCCATTAAATATTATGCCACACATCATAATGCCCATTACACATTAGACCACACACCATAATGCCCATTACATATTATACCACATGCCATAATGCCCATTACATATTAGCCCAGGCTTGCTGGAGGGGCCCTGCAGGGGCCCTGGTCCGACCTTCCCCCTCCGTCCCTCCCAGGTAGCAACAGCAGCACACACTGCTACAGCATGTGCTGTGCTGATAGCAGGCTCAGCATGAGCATCTCGCTGACAGCGTGCGAGCTCATGCTGAGGGTACTGTCAGCACAGCACATGCTGTAGGTGTGTGCAGCTGCTGAGTTTAAAGTTTTTTTTCACCCTCTAAAAAATTTGGGGGCATGGCCTAAGTGCGGGAGGTGGCCACACCTCCCACACTTAGACCACGCCCCAAAATGTTACCGGGGCCCCGCATTCCTCTCCGCTGCCCTGTAAACATGAGCTACGAGTGCATAGGTATCACTATCTGTTATGTATGCTACACAGGCCACCGGAGTACAGAGGTCTTTCAGAAAACTCATGACGGCTGGAGAACACAGCGGGCCAAATGTAATAGGGTGAGAGTTTCAGAAAGTGAGAGATTTTGGGAGAGTTTTCCCATGTTTTTTAAAGCAGCAATCAATTACATGGCAAAATCAACCTGGTTTTGCAGGGTAATTGATTGCTGCTTTAAAAAACATGGGAAAACTCTCCCAAAATCTCTCATTTTCTGAAACTCTCACCCTATTACATTTGGCCCAGCATGTACTACGTCTTATGATCTGTCAGAGGTTTTCTAAAAGTAAAACCAATGTATTCTCTGAAGGCATAGATTCCTATAGAGAGGTCAGCTAGCACAACGCTCACAGCTAGCTGAATGGATCACTTTGGAGACTTATTAGCATGAGCCCATAAATTATTTTTATTTTCCTACTACTTTCGCTTGGAGTCAGAGTGACATTGTTTAATCCGCCTGACAAATTGTGGCTTTAAGGAAGTCACATAGTAAAGCTTGGCTTCCAGGAGTCTATTCATTATCGCTTATGGTATTTTAGATCTACAATGCCTAGGTCTACGGTCATAAGGTCGACAGTCAAAAGGTTGACAGGGTCAAAAGGTCGACAGGGTGAAAGGGTCGACATGAGTTTTTTATTTTTTGGGATGTCTATGACGACATAGGTCGGTATGGACACCGTCTATGTGTACCGCCTCCCCTAACATGGCAAGCTACTGCTCGCCATGCTTCGGGCAAGGTGCCTCGCTGCACTTGGCGCACTATTATAATCTCCCTCCACGCCGTAGTGGATGGTAGGGCATGAAATACCGCCTGTCTGCTCAATTTAAAAAAAACAACTCATGTCGACATTTTTCATGTCAACATTTTGACCAACTGACCCTGTCCACCAATAGCGGTCGACCGTATGACTGTCGACCTAGAGTAAATCTATAATAGTCAACACTAATTAAGTATCCAACTCACTGAGAGTTTTATTGATGAATACTAAAGTACTGCGCCAATTAGGGGACAGCTGACTGAAAAGCAGCCGTCTCGCCATCCCTACACCTATACTTTCACCGCTGTTGTGAAGTGAATGGGCGCATGAATGGACTGAGTCCACACGTTCTGATAGAGAAGGCCGCTGGATCCTACTTTATACTTGCCTACTTTTGAAAACTGTGTGTGATCCATGCCTGCGGATGCAGCGGCAGCGGGTCGGCTTTTACCTGATCGCTGGGCTCTGACATCTTGCAGCACAGAGATCAGGTCTAAATGACCTCCTTATGGGCCCTACACACATGCCGATGTGTGTAGGGCGACCTAGCTGTGCTATGTCAGGCCGTTCTGCTCAGCACACAGAGCTGACAGCCCACACACAGAGCGAGCTCTAAGCGAGCAGACAGCGCCAGTGTTCTCCGGTGGAAGAACCCTGCCGATGCCGATATTGATGGACACTGTTCATCAATCTCGGCCAGCGATAAAGACGCGCGGGGATGCGCATTGCTGTCGATATAGCCCCCACACACACACCGATGTGAGGGCGTTTTCTAAGCGACTTTGCCAAACCAAGCAAAATCGCTTAGAAAATGCATTAATATCGGCATATGTGTAGGCCGTATTAGTACATTGGAACCCTTTACAGGAGCAATGTGTTTTGTGATGCTATGGATATGCCTGGATCTAGCTGAAATAGACAAATGCCAGGATGTCCGTTTGCTCAGATTGATGACAGCAGTAGTTACACACTTCTTGTTATATGCCTGCTGAATGCCGCCAAACATTCTGACACAGTGAAGGAAAATGGCTAATAGTGATAAACCAAAGTATTCTTCTCCAATGTTTCAGTATTCCACATCCCGCTCAATGTATTGTTTTACATTACTGTTGTATCTCCTACACATAGCCCAGGATATTGCAGCACCTTTTATTGTTTCCCCAGCACATACCTTCTAGACATCTAACATGCTTTATATAAATCATCAAATATAATAAATCACACTCCTCATACCTTTTTACGTTTTAGTTGCAGAAAAAAATTCCACTGTAAATCTTTCTAATGTGTTTTTATCTGACTGTGCCAAATCTAATAAACATCTTGAAGCAAACTTCAAGCATAGGGTACTCTGTACATAGAAATGAATCACTACCACCTGATTGGTAAATCAAGCAAGCTGTTTAAACATTGGCATGTGCAGTCACTCTGCTTCAGCTCCCACTCGGAGTTTAATTCGGTCAGACATGTGGGGGACCTCATTAAATGGACCAAATGAATATCATATTGGTCAATAAGTGCACACAGTCGTAGGGTCTTTGGATGACTACATTTTTATACAGTCCTTATTAATAATAATCAACCATGAATTTCTGGTTATTCTGGAATCATAGATGAAGTAATTTAACTGTAAAGACCATATTGACTGATTGGATCACTATGGGATCAAGCTAGAACGTATGTTTGTCAAAAACATGAAAGAGAAGTCACACCTAAAAACAGACTATTTACACCTACAGTGTATAGGGAGTTCTCAGGAGGAACTATCATTGGTGCAGTGCACCAGGGCCCCTGAGGACTAAGGACCCACTGCTGCCCCTGTCACTCTCTACCTGTCACCCACTGTTTTACCCTGCCACACTCTGCCTCTTCCTGTCACCATCTGCCTCTCCCTGTCACCCTCTGCCATGTTGCGTATTTTGAACTTGGGTTCCGGTGGAGGTGGGGGGCCCAAATTATATTTTTGCACCTAGGCTCACCACCGACAAGTTCTGCCACTGGGGGAGTTAGAAGCCTCTTTCTAACTGTCACCCACCTTTACCAAGATTACACTCAGTGGGCACAATTTTGACACCTTTGACCAGGACACTTTTTTTATCTTCCTTGGACTCACCCCATCCCTGATCAACACCAATTCCTGCACAAACAAGTCTTCTTCCTTCTATACTTCGTCCCTGGACTCTAAACCCAGCAATTTCTCCCACCGCCGCCCTGCCAAGCACCCGCCCCGCCGCTCATGCAAGCCCCCCCCCTCCCAATCCCCCGCAGCCTTCCCTATCTCACTGGTCCCGGCGGCTCTGTTCTTCTGCTGAGGACCACCACAAAATGGCCGCCCCCATTCAGCAGACAGTTTCAGAGAACTATAGCAGTGCTATAGTTACGCCGCTGGATCACCCTCTTCTTTACAAACTGTCCACTTTCTTGGGTTCCCTGACATTGCCCTCTCCTGGCTACCTTCTACCTTTCTTATAGTAAGATTAATAACACTGAATAGTATGATGTTAGATCACATATACATAATCTTACCTTCAGAGACTACACGTCCAGGAGCCATTGGATTCGTAGTTGGAGAAACATTTTCCCCCTCCTGGAACTTTGAATCAGTTGTTGTGGGCCATGTTCCCAGCATGTTCACAATCTCTTGGTGCTTTTTGGTCTGTCCATCCCTTTGTGTGCTGTGTTGCACCACTGTGCTGAGTGTAAAAGGTGAGAGTGGATTTTCTTCGCTTCTATTAAAGTTCGTATGACTTTGGTCAACTGGAGTTGTAGGAGAACTCTGCAAAGTCAATTTAACATCCCAGTCTCCTATTGCTATAGCACTTTCTGAATCATTGTCATCCATCTTTACAAAAGGAATGTGAGGAGATCCAATATCGATTCCATTGGTTAATGGATTACTTCTATTAAAGTCAAAACAATTTCTGTCTATCACACCTAAAATAAAAAAAAGACAAGTGACTAAGACCTTTTTGATTGAAGATTGTTGGATTGTTTAAATAACTTGACCAATCATCAATGACGAATTGAGTATAGTGTATACTTGTAGACTATTCTGTAGGCTTTTAAGTTAAGATAACTATTACTGTACATAAGGAGGCAGTCATGAGTAGCTGCAAACCTATACGTTTGACAGTCTCCTGTAGCTCTAGTACTTTATATTATTTACTGTACCATAAGGCATCATATGGACAACACATTACAAACCTGATCATCACTTTTTCATTCTAATGGTGTGTACACATGGTACAATCCAGCATACAATTTTGACTATATAGTCAAAATTGCATCGGTATTGCATGCAGATACAGATTGCATGCAGATTGCATACATTTCACACGCACTATATAGTTAAAATTGCATGCATGACGGCTGGCTTGCCGTGCAATTACATCAGGATCGAATAGCAAGCCTAATCGACCGTGCTTACACACCATAACTGTCATTAAACAAGATAAAGTATACCATATTTACTGATTGCTGCCAGTCCTTTTTTTTTAATGTGAAAAAGTAGTGATGCACAAAATGCAAATCTCATTTTTCTTATAAAATGAAAGAAAAATGTAAAGTCTACAGCAGTGGTGGCTCTAGAGGTGGTGCTGTAGCACAATTAAAAATTCAAATAGAAGAGCCACGCCAACTGCCATTCTAAACAGACTCACTGGCAGTTGGTGCGACTCTCTTACTTGAATTTTGATCCATGCTGCAGGCCCACCTCTGGAGCCACCACTGGTCTACAGTAATTACAAAATAATTTGTCCAACCATCTACAGTTTCTCAAATGAAACAGGGAAAGTCCACTTGTCTGTAAAACTATACCTACAATAATCAAGTCAATTTAAAAAATGATCTCTCCTGTAATTGCCATAGGGTACCACACTGACATAATTTTACATCTATTATTCTATACAATAAAAGCTCATACAGCGGCTCACCTCTATAGGGGTATTCAAGTGTTTTGACACCGGCAGTCACTAGATGGCACCTAATAAGGCAATTTAAGTGTCGCTACTTTTTGCCGCACACAGCCACGGAAGCTGACATTACTGTTATATTGTTCCTTTATTTTATCATCCTCCTGGTTAACTAGTCACCATTGTTTTGGTCAAATGGTTATTAAACAAAATTACGTGTATAATGTTCATTTACAGTATTAATCCCAGTTATTCTTGAGCAAATAAGGAGACATGTACTGTATTGATACACAAAATGCAAGCCTCATGTTTTCATCCACTGAACTATCACTTACCAGCTTCACCAAAATAGTCCAGTGTGCCTAAAGTTTTCCATGTGAAAGATGAAATGCTTACTTGTCTTAAGTAAAGATATTTCTACGAGAACCAAGGCACGGTTGGGTTGGTGTAGTGGTTAACATAACTGCCCAAAGCTCATGATGCAAATTGCTCTAAAAATGATACACTTTAGCACATTTGCACATTAATTAAAAGGTATCATACAGTATGATTGTCTTAAGGAGCATGATACTAGCCAGTCATTCCTAAAACCCTTGTCAAGTCCACTTTAGTGCGTATAATACTCTACAACAGTATATCCATCTTACACAAACGAATGACTGCCAAATAGTGTTCCCAGATCTTTAACATACTGTAACATGGAATCTGAAACATAGAAACTTGGGATCAATTCAAGCCCTGCACTAACACGGAAACAGTTTTTCTGTCTAAACAAGTGCATAAAAAAAAGAAAATTAACAACAGTTACTACAACTAGAATCCCCACAGAGAAACATGAAAGACCAGTTCTCAAAACATGGAACCAGTCACTGTACCACATGTTAGGAACCGCAGGTGCGTGGCAAACGCAATCAAAAGCAGAATGTTTGTCATTTTCTTTGGTAGGAAGAGAGAAATATTATATGAGCGAAAGATGAACTGCAGTGTGAGGACTACAATCAGGACATCATGTTTCAGTGATGGTAGTGGCATATTTATCAACGGTTGTTAAATTGCCACAAATTAGATTGCTGCTGCAGTAGTTGCGCAGCACTGAGTGTTCCACTTTATCTAAGGGATGTTTAATAAGCCTTGGAGAAAGATAAAGTAGATGGGGATGGCATAACAGCCAATCAACTCCTTACTGGTTAGTACTTTATCTCCGTTCACTTTGGCCCTTATTCTGGTCCGTTCCCAGCCGACATACATTTGCACGGGGACCAATGTTTGGCGTATGTACAGCCGCATTTCTGCTCATATGCATACGCCGGGTGCATGCGGCCATGGCAAACAGACTGTTCGCCAGATGCATGCACCCAAGGCTGCAGCCAGGGGGGGGGGAAGGGCAACAGCGGATAGTCATGCCCATGGGAACGCCCAGCGTTTCATGGGAGTTCCCATGTAAACACTTGGCGTTCCCATGGTAATCGGGCTGTGACGTCGGAAGTGGGCAGCTGACATCACCGGATGTCAGTTGACCGCCCACTTCCTCCCGAGGGTGCATGCAAATCTAAGGGACCTGAGAGCCACTTAGATATGCGTGCACAGTCCACATCATTCAATGGTCGGTTCTGCGAATGAATGTTTATATTGATGATCCATTCGCAGCCTCTGCGTGCGGACGCATGCTGCGAGGGGAGGGGGGCAGGCGTTCCACCATTTGCAAGGCGAGTTCTGGTTGACTCGCAAGCATGCAAATTCGCATCCGAGTAAATCAACCAGAATAACCCCCTTTATCACTTTCCAAGGCTTAGTACATATTTCCGAACTTAGTAGATGGCCCTCAAATCTATACACACAAATACTACAGTACTAAGGTCTGTTCGCTTGGCTGCATATGTCTGCAGCCCTAGTGAACAGGTAAATGCCGCCTGGCTGCGGTAAGGTTTCTCAAATTCATCTTAGCCTACAGTATTTTTCAACTCAATGTACCACTATTCTTTGCTATGCAATGACCCCCTCGGGTACCAAAAGACAACTTGTTAGGGTTGCTGTGGCTTGATGGTCTGGACCAAATCAAATTATTTATGGTCAATGTTATATTCAAAACTAGTGCAGGTGGTTGACAATCATAAAATAAGTTGGCAAACAGTGTCCCCCACCTCATAGCTGACCATAAGCCTGACAGGTAAGAACAATTTACCTAATGATATTTGGGACATTTCCCAATAAGACACTTTGGACCTAGGAGGGCCATAAAAAACAATGCTGACACTACAGGGTGCCATAAATGAAGAAAGTTTGGGGACGGACGACCGGTTTACCTATTAATGCTTCCTAAACTCTCTATCTTCTGCTCCAAATCCATTCTTAATGACACCAGCAAAAGTGGCATGAATGTGGTCAGCTGTATTGTTTGAATAATGCATGGTGGAGAAAGGAGCCACTTGAGATAAAGCAAGTTTACTTTGAACAACTACCTTCATCCTGAGCCGGCAGAACCAACTTGCCGAGTGCACAGGTAATTGAACTGCATACAGTATTGCTCGTTGCCAAGTGGGAGGGGAATTGCTCGTTGCCAAGGGAGAGGGAGTTGCTCGTTGCCAAGGGGGAGTGACACCGGGCGCACACAATTTAAAGAAACAGCAGGGCAGAAAGAGCTGTGCACTGCCAGAATGTATAGTCTAAGCCAGGGTTTCCCAATCTTTTTTAATCACGGCACCCTAGAGTATAAGAATTTTTTTCGCGGCACCCCTAGGCCAGATTTATTTTAATTAGATTGGATTTATATGCGATTCTTAGGGTCACTTATGTGGAAAAGGGCAGGAATTGCTTCTATTTGTACACATTTTATGATTGGCAGCCACCAGCACTGGTTTTGCTTATAAATAATTAACCATTAATAATTTGAGTTGGTCCTGGACCACCAACCCAGGGCACCCCTGCATGTGTCCCGAGGCACCCCAGGGAGCCACGGCTCACAGTTTGGGAACCACTGGTCTAAGCAAAGCAGCAGGTCCGTCAATATATTCAATGCTCCTGCTGGACCGCGGCATCCAATCAGGAGTGGCATTGGTAGTATTGGTGTCTGCTCCTGATTGGCTGCCGGACCGCAAGCTTCTATTGGCTCGTGGTCCAGCGGGAGCATTGAAGATACCGACGGAGCTGCTACTTTGCTTGAACAGTGACTATACAGCCGGGCAGCGCGCAGCTCTTTCTGCCCGGCTGTCATTTCTTTAAATTGTGTGTGCAGAGGCGGCCGGTGGTCTAATGGGTGGTCCGGTGCATCCCCGGACCACCCCTTAGATTCGCCTATGGCCTGCACACTTCACTAGTTGTCAGGAGCCAGACTGATGCCACTATAGCTAACCTCAGCAGGTGCTGAACTGTCATCTATTCCATTAACAAGGAAGCAACAATGTACTGTAAATAATATTTTGCAAACAACCTGTCTTGGCGGTGAGCTTTATAGGCTGTCATGCTTACTTCAGTGCCCCTTTGTTTTAATGTAGGCACATATTCCTGCTATTCAAGGAGCACACCAATTTAACGGTCTTTGGAAACATCCCTACAAAGTTGACACTAGCCTATTTTCACAGGTTGGTGTGCAGTGTACAACGGTACATGGGTCAAGTGCGAAACCCCAACCATGTGCAAAAGAACTTTTATGTTCTATGCGCTGCATTTAGTAGTAGTGATGATATTACATACGTCCCAGCAGTCCCAATGTGCAGCAAGTGGGAGCCCTTTCCTGAACTAAATAAAGTGGAGGGAGGTGCTTCCAGTGCATTGTCAATTTAATAGTAGGATTGGAGGTGGCCTAGCACTAGTGCAAGTGCAAATCACACTCACCGGGAATAACTTCCACTATCCACACCCCACTAAGTAACCGGTATATTTACATTTTTGAATAAAGTTGTTTTTTATTGACAAGAAGTAATGTGGTACAGCGTGATCAATCAAAGTCGCATAATGGTCAGGAGTACATATTATCTAACAATACGAGCATGATAACAAACCATAACCAATAGCAAAGTGTTCAAAGATAACCCCACTAAAACATATATACAGTAGTACTACCATTGTATATATAATAAATTACAAGAGAAAAGGGAAAAAAACGGTCACATCACAATATGGTAGGAACTATGCGAAGATATCTGCAGGCGTACATATGTATGACCCTTCTGTTCTATCCCCCCCCCCCCCCAAACTAATCACAAACAGCAACCCCACCCTACAAACAAAAGGGGAAAAAGGAGAAAGGGAAATAAAAGGGAAACATAGAATATATAATAAGAATATGGGATAACCAGCTGGATGACTAATTACAATCGTGCTACACAACATACCAACATATCCTAAGCCATATATTTACTTTTATGTTAATAATTGTACTACTACTACCACCTGAAGCCTTTCCAGAGATGCAGCAATGTATGATTGATCATAATCTATATAAAAATGATGCCGAGCAGATAACAGACTTCCCTTCCTCGCACCTAAAGACCTGTCCTGTGTATGACCCAGTGTTATCTGCGGAAGCCAGAAAAGAAACCCTGTACAGAGAACCGGAGCTCAGAGAACAGAAATGCGTGACTGTACCTATGCCAATCAATTACATCCTATAGATTCCATTAGTTTCTGGAGCAATTTATTCTAATGAAAGCAGATCCGATTACTCGCTTCCGGCTTGCATGCTATGAAGCTACAAGTCTTACCGGAGAATGATAGCATTCATTTTAATTGTTCTTTGGTGATATTGTTCACCTTAAATTTTTTTTTTTTAATAAACAATTTTACAAAATATACAAAAATAATTAGGTAAAATAATTATAATGTATCGGGATGTAGCAACATACTTTCAGAGTGAAGGCTTTGCCAACACAAGCCTATGCAGCTATAGCTGGGTACATGTTAGTACCCAATGCAATGTTGGGAGCGACGGAACCTGGCAAGGTGGCCGATGCTGGGTATGATGTCGGAGGGGGGAGGGCGTTGTGGAAGGGGAGCATGGCGCATGGCTCTCGCTAGCGATATCCTCTGTGCTGTCCTGGACAGATGACGGAGGACATAACTAAGAGATCTGCTGGAACAACATGAATTGACATCGACATGGCGCGTACATATTACACTATATTCACAAAAATATTGTTGACGACGGTCATTGTGCATATCGTTTAATATTTAATACCTACGCTAGTGTGTACACACCTTAACATTTTTTATCGTTGAAAGTCAAAAGGTCGACATGAGTTTTTCACTTTTTTTTAAGCAAACTTGTGCCGACAGGCGGTATTTCATATCCTACCATCCACTACGGCGTGGTGGGAGAATATAATAGCCTATAAAAGTGAGCCATGCGAGGGGACGCGGTACACTTAGAAGGTGTCCATGTCGACTATGTCAACACTCGGCACAAAAAAAGTGAACAACTCATGTCGAGCTTTAGACTATCCACCTTCCCATTGTCGACCTAATGCTTGTGTCGACCTTCGAACCCTGTCGAACTTAGTCATGCCGACCTATTTCAGGTGTCTACCTAAGTCCTGTTGGCCTAATACAGGCATGTCCAAACTATGGCCCTCCAGCTGTTGTGAAACTACATATCCCAGTATGCCTTGCCACAGTTTTAGCATTCCCTAATAGCAAAACTGTGGCAAGGCATGATGGGACTTGTAGTTTCACAACAGCTGGAGGGCCATAGTTTGGACATGGCTGGCCTAATGTTTGTCGACCTTCATACAGTGGACCCTATGACCCATACCCTCTCAGATTTCTGGTCTCCCTCAGCGGAGCCTCTGGTATACAATAAATGAAATGATTTGTATGATACGGTTGAGTTCATGCTGTAACATGATATAACTTTCTCTTTTGATTTATTTATTTTTTTAAATCCTGTGTGCAAATATCCTAGGCATGGCGAGCCGATTGTAGCTGCATTCTGTAAGACTGTGGCTGATCTTGGGGCACATCTTTGTAAGAACTGCCCTATGATCGTATATAACTAATGCAATCCGGTGTCATTGGCTGCAGGTAGAAAATGTATTCTGGTCAGTTTTTTTTTAACATGCATTTACCAATTGCAGAACTTTGCACCTTTTTTTATTTGTTCAAAAAAGTCCCCCGCTCCCAAAAATGTAATTGTGAAAGTCTCATTACATGCTGAGAGGTAGAAGATCACCTGATGATGTCTGCTGTGCTTTTACAGTATATCTGGGCCAAAGGTGCTAGTGGTCTGTGTTGACAACTTCGATATGTAACAGTTTACATTCAAACGCCAGGTTTGAACCTTAACACGCTGTGGGCTTAAATCGTATGATGGCCAAGCTGTATATAGAAAAGTTCTATCTAAAGGGTTTGCTGGGCTTTCAGGTGAGTGAATGAAAACCAATCAACCAGTATCTCACCCTATAATGCAGCACAATCCTATAACAACAATGTGTCACATGACTACTTCTACCATGTTGAAAAGTCAGTCAAATTATCTGTAACTGGACACACACATATTTCATACTGCTTTCACATTGCAGAAATGGGTAATGACACGGTATTCTTAAATGGGACTTTAAAACGGGTCTGAGCCTTGAGAGCTTTCACATTGCAGGTGAAAACCGTTTTAAAAATCATTTAATACCATTCAAACATTCAACCCGTTTAACCCCCAAGGGACACGTTTCAAGCCATTGAAATAGAGCTGTTCAAACTGCCAAAAAACGGCTTTAAAACATGTAGGACTCTGCTTTTTAACCGTGTTGAAATACCGGTTAACTTTAACCGGTAAATTAACTCTGGCACTTTCACATTGCAGCCTTAAACGTTTTAAAATGGAAAAAAAACGGCAATATACCGTTTTAAAAGTGCGATGTGAAAGGGGTATCAGTTTCACAATTCAACAGAAGTAAACAAAAACAAATGGCTATTAAGTTGACCTACAGAACAGTAGTGTATAAGTACACTAATTATATAGCACATATTATAATAATTATAAAAAGGGGCAAAACTAAATTGTGGGTACAGTAGATCATCAATGTATCCTAACAATGTGCTACAGTATATAACCGATTTATGTACACATTAACATTTCTCCTTGCCTTGTGATACTGGAAATGATCTATTCAGTAACCAATGGTTAAAATTATAATAATACAATAACTTACAGCAGTGATGGGGAACATTTGGCCCTCCAGCTGTTGTTGAACTACACATCCTAGCATGCCCTGCTACAGTTTTGCTATTTGGCCATGCTAAAACTGTTGCAAGGCATGCTGGGATGCGTAGTTCAACAACAGCTGGAGGGCCAAAGGTTCACCATCACTGACTTACAGTATAGATTGCACTGAGTTTACAGAGGAAACACTCTAAATAACATAATAAAGACAAGCATGCCTGAATCATAGAAGCTGTGAACGTTGCAAAGTTTATCTGTATTCTATGTAAATAAACGATATTAGATACATTCACATGTAGGGCATGTACATGTACTTGTGGTGGAGATTGGTTTCCTGCTATGATGGGGGTTAGAAGAAAGAAGGAAGTACAGTGGAATTTTGCTTTAGACTTCTATACCCTTTTCACACCGCAGCTATAACACAGTACATTGCCATTTTTTAAGCATTTCAAACCGGTTCTAGCTGCAGTGTGAAAGCGCCACTGTGAATTTACCGGTATTCGAAAATGGTTAAAAAGAAGGAACACATGACTGTGCCACAGAAGGTGATAGGCTGTCTCCCTGTGTGATGCCACTGGGCATAAACAGGAAATAACAGGAGGAATCAGATACAGAGTGGGTTTAGACGGACTATGGGGTGTCTAATTTTAGACAGACTATGGGGGTGACTAGGGAGGCGCCTGAGCGTCTAGGTTTAGACGGACTATGGAGCGTTTAGTTTTAGATGGATTGTGGGGGTGACTAGGGGGATGCTTGGGCGTCTAGGTTTAGATGGACTATGGGGCGTCTAGTTTTAGACGGACTATGGGTGTGATTAGGGGGACGCCTGGGTGTCTAGTTTTAGACGGACTATGGGTGTGACTAGGGGGACGCCTGGCCGTCTTAGATGGTCCGCGGTGGTGATTGGTGCTGCAAGCACTGTCCCGTCATATGTGTGAGCCAGAAAACTCCATTTAAAATGACATCACACTGTTTTCTATGGGTGAAACGGGTTCAGTGTGAAAGGTACGAACCCAGTAATGAACCGTTATATATCGGTTCCAACATGCAATGTGAAAGGGGTTTAGCTTGCTCAGACCCGTTTTAGAAAAATTTTAAAATACCGGCTCAGAGCAGGGTTTGTGATGTGAAAGCAGTATTAGACATGTGTAGGGTGGAAGTTCTATTGAAGAAGCCACTTGTGGGATGAAGGGCAAAGGAACTTCTGTACAGGTACTGTAGTCCACAAAAAGTCAACATATTTCTTCAGTCACTCACTATAACAGCATTTAACCCTATGACCATTTCTCTTGGTGCAGAGACCAGATTTCTCTGTCTGCTCTGCCAGGTAAACAAAGATTATTATTTTTTATCGTTGTTCAGGAGAACATGTGAATTGAACAGGCATGCACTGGAATGTGTGTATCATGTGAACCACATGTGTGCTCTATGCCAATAATATGGCATCCCACTGGCTAAGATATCATCTCCAGCATGGGGGCAATGTGCAAACCATTAAAACAACGGCATGCTCTCACGAATCCGGTAGCATCAGAAGCTCAGCCTTCTATATCACTTTCACATCTATGTAGGTGTCCTACATTTCTAAGCAAAGGGGAGAACAGGCTAAAGGTCCACAAGAACCACATGGAGGCAAGCATATGATTATAATACACAAGTGGCACTAATATACGTATAAACTATAGTAAACAAGGGAGCTATAACAATGATACATTTTCGCTCAATAGGTTTTTACAGATTTTTAGATCCGTCATTTTTAGAGGACTCATCTGTGACTAATAATATCCCTGTATGATATGCAGTAGATTTTTTTTTTATATATGAGAATGTATACTGTATGTGCGTGTAGGCCTAATTTAAGCACTGTGATTGTGTATACACAATAAAGATGTGTCCTCATACACCGGACATCTTTAGGTCATGTGACACAGACAACATGACTAAAGGCCCATACACATTGGGTGACTTTGAGCTCAAAGACGCTCAAAACAGCATTTTTGAGCGGCTTTCAGCTCAAAGCCGCCCAGTGTGTATGCCCCGACGATGAGCAGTGAGTGCTGCTCCTGCATCATCGCCGGGAAAGCCGTTCATCTGCTGGTTATACCAGCAGATGAGCGGCTTTGAAGGCGGCTTTGCATAGCACTGCGCTATGCAAAGCCATCCTCTCCGGGCAGGGGGGAAGCCGCTCAGTGTGTATGTACTGAGCAGCTTTCCCCCCAGCGATGATAGCGATCATTGCTGTCCATAAACGCTGGGCATAGTCGCCAAGTGTGTATGGAACTTAAGACTCTCGGGATGAGCAGTGTATCATATTTTTCTTTCAATCCTGCAAATCTTTAGTGCAGCAGGTAAAATCTCCAAAGCGACCAAACGACGCCGGGATGCGCATCGGGTCGGAATTGCATTGAAAACATGCCCAATTCTTTTTTACCAACAATCTGTCGAAATCGCATTGAAATGGCAGGAATTGAGTCCAAATCGTTCTAATGTGTACCCAGCATTAGTTGCAACAAAGATACAGGAAACCCGGCACTAATCACGTAACACACGCGCATTGGAACTTTAGGAAAATCAAGAAGCCTTTTTAAAACAAACTCAGACTCAGTCACACAGAGATACAGTATACACAGTTTGCAAGAATCAGTGTGTACACACACACACACACACACACACACACACTGTATATAACTGTCCTGTATTCCCTACCAAATATGCTTGCCCAACTGTATTATCTAGATAAGGATATAATGCATTGGTTTCAATTACATTGTTTTTCTTCCTGAAATCTGGAATTGTTTTTACCTAAGTGTCAAAGAGTAAAACCTTTGAGTGTATACAAGCATTGTCTGTTTGAAGAGCTTGATGGCCATCATCGAGACACTACGCTGAAACAGTCCAGGGGCAGAGCAGATGTTAATGGTATCTAAGCAAAGAATACATTAAGCTAAGCTAAGCAATGTATGTCTTAGTATGTGGCTTGCAAACAAAGGAAAGAAGACTGCAAGAATATTGTACGTCCATTAAGTGAAAACTACTTTCAGATGTAAAGTCGATATAAAGTCTATGTGGTCTCTGTACTAAAGCAGATATTAATGGAAGAGAGTCACATTTCTGTCTATATAGTTTATCTCAACCTAACGTAGAGCATAGCAGAGCATGTCAGAACTAATAGTTAGAATAGGCAAGCAAGTCGGTGAAAACCAAGAGGAAAGTGACGAAGAGTGATATGGTAAGATCACATCTTTATTGCACGGTACAGAGCGCAACAACCTGTTTTTACTCTAAAGCAAATCACTGTTTAGAATTCCACAAAAACAGAGGGGCAGGGGGAGTGAGTCAGTGAGGCCTGGGGAGAGTCAGTGAGGCCTGGTGCTGGAGTTGGGCCCTCCTTAGGCTGGGTTCCACGACGCTGCCACCGATAGTGTAATCGTGCCTTCTCCCTTGGGGGGGCTCCGCCACTGTGTGTAGGCGACACAGTGCCGTTGGGTGGTCGCCACCTCTGGAGGACATGCCGTGGGCCAAGAATTGCGCCTGCAGCCAGGTCCTGTGGCGCGTCCTGAGCTTCTCAGAGGGGGAGCTGGGGGCCGCTGACTTTGCCAGAGGCATCCATTACTTTCATTGAGGCTGGGGGGCCTCGGCCATTGTTCTGCTGGCATCCACGTCCCATCCTAATCCTCCGTACTGTTCTGGCTGCTGGTCGGGGGGGGGGGGTTTCCATGCCGGAGGGTGACCGTCACTGACACTGAGCTGGGGACTGCGGCTGCTGCTTTGTCGCCCGCCGCGCCGGGATCGTCCGCAGGGGCAACTGCAGGAGTTTCAGAAGGGGGTTTCCAGAGGGGCAGAGCAAAGCACGGAGATGGAGACTTAGGTAACCCAGTATATATCGGGTCAGTTAAAGTATTATAGATAGACCAAATGTATATAAATAATAATAATTAACAAAAAACAAAAAAATATATATATATATACATACATATATATATGTATACATACAGGGGCATCAACAGCAGTGTAGACCCCTGGGCATAGCAATGCATTGGGGCCCCTACCGATCCTCCAGCGGTAGGGGTGGGGGAAGCTTTGATGTCCCACGGGTGGTAGGGGGTATTATATCAACCGCTCAGCATGTAGGGCCTGGATCAGTAATTTCCACTAATTACCCCTTTACTGCACAGATGGTGGGAGATGGGGTGGGAGAAGGGGGCATTGGGCTGAATGAAGGGGCCCTGATACATAACTTCCAGAGTGGTAGAGGATGTTTAATATGCAGAGGAGGGGTGTATAGTGGAGTGGGCTTATTATTCATAATTTTCTGGTGGGAGGACAGCTTGCTTGACTGCATATATCTCGGTCACCTACTGACACATTGTATAGATATTGCAATGGTTGCATTTTATTCATACAGTAGGAGTTGGATCTGCATATGCATCAAGCATCATGGAAAAACCGGTTCAAGCCAACATAATTGCTATACAGTACTTTATGTCATAGGAACAGCATATGGTTGGTGGTGCTCCTAGAATTATGTCCTGTACACGAAACAAAATCCATAAATTGTGTAGACATAAAAGACAGTAAATTCTTTGTTGGGTGGTCTTTTTGCAATGACAAATTATTTAACGAAAATGTTTTTGTATTGTTATTATACCTCTAAAAATTATGATGTATAAATGGAATAAAAATATATTTAACATCATTGGTTTTATCTGTTTTTTTTACAAATAAAATGAATGGTTCCTCCAACCAGATTCATTACTTTTTCAATGACTGTTGTCGAAATATTTTGTTTCCCTTTAATCTTACGTAATAGTCTTGAGTTAAAGGCCTACAGACTGACCTCCACCTGATCAAACAAACACATTGAGCCACATTTTCAGTATTCAAAATAAGACTAAAGCTGAGAGATCAAACAGATATCTCAGTAGAGGTTGGCACTACAAGGATATGTATCTGCATGTGGTAGATAGCAGCATCTGATATGATCCACAATGTAAACTGAAGGATTACATGGTATCTTAGAAGAACGCACCTATACAGCCAGGAACCTGCAGCGTTAAATGAAAACCTGCCCTTGCGAACACAATGGAATGAGAACGTAATTCAATTATGGTGTAAAATGTAAGCACAGGGTGATCACCGAGCTAGCCAGCAATTCAGAAACACAGCAAAGCATGTCATCCAGAGGGGATATAATTGTAATGCAATTTATAAGAAATGTTAAATAAATGGAATACAGGTAGAAAAGAAGCAAAGTACTGTATATGGCATTGGATACTAAACTGTGTGCCATGGCACCAGGTGTACCTTGAATTGGAAGAGGCAAACCGTGGAAAAACAGAATTGAATCCTGTCCTTTACCACTGACCCAAAATGTTTCCATTTCCGGTAGGGCCCCAGAGATGAGCGCGTGGCAGGGGGGAGGACGGAGTTAGGAGACAGAGTGCCGAACGCGGCCCCCGGGGATTAGAGCATGGCAGGGAGAGGTCGGAGAAACAGAGGAAGGAAGGGGAGACAGAGTGCTGGGAACAGTAGAGACAAGCTACTAGTGTCCATCAAAGGAGCAGAGTCCCAGCTTTTGGAATATACCCTCAGAAAGAACCTGAAATATCTGACTGGGAACAGCAATTAACAGGCTTGGATGTTTTGAAGTCAAAAGTGCGCTACTGGTCCGCTTCCCTCGCCTCCGACCGCGTGGTAATGGAGTGCCCCCGTCTCCAGGCTGGAGGGGGGCGCCACGTCGGTGGTCGTCCGTCCGCTTCCCTCTGTCCTCCGTCCTCCATCACCTCTCCTCCTCTGCCTCCTCTCCCTCACTTGGTGCCGGGTCTCCCCCTCTCCGCTTCTCCAGGGGGGCCGGGGATGTGAGCTCCAGGGATGGGAACCCGGAGCTCACGTGTGTGCGACCATCCCTGGCCCCACCGGAAGTATTAGACAGGGACAGAGTTTTCTTGCAAACTCAATCCCTGCATGACAAGGTTACTGACTTTGTGTTTGTCTAATACCACAATTGGTGGCAGTTTAAAGTATTTAATAATCCAAGGGTCATGAATCAAGACACAAAAAAAAAAAACATTTTTTAATCTAAAAGACCTGCCGATGCACTGAGATTCAGTTGAGAACATCTAAAACGTAGAATAAATGGTTTTGTCAAGAACACCTTAAGGAGCCATAACCAGTAATGCCAGCAGATATGAAAGATTTCCGTAATTGCTTTCAGGCCTTCATGCAGATAACCTTTGATATGATTAGATCTGCCAATAGATTCACAGCAAAACGTCTACTTCTGAATTTCCTTAATACCTCCTACTATGCCAGTCAGAACAAAAGATCTGATTCTTATTAATCTGGATTCTGATTTGCCTGGGAATATTTGTATGCATTCCTGTAAGAATAGACTGACATTATGCTTAGAACTGTCATAGTTTATACGGATCCCCAGACAAAGAAATAACCAAAACTAAAGTAAACTTTTCTGGCATACCAACAAGATAATATATAGGGGGCAGTTTACTAAGAATACGAATATGTCTCAGTCGTATTCGTATTCTTAATACGACAGAATACGACTGGCATCCGTCCTAAATAAATAGGGCAGATTTACTAATCTGCCATAGTTACAGATTGGTATTCTGCTGATGGCGTAGGCAGTAGTATTCTGTTGTATTCGTATTTAGTGGCACCGGGCTGATGTTGATGTAAAAAAAAACAACTTGTGTTTTGCTGTGGAACTATGAGTCCAAGCAAGTCTGCACTTGCGTGCACAGCGGTGATCTCCGGTCAGGGACAGGCGGTGCCACAGCCACGGGCACGACCACTTCATCCATCAGCCTGAGGATCCTGGGTACATCCCAGGCTCGGCCAGCAGGATCCTCGGCCAATCTATATTTCCCTGAATAAGAGGGCTTGAAAGGAGTTTTGTGGTGAGGTGGAAAGTCAGAAAGGGAGGGGTAGAGTCTCAGAGGCAGGAGTGGGAAGAAGTAACCCTTTGGCAGGAGAGGCGGAGTGCATTTGGGGAGCGAAGAGAGAGCGTGAGAATGTAAAGAGAGACAAGGTCAGATATGTAGGTGGGAGTATAATTGGCTTTGCAAGTGAGTGTGAGGAGCTTGAATTGTATTCTGAAGGGAAAGGGGAGACAGTGCAGGACTTGTAAGAGAGGAGAGGTGGACATAGTACGTTTGGAGAGGAAGCTGAGATGGACAGCAGTATTGAGTATAGATTGGAGTGGAGAAAGGTGTTTGACATGGAGGTCAGAAAGTAGGAGATTACTGTAGTCCAATCTGGATATGATTAGTTAGTGGATGAGGGCCTTTGTAGCATCCTGGGTGAGATAGGTCCTGATCCTGGAAATATTTTTGAGGTGGAAACGACATGACTGTGAGAGATGGTGAATGTGTGATTTAAAGGAGAGAGAGGAATTACGAATAACGCCAAGGCAACATACTTGGGGGCTAGAGTAGATAGTTGTTCCATCAATAGGGAGTGACATTTTGGTAGGTTAAGTTATCTGGGAGGGAGGGAAGATGATCAGCTAAGTCTTAGACATGTTTAGTTTAAGAAATCGCTGGGACATCCAAGAATAGATAGCAGAGACAGACAGTTGGAAATACGGGGGGAGATGTCAGGAGAGCAATGGTAGATTTGAGTATCATCAGCATAAAGGTGATATTGGAAGTCAAATGAGCTTTCCTAGAGAGGATGTATAGAGAGAGGACCAAGAACAGAGCCTTGGGACACCTATATTCAGTGGAAGTGCAGGGGAGGTGGAGATAAGACAGAGGAGTGGTCAGAGAAGTAAGAAGATAGCCAGGAGAGAGGAGTATCACGCAGAACAAGGGAGTAAAGGATTTGAGGAAAGAGAGGGTGATCCGGTGTCAAAATCAGCAGAAAGGATTAAGAAGAAGAATCAGAGAGTAGTGGCCTATAGATTTGTCAGCAAGAAGATCATTTCAGATTTTGTGAGATCAGTTTCAGTGGAGTGGAAAGGACGGAAGCCAGACAGGAATGGATCAAGCAGGGAGTGGGAGGAAAGAAAGGCAGTAACTTGGTTATAGACAATATGCTAAAGAAGTTTGGAAGAGTAAGGGAGGAGAGAAATCAGTCTGTAGTTATAGAGAGTTACGATCAAGGGTAGTTCTTTTAAGCATAGGAGAGACAAGAGTATGCTTGAAGGCAGAAGGGATAGATAGATAGATAGATAGATAGATAGATAGATAGATAGATAGATAGATAGATAGATAGATAGATAGATAGATAGATAGAGAGGAAGGGGGGAGGGGATAGGGTCAGATGGGGATGTGCTGAGAAACAGATGCTTTGCAGCCACTAGCACTGGTTTTGTTGATTACTTTGGTCATAATTATGATTGGTCCTGGATCTCCAACCTATGGAACCCCTGCAAAAGCCTTGTGGTTGCTTAGACCCACAGTTTGGGAACTACTATACTATAACGCACTATAGACTGGGTGCTTATGTTATAAAGGGTTGACAGTGTCTAGGTCAACACAAAATGATCAACATGCACATGGTCAACATAGACAAAGGAAAAAAGCCCAAAGGGCTAGAAAAGAGCGCTGGTTTAATGTATCTGAAGGGTCACACTGCTGTGCACCGTTGCTGCCCCCTGTTAGAGTTTGTGTAACTCAAGCTGAACAGGGGAAGGAAAAGAACATGCAGTTTACACTGACATGTACTTTCAGGGGGCGCAGTGGTGTATAGCACAATAATGAGCAATAGATTTTACCCAGTATAAAAATTTATTAAAACAATATATAAAAAAACAATATAATAATGTTCACATATAAGTGCACTTTATAGGTTTTTCATAGCAATTGCATAACAAGACGTACAAGACATACAACAATTAACATATTTAAATTAAATATTGTCATCCATCCATGATTAAACCACCCCCATAATCACTAGGGTGTTCTGCGCTATTCCTCTTCAATCTGAAACCCTGTGAGACTGGCTAGCTAGGCTGCAACCCCAGCAGCCAAGCTAGCCAGTCACACAGCTCTGTCATAACCAATTATTAACAAATGGATTTACTTGCTCTCTAAAGAATATTATGTAGGAAGTCAGTACAAAATTGCTGTATTGGGGTTGTGCTGATTTGGATCCTCTGTTCCTTTTATTTCTGACTTTAGGTTGGTTGTGTGTAAGGATGGCAGCTCTGCTTTAAAACCATGACCAGATTATGATTTACATGCTTCCATAGTTTGACTTGACTGAAATATTCCTGTACGGTATTCTTTATTCACAGCATCAGATTTTGGCCACACCTAGTAATACACAGTATCTATTTCAAGAGCACTAGAGTTTTCCATCCAAGCAACTGCTTTGCAGGACTTGTCATGATGAGCAACTGCGCTTCACAATCAATGGATCCTAACAACAAATGGACTGATTTTACTTACATTTAAAGTTGCATGGATTCTTGTACAAAGTTTGGTTAAATCTATTGGTGTTTTCTTTCTATTGTGTTTTCTCAATAGTCCAGTAATGCTAACTTTATGATTGAGAAGACTGAAACATACAGCATTTACTGAACCCATATTCTACTTGGCAGATATTAGTTTATGTTATCACTCGTTGAAGGCTATACAGTATTAAACATATGACCCTTTGTGCACCTGGTTGTGCCCCAATGAAAATGTCATAACAGCCTCGATGATGTCACACGTGTCTTTTTAATAAGACAAAACACACTAAAGGGAGCAAAAAACTCAAACATTATTCTGCGGCTGCAAAAAAGCCATCCTACGCTTTTATTTTCTAAATGGATTGGCTTGATGCATTCCCGTCATAGGGAAGCCAGGGGTAAAAAAATTGGTTGGACTATGGGAAAGCTATGTGCCATCTTCCATATATTTACAAGTTAAGACCTGCTTCCAACATACAGAGTGTTATTGGAGGATGAGGCTGTTCTGATGTAATTGATATGTCCTGTACAGGTTCAAGGCTACCCCCTTGGCGGACCGGAAGACCCCCTTTTACGTCCCTCCCCCCCTTTTTTTTTGTTATTGTCTGTTTTTGTTCTGATTGTTTTATTATTTTATATCACTGTTTGCTACTTATGTGATGATGTCAACTATGCTTTCTATATATGGAGACATTGTATCCTTATGAGGATTTCAAGAAGAGAACAGGGAACAAAGAAAAAAGACACCATTACCAAATGACCATTTGCCTATATCAATACAAATTCAATCAATAGTGTCTTATACAGATGGAGCGCCTCTCAATATTGCCGACAGCTCGCCTTGGCGGAGGTTCTGGTGTTCCGATTTTCTTCTTGCGCTGCCGTCTGCCAAGGGGCGTGGGCGCACGCCATGCAATACAATCCGCCACCACTGGGTGGCTAATGCTCCATCAAGCTAGCGTCGGAGTGATATACAGTAGGAGCAAGTTTCATCTTAGCTCCTTTGGCCATGGCTAACCATGGCTATTCTATTGTTCTCAGCTGCAATACAATACGTATTGCAGCTGAGAACAATAGAATAGCCATGGCTAGCCATGGCAAGCCATGGCCAAAGGAGCAAAGATGAAACTTGCTCCTACTGTACCGTAATGTGCCAATGGAATCCCGCCATTTGCCGTACAGAGTGCGCTTACAGTATGAGGCGCTCGTACGTAATGGGACGCTCGTGCGGAATGAGATGCTCGTGAACATCGCTGCAAGCAAATGGGCTGTGTAGTGTAATGATCCTAAACAAATAGTTACGTTCATGTAGCCAATGCTGAATATTTTGAACTATTGGTACTATGCATAATTTATATGCAGCTGAAGTCAACCGCCTCCTCCCCTTCCCCCAGGGGTGGGGGTGGGGGGGTTGACTTGATCTGAATACAGTACATTACTTTACAATATCTCCAGCAGCACTAATCCACGAAGGGACCGCCTGTAGCGACTCATGTCTGAATTAACGGGTCCATTCTAGTCAATTGGGGAAAATGTGTCTATTTTGCACCCTGATATCTCCGGTTCTCTGTATCCAGTTCTCTGTATCCTAGAGACTTGAGACTGGTATCATATGAAAGTATTTTATATGACATCAGGAAGGGAAGCAGCAAGCATCCGTAGTTAGGTCCCCCTCCAATTGTCCACCTAATGCAACTAATTACTACTGAGTACCGCAAATAGGAGATCCTGTATAGAGAATCTAGAGACAGTGTTTTTGCTTCCAAGGACTTAGGGAGGAGCTTTTATCTGTCCCCATTAAACTTATATTGCTAACCCCCATGCCGGTCCATGAATGGCTGGTGGGCGGCCTAAGTCCCGGTCTGGGGGCGGAGCCCCAGATGTAAACAGAACACCGGACCGTGATTACAGTGATGCAGGGCTCCCGGGGAAGCGCTGAAGACGTCTGGTAAGTATGTTTTATCTCCACAGGTACCCCAGTGGTTTCTACTGGAGAAGGGGACCGATCTTCTATCAACATACAGTAGGTGAGTATGGATGAATGGGCTCATTGTGTAATAATGATTGTAGATAGATAGATTGTAAGCTTGCAGCAGGGCCCTCCTACCTCCAAGTCTGTCTGTTGTTACCCAGTTTGTCTTATCACTGTCTACTATTGTAAAGCGCAACGGAATCTGCTGCGCTATATAAGAAACTGTAAATAAATAATAAATACTGTCAGTGTGTGTGTGTGTATTTAACTATTTGTGCTACTGTGGGACTAGAAGTCCCAGCGGGCCCTTTATTGCCCCACATGCTGGGACTTGTGGTTCTCCAAGTCCCTGCATGTGGTGCTGGCTTGCCGGGACTCATAGTTCCACAGCAGTATACAATAGTTTATCTATCTTTTTACACAATAATCAGCTCGATGCCCACCGCCCAGGGGCATCGAGGACAGCCTCGGGCTTCAGCATGGGCAGGTAAGTTCTGGAGGGGGGGGGGCTTCTTTGGGGGGTCCCCACTCCCCCAGGACCCCTGCCCATGCTGGCCGGTCAGGGGGTGAATGCTTTGGCCGGGGGGACTTATATAAAAAGTCTCCCCCCGGCTGTGGCATTACCCTGCTGACTGGTTGGGCCCGGTGCTGGTTCTTGAAATACAGGGGACCCCTAGTCATTTTGTCCCCCATATTTTGGGAACCAGGACCGGCCCTTGAGCCTGGTGCTGGTTTTATAAATCCAGGGAACCCAAACTTGTTTGTCCCTGTGATTTTATGAAACCAGGACCGGCTCTTTGAGCCCGGGGCTGGTTATGCTCATGAGGGGGGGCTTTTTTTTTAACACAAAATCGCACATTTCGGAAAATATGCCGATTTTCATGACTGAAAATCGGTAAATTTTCATGCCTAAAAATCGCACTATATCACGCTTTTTTGCCGCAAATTCGCATCTCATTAAATACTCGAATTCACAGCAAAAGTGCGATATACTGTAGGGCAATTTATGACAAATTCGCACTTTGTAAAAAACGGTAATTTCACTAAATCTCGCCCATAATCTCCTACTGTAATAAGCAACCCTACCTATTCACCAAATAAATGGAAAACGACCTATATGAATGAATGAAAACATGAAAACATTATATCGATCAAATTTAAATTATTAAATACAACCATAAAAAATATATTTGTTAATAAATACAACAAAAAAGCCCCATTTGACTTACCTACGAAAGTGAGCAGAATGACCAACAAAAATATAAGAACACAGATACATGGAATCAGAATTAGCAGCAAAACTCGTAGGTACTTGGCAGATGCCAGCTTCTGAGAACAACCATCCCCCATATTATCTTCATCTGCTCCGAAGACCTGAAGAAGAAAAACAGCTTAGTGTTACTAAGTTTGCCTTGTTCCAAGAATTATTATACCAGCTGCTGGTACATAATTAATATTTCATGCACACACATGCATACACACACACACACATATATAAAAACACACACACAAAAAATATTAATCAACAAGTTAATATTCTTTGCTTAAAGGATCCGGCATCCCGATGCAGAATCTGAACATGGTACCACTCAAATTGATTAGTGTAAGTTAATAGGACCCCATAATTAACAGTGTGTATTAACTCAGAACCACCTCTTGAGGAATCTAGTTCCTTCGGTCCTGTGCGTGGTCACATAGACTAATGATGAAGTACAGCGCATGTGCATATTCTCAAGGCATCTGTGCGGGTGCCTTCGCCAACCTCCACAGTCGGCGTGGCGCACATACACATTGGGGCGGGGGGTCAGGACAGGGGCAGATGGGGGTGGTGGCAGCGCAATGACATGGGTGTCCCCATGCAAACGCTGGGCATTTCCATGCAAATGTGCGCATGATGCAGTGTGCCGGGGGCAGGCGGACTCCTGCTCCAGGCACATAAGAGGGGATGTGTTTTCATAACCCATCCCCTCGCATGGTTCGAGGGGATACGGCGGAGGGGGATGAACATTTCTTTTGGCTGGGCGGACAATCTGGGACTGGGCAAGCCATGAACTTCGAGCTTATCAAGTCAACCAGAATCAGGCCCCTAGTGTCTTAATAGGTTAGTTCATAGAATAATGCAGACAAGTTTCTCAATTCATCCTTCTCAACTACCTACCCCTCTCAGAGAGGCAAGCTCCCCACTAATCTTTAGGTTCAAACTGTAACTTAATTGCAACAGGTAACAAATATAATTGTTTGTAACGTATACATTTTTATTTTACAGGAACTAATAGTCATCTCCACTGATATCCATTTCCCCAAAGAAAAAAGGTTTATTTGAAAAAAAATAATAATACATTAAGATTAATAACAGTACTAACAGATTAATATTATACTGCATAATTGGCATATTAGAAGTCAATTAGTAAATCAGAGGAGAGAATCCTGGGATAGGTCAGAGGTGGCTGGTGGCCAGTTACTATTAAGTTTATATCATCTCCACAAAGTATGGAAAATTGGGACCCATCTCTGTCGGGGACTGGAGTCCCAACATCCCCCTAACGGTGGCCCTGGATACATCTGAATTTTTTATTAAACAAATTTTATTTAACAACAAAGTGGCTTGTCTGCTAAGTAAATCTCTTGCTGCATACTGAAGCTTTCATTATTATCTCAAGTTCATTTAATAATAATTCCTTACAAGTAGAGAAATTTAACAGAATTGTGTTTCTTACTTGACAATAGCAAATTTTCAGAAACAGTGATCTACTTGGGGAGAGTAAAATGCATGTTACTGGCTCTGTATACTTAGGAGAATGTATGACAATAGAGAGTTTTAATAATGAGATACTGTAGTAACAAATGATTCATTAGTGTAGCTGACTCGACTGTTGAGCGGAAATACAGTACTGTCTCCTGTACAGAGCTGGCTACTCACTGACAGGCACTGGACACTGGCCCCCACAGATGACAGACATGTCACTTCTATCTCTGCTGTGGTGCAGTCCTTTAGTGTTGAGTATCACCCTTCTCTTTCCCTGTAGGCCTGTAAGACTTTCTGTTGTAACTCAGTGCACCGCCGCCAGTTACAACTCCCAATGACAGCCAATCCTATTACACTTCCAGCCTGCTATCACCAATGCTGAGCTCGGGTTGCACCCACGGGTCCATCACTGTGGCGCCTCCTCATCCCGATCATTTCTTTATTAGATGCTGTTTTGGAGCTCTGGTGTGACTGGCCTTCAGCTCGACCAGTGCCTGATTAATCATTAGGCTGCAGGGTGCCAAGACTGGCAAGGGAACCTTGCAGATGACAGTTGAGGAATAAAATGAAGACCTAATTTATTCCATGCTTGTTAGCTATCACCCGTCCTGATGTACTGTGGGGGATAGTTCCAAGGTAACTGCCAGATGGCTGTGCCTATGTAACTACCGGTCACTAAAAGATCCACTAGGGTGTCTGCCTAGTGTATAACTTTCTTATATACTGTAGAATACAAATGGAAGAGCTTTGGGGGTATCCATATATCTGTGATAACTGATTGCTGGTAATTGCTTTGCCAAGGGCTATCCTATAAGCCCCAATAAACCGACATGAGCCATGGCTTATCGGGGATTTTGTTTCACCTGCTTGAAGCAGGTGAAGCAATATCTCTGTTTTTCGCTCTATATGTTTTCAGCAAACCTAATTGTTAGATACACCTTAATAGGAAAAAAAAACACACACACAACAACAAAAACAACATTAAGTCTCTCTCAATGGATACCATGAAATAGAACCAACTAGTATAAACTTATGTAATGGAAAATTTTGCACTTGGAAAATAAGAATAAGATGTTGACTAATGCACAGCCTATTTCAAGATACTTTTACAATTATTTACATACTTAGTAACTGATATCTTTATTTCCTGTGTTTCAAACCCATGACAGTTCTATTTATATATGGGGAACACCGTCTATTACAGGCAGATACCAATGCCTTCTCTCTGGGAAGGGAGCGGAAGTCGGGAACTGCTTATTTGTACAGTCATAAATAGCTTCTGCTTATTCCGTCTGTGGAGTTACTGTAAATAAAATGAGGCAACTCCAGGTGACCATAACTGAAATACTGTAGAATATTCACAATCAGAAAGCGGCATGCAAGGCAGCTGGATGATAAGGCGACACCAAATGGTTGACGTGGTAAAAAGGTCAACTTGGTTAAATGGTCACCATGGCAATGGTCGAGGTGATTTTTTTTTTTTTTACTTTTTTCATACTTTACCATCCACATGAACACTCATTGGGGATGGTACAGTGTTCCAAGCACAGCAGTATCTTGCCTGAAAAATGGCAAGCGAAGCGAGCACTGCAAGGGGACACGATAAACTCATTTGGGGTCCATGTCATGATATCTACAGATTGACACCAAAAAAAACCTCAAAATCTCATGACGACCTTTTGCTTGTGTCAACCATTTGTCTATGTCAACCCCTCGCCTGCTGTCCTGTTGGGGTTGACCTAGACACTGTTGGCATATTCATTGTTGACTTAATATACCACATCCACGCGTAAAAGTGCCCATACACTAGTCCGACTTAGGCTGATTTCACACGATCCTGTGTTTGACATCCCCCTCGGGTCCAATGCGCTGCCCTGGTTGCATCTGACATGAGCCGGAGGTCAGACCTGCTGTCTTTCCAACCTCCAACTTGGGGCCCCCCTCCTGGCGGCAGGTAATAGGGTCGCATGTAAAAATTGCATGTAAAAGGACTGCATGTGACCTTCCCAGGCGGCTCAGGTGGGGTCAGATGGCCATACACTGCTGTGATACATCACAGTAGTGGCCACCTAAAGACTATAATAATTCCTGTGTGCAAGATGCCACAGTGCCGTATGGAGCATAAGAAGTATAAATCAGAACTCATTTTTTATTTTATATTTTATTAAACAATGAACATAAAATATGTTTAGTCCTTATGCTTGTTCCAAGAATAAAGGGCCAAGGTAAGATTAAGCGAGGGCTATTATAGGTATGAGGGCATTTAAGAGCCTGTGAATTTCATGATTGTCTTAATAAAGTTGGGTGAACAGTTCAGTTACCCATAGGAGTTCAGGTGATAGCTAGATCAGCCAATTAGGTAGAAAAGGGGTGGTAGCTTAGGCAGAGGTATATAAAGGGGAGTCAGATGATGCTGCTTCCTCTTTGAGTCTGGATTCCCACCCTCCCTTGCTCTTTTCAATTGCTACCTGGCCTTTCGGCCTTCACCTAATTCGGCTTGACAAAATGAATTTAAAATTGGCGGGAATGCGTTCTCGACCAGCGGTGGTCACTGTGCGGTATTGCCCCCCTCTGCCAGGATGGCTGGTAAGTCCTGCCTCAGCAGGGGGACGTTGGCCACTTCCTTGATCTGTCCTCGCCATGCCATAGATGGGGAGGTAAGACCGTCACAATGTGGGCTGTGCCTTAAATTTCAATGGGGGCAGTTCATCGCCCTGGTTATAAGTTGGGGCACTGTAGTCATCGCCATTACTAAAAAATGTTGACCTGAGCTGGTCTCCAAGCGCTTTCCTGGCCATCCCTTTTCAATAGGGTCATACCACGTAAATGTAAATATCATTGACCTTTTAACTTATGCAGTTATTCTCTGTGTGATTATTTTTAGATAAGGTGTCAGTGTGATTCATTTCTAGGGGTAATTTAGAGTTAAGTTAAGGTAAATGTCAATCATGATAATTCAATAGGTGCCTTATGTTGCAAGAAGAAACATTTTTATTCATTTGTTGGCAATATGCAAACATACCCTTTCTGTATTTGGAATATGCTACAAAGTCCATTCATTCCCCAACTCCTCCCCCCCCCCCCCACCTCTCCAGATGCTGGCACATAAAATACAGACTCTGGTAAGTATGCCTAGGTGTATATGCATGGGCTTGTGCATAGACAAACTAAACAAACTATGGAAAGTGTGGGGGCCCCTGTCACCCCTCCTTGTGCAACAATACTTCACACCAGATGATTCTCATTACCACCACCAATGACTCAAAAAGTGCATACATTTTACAGTAGTTGTACCAAGCCTTGAAGAGTGATATAGTAGAGCGAGAGATAAAGTACTAACCAACAGCTACTGTTATATTTCAACCAAAGCCTGTAACATGGCAAACAGGAGCTGACTGGCTGGTACTGGCTGGCTGGAATTTGTCAAAATTGGTGTGAAAATTGGTAAGAAAACCTTTTCATTCATCATAATGACATGTTTACCTTATATAGGGAGTATAATATTTTTTTACACAACATTATTTATTTGAATTTATATAACAAATGTGAGCGACGCTGGCATCTTTAGCGGATACCTAGCATATTTCTTGCAGAGATTTTGACACATATTTTGCGCATCATCTCTCACAGATATGTTGGCACCCAAAGGGTTCTTTATGCCCCATCATACTTCAAATGTGTGTCAGCTTTCGGATTATTATTTTTTTTGGGGGGTGGGGGGGATACCTTGCACCCACGGTATCGTGGGCAGATCTTCTGCCTGCCATCTGTTTCCTAGCAAAGCCGGCAGGATCAGGAGATTTTACAGGTCCACAAGGAGGGGGGGGGGGGCCTTAATGAGATTTATTTACATAATTTAGCTCTGCCCCCTTCTTGTGGACCCACAAATCACGGCACTTTGGGACTGGGCCTAGTGTTGTCTCTATGGGCTTCTCCCAGAAGGGATACTCTAGAGGTAGGCATCTATGTTTTCCATGGCTGTTTGTGGGACTACAGTATTTTGTCATGGATAAGTAATTGTTTGAAGAAAAACAATGGGCCAGATGTACTAAGCTTGAAAAGTGATATAAAGCAGAGTGATAAACCACCAGCCAATTAGCTCATAACTGCCATGTCACAGGCTAGGTTTGAAAAATGACAGGTTGGAGCTGATTGGTTGTTGGTTTATCACTCTCCATTTTATCACTTTTCAGGCTTAGTACATCTCTCCCAAAGTGAGAACACAACTAGAATCAAGGAAGAATTTAAGTAGGTTCTGCACAGCAGAAAGAATGATGCAAATTCGTCCATACTAAAAACGATTGACTTATTAGTTCCCCTTTCAGACCGCACTTAAAAACCGGTATTTTGCCGATTTTTAACCATTTCAAAATGGTAATCTGTGCGGTCTGAAAGGTGCAGAACCACTTTAAAAAGAAGTTTTTTTAAAACGGTTAAAATGGAGGGTCCTACCCGTTCCAGACCCGGTCTGAAACAGTATTTGTGACCCAGCCAATGAGCGGACCCAGCGCAGTGAATATTTATATAGTGCCCATTAAATATTTACTGCGCTTCACCCCCTGGAGGCCCCCCCCCCCACGCAGGTTAACCCCCCCCCCCTCAGGGCTAACACCCCCCCATGTGTTTAAGAAAAAAAAACTGCAGCCGGTACCTCCTGCATTGAGGATCCCGGCAGTATGGACGGATGCACTTATTAAAAAAAGTGTCTTTCGGAAAATGGCTGCCCCATATTCTTATAAGAAAAGTGACTTTCGGAAAATGGCTGCCCCCATACGAAAGACAGTTTTTTAAACAGGTTTTCCTATGGGGCAGCCATTTTCCGAAAGACACTTTTTTTTATAAGTGCATCCGTCCATACTGCCGCGATCCTCAACGCAGGAGGTACCGGCTGCAGGGGGGGGGTTCTTAAACACATGGGGGGGGTTCCTTAAACACATTGGGGGGGGGGGGGGGGTGTTAGCCCTAAGGAAGGGGGGTGTTAACCTGGGGGGGTGTGTGTTAACCCGCGGGGGGGGGGGGTGTTGTGTGTGCTAACCTACAGGGGGGCGGCGCGCTGAAGACTGCACTGGCTTTGACCCTGTATTTGGAAAGTTTCCAAAAACGGGTCTGCCAGTGTCAAATAACCGGCACTTAAATGGTAATATACCGTTTAAGAGATGCGGTGTGAAAGGGGTTTTACCTGGCAGACCCGTTTTTGGAAACATTTTCAAATACAGGGTCAAAGCCAGTTATGCGGTCTGAAAGCAGCATGACATACAGCAGAGAATTGCATCTTGCCATGTAAACTGGCACAGAGCAAAAATAAATGAGAGCCTACAAACCAGTGACAGCAGTGCAAAACACTTATGTTTTTGTTTGCTCCGTAACTAAACCATTTAGTCAGTTATGTAGAATTCATAGGGGTAAAGAATAGATCTACTGTACAATAACAAGTCATCAGTGCATAAAATACTTCATATGTTTCTTGTATCACGGACAGCGAATGAGCCAGGGAGTAAAGACTCATTCACTGATTAAATGCAGCCGAGAGCAATGGAATAATACATGACTAGCATGTTCTACTTTAAACAGTCTATAATTAGATGTGTAGACAACATTGTACAAGAAAGACAAAGATGGCACAAACAAACCCTGTGAACTTCCTAAATAATCATGTTAATTCAATAAAGCAGAAAAATACTGTATGAAGTATAATTAACGTATTTGCTAACATTTCTTAAAGTGCCCTACAGTGTACTGTATTTAAGGTGGAATTTTTTTTTAAAAAATGGGTAATTATAAAATAAGCGCAAAAGAAAAATAGTGGCAAACCGCTGGGTGCACAGCAGCCTCGCATGGGCCTAGTGATGTTGCCTATAGCAACCAATCCGATTCTGTCTACCATTTCTCTATTGCATCCTAGAAAATGGTAGACAGAACCATGGGCAACATCACCTATTTTAATTTTTAGAAGCTTTTGGAAATTTGCCCTGAAGAGGGCTTCTCTAAAGATGTCTCGTTGAAGCTCAAACAGTCAAAAATAAAGTGTAGGTACTGGTCACTCCCCAAAAACAGTTAACATCATATTTCTGTTTTAATTATTACCACTCGCCTAATAGCTATCCAATTTTTTATATAATACATTTGTTTTATTATGCTAATTTTGCTTTAAACTTCATTTTCATATTGTGATACCGTGCGCTGTTCTACCTTCTATATACAGTAGTTGGTTGAACCACTGCTTGCTGCAAAAATAGCTGTTGGGGTAAATTTCTGCCAGGTTTGCGCACAGTTTGGCAGTATTTGCCTATTCTTCCTTGCAGGTTTGCGCTGTCACTATTGCTGCCACCTTTGATAAAGCTAGTTGAACAAGCGAAACGCGTTAGTTTACCAGCACTGCCACTAACCAGCCTCTCTTGGACAAAAACTCTGACCTGGATCCACTTACAGTCAACTTCCAGCCCCGGACCAGACCGACACAATTGATTCAGGACTCCTAGAGCCCCAACTAAGGGCCAAAAAAAGTTTCCCTTGAGCTGCAACGCCTTTCCACTCCAGGATACCACTTGCCTATTATGAATGCTCAGCCAGTGAGGATCTACATATACTGTAGTGAGTGCATGAAGTCAGCTTTGGGACATATCCCTTACACAATCGGAGATCACTATAGGAACGGGACTTGGACAATATCCAGAATCATCTATTTCCAGAGGGACTGGTAATCCAAAGACGGTATATTTTCTAAAGGAAAGTGCCAAATACATGCTGCTAGTCAATTACTTTTATCATTATCTGTTGTAAGTATCTTTATCATTACAAGAGTACCTTCTTTTTTCAATGAGTATCTATGAATAAATGTTTATATGTTTGTATCCCATGGTGGTAAATAGATTTTATTTCTCCTCAAAGTAGCGCAGTGTCACTGTATCGCTTCTTTCTTGCGCTGTCACTATGGCTGGTTGGATGTTTCTTATTTTCTTAAACAAGATAAAAATCATTTTTTGCTGCTGCTCCTGAAAATGTCTCATCCGGGGACAGATCTAAAAAATAGATAACATACAGGAAAAACAGGAAGGCCCTGATAGTGTAATACTTTGAACTTTCATGGGATAAAAAACCACATCCCCACATATTATTCTACATACTTTACTGAGAATTGTAATATGCTTATCTGATGTGATGTTTTCCAAGTACTCCTCTCAGATTTGTTTTCACAGCAAAATGGCTGTTATTTAAAAAGGATCCAAAATTGTCTTGGAAAATACCATTGTAAAAAGACTACGTCGATAGCTATAGTGTGGCATTCTGAAAACAATAAATTACTGTGCCTTATATAACGAATATAAGTTTATCTAAATAAGGACAGTGGTTATAGAGGAGTGATGTCATTGGAGATATCTGTGAACTTCAACTGATGTCCACTTTCTCCACATAAGTCCAGCGCTCCGCTTCAGATAAGTCCAAAGGAACTTCTCTCTGAAAAGGCGTCAGAGAGGCAATTTGTCATCAATAACAGTTGGAAGTACCAGGATCTCCTTTGTCCATCTGGGGTAATGATAATAACTGTAACTCACTTTGTTTTCCCCTTTCTTAGAACTCAATGGAAGAGGAATGGAAGAGGAGGATAAACATACCACAGTAGAAAAGTCCATCATTACATCCACTAGGTATGCATAGACGTCTCTGGACTCATAGCAGCATCTGTCTATCTTGTTGTCTTTTCCTGAAAGCCATAAGATATATATGTGTGTCTACCCCAAGATCCACAGAAGAAACTAAACATCTACAGATGTAGACAAATGTCCTGTGAAAAATGTGGGGCATTCTCCTGCTTAGATTGATTATAGAAATTCCATCTTGAACCTGTTCACTTGAATGTTTACATTCAAGGACTTTAGGTTCAAGATGGGTACAAAAGTTTTGTTTTTGAAATGGAACTAGAGTAATTACTCATGTTTAAAAAAACAACAGAAGAAAGGATTTCCAAAAGGGCTGTTATCTTTTATTTGTCTCTTTCCGGTACCAGTAGCCCTGGTGTCATTGAGATCATAATCGGAGGTCTGATGAGGTCCTACTTACTTGGGAAGGGTTTCCAGAAAAAAAATCTCATCTAATTTGAAATCCAGAGAACCAGACACAAAATACTACAAACAAGCCACTGACTGCTTGGCTTACAATGATTACCTACCACTTAGAGTTGCACGGATTGACTGAGTAACTGAAATATACTGTATGTTTTCATTTAATACATATGAGAAAGATTTGTTGGGCTGGTGGTCCATAAGCATGCAATACCGCTGATTCTTTTCTCCACCTTAACTAAAAGAACAAGATTAACTGTGCTCATGAACCATAATGCACTATGAATTATAACGCAGTTCATTACTTTTATTGAAAATTATATTCTACAAATATTGAACTGCTCATGATGCTACAGTGTAGAAGCTATGCCCAGATCTGTGCACATTTTATTGATGGGTTGGAGAGCCTTCTCACATTCTGCAGCTGTCACTGGACCTTTTCATAGATGCTAAGGGCTGCTCAAGTGCTTGTGACGGCGATGTGGTTTGAAAGCACAGACCGAATACACACGAGACTGAAAATAGAGTAGCCAGGGTAATTTCAGTGTTATCTCACCTTCCCACAGTAAAGGACATGACGATTATAGTATACAAATAGTAAATAAAGGTAAGGTATTGTATGTCAGTTTCATATTGATGTGCATACCAAATAAGGATAGATAGCAAAGCTCTTAACAAAACACAATACCCAATTCACAGGATGAGAAAAATACAAAAACCCGAAGGCTCCATTCGGGTTGACAGAGTTAGGAATAAAGAAGGATTATATTGGCATAGTAAAGCACGTAATTTTAGGTACACATAACCATACATGCACATGTCATAGATATCAACAATTACAGATATAGCCATCCCCATCTAGCGCTTTAATAGGATTACGTGAGTAATAGGATTACTCTGCTAGTCCCTACTGTATTGTTCTATGTATTGTATTGCAGCTGAGAACAGTAGGCCTTGGCTCAGCATGACTCTCCAGAGAAGGCTGGCTGGGGAGGGCTCCATCTGTATGTATTGCTATAGTATCAAAATAAATGGAAAAAAAAAAAGCTATTATGTGTCCTAATACTAGAAATTCCACCAAAAAACCTACCCAATACCCCCCTCCCTGTAAAGCCTATCTCCAAGTTTGGTATACCTAGATCCCCATATATCTAACGCTAACCTAACCAGGGATGTGCATATGGGGATAAGAGATAGTCAAATAAAGATTACTGATGCTTCGATTCTGCTGCTAAAATGTTACCCTTGTTACTATGAGACACTTCTCTTTGCCAGGAAAAATCCAGAAGTTTTTCTGCTATAAACGATATACAAACCAGATTTACTGGATTCGAGGATTGATCTTCAACATCTCCAAGTTTAACAAGGAACATCTGAGTAGGGGCATTATTGCCATGAGTATTTGTTGCAGAAAGCCAGACGTTGTTAATGTTTAAGTGACACTTAAAATGAAAATACTGTAAGTGGCAAGATGGCAGCGGCTAGCACAACACTATATATTACCAGCTAGCTATTACGGATATTACCCCTAGTATCTTCATTTGTCTCAAATTAAGCCAATTGAGTATCCCAAAGTTCACAATGAATGGCCAGTTGGACAAAGTCAGCAAGCAGATTGTATGTTACAATATGTGAGAGGCCAGTATCAATTAGGAACAGACTGACATAGATACAATGGCTGCAGGGTGCACAAACCACCAACTTTATAGCCCAGTTTGTTCCCCACCACAGACAGTATAAGGCAGTCTGTGTAATCCACAATATTAAACAGCTAGTAGCCCCTACGGTCCCTCCACAGCCAGCATTCAGTAGTGTGCAGTGGAACTGGGCAGTTACATGTCTAAGATGGCGATGATAGCCAGAGAGGCCCACAGCAGCGCATTACCTCCAGCTCCCGTCTCCGCAACCACTTCCACACTCGTCACTGGTGAGGGTAGTCTGGGCACGGGATAGACAGCTGGTTTTGCCGCCGGAAGATCAGTGCAATCAGAGTGGAAAGGCCTCAATCTTTTAATAATAATAAAAATAATAATAATAATTTTATTTACATAGTGCTCTTTCGCCAATAGGACTCAAGATGCTTAACGGATAGAATACATTTAATACAGTACCGAAAAAATGAAGTACAGAAAAGCTTTTCAAAAACAAATACTTAAGAGAATGAAGGAAATACTTGAGTAAACAGGAAAGTCTTGAGTCTGTTTTTGAAGCATTCTAGAGTGGGGTCTCTCGAACTGTGCGGGGAAGTGAGTTCCATAAAGTCAGAGCTGAATGGCTAAAAGCTCGACCCCCAGATGAATTATGGGAGATCTTAGGTACTGCTAAAAGTCCTTCATCTACAGATCGCAGTGATCGGGTGGGACAATATGTAATCAGAAGCTGCTTCAGGTGCCTCAGGCCTTGTTAATATAGGGCTTTGAAACTCAGTAAATTGATCTTGAAAATGACTCATCATTTTATGGGCAGCCAGTGAAGCGGGTACATACCCTCCAACATCTGAAGGGCAGAAACCGGTACACATTCAGGAGCAGATTACCAAATGGGCATGGCCCCTTTCCGAATGTGTACTAGGCTTTTTTTTTACCAAAAAAACTAATGGTGGATGACACCAGACTGGGGAGTGAATAACAGCTGAACTCCCTGTTAGCTTGCAACTATGGGCTGATTGGCTATCAGTGCCAATAGTCAGGTCAGCTAAGAGGCATGATCGGTGGAGCTTCGATTGGCCGGTGAAGCTGTCACTCAGAGGTTGGTCTGCCGCTGCAGTTACTGCTGGTTGCCCTTGTGTCACTAGCACTGAGAGGACTTCCCAAGCATACCGGGCTGGAGCTGCAGCCCCAGCTGCCCTATCGTCAGGAGACTGGACTTGTCACCCAGCCAGCTGCCCTTAGCATATAACGTCCGTTTCCACTGCACTTACTGCTGCCCTATAATCAGGAGACCAGACTTGTCGTCATCCAGCTGCATATAATGTCCAGTTCACATTATGTGACCCGGCGCCGCCTCCCGGCCCCCTGCGCTCTGATTGTCCGCAGAGCTAGAAAGTCTAGCTGTGCAGCCAGCCCCTTTTTTCCCGGTGCTGCCTCCTGATTAGGGAGGCCAATCCCGGGATCAGGATCGGCAGGATCCCGGGATTTTGGCCTAAAAACGGCGGGATTTGAATCCCGGGATTGAGCCTTCCAATCCCGGGATTGCAGGATTAGTACCTGTTTGTAAAGAAAACAGCAGGCGGCTGTTTGGAACAGTGTCTGTGCTGTAGCGGCATGACGGTGGCCGGGCTACGCAGCGTGACCCCTGACATTACATCACGCTGCACAGCCCGGCCGCCGTCATGCCGCTGCAGCACAGTAGCACACTGTTCTGAACTTGTTCGCCTGGCCGCCCGCCGGCCCGCTGAGGAGCTCCCAACCACCCGCTGAGGAGCTCCCAGCCGCCCGCCCGCTGAGCAGCACCTAGCCGCCCGCTGAGGAGCTCCCAGCCGCCCGCCCGCTGAGCAGCACCTAGCCGCCCGCTGAGGAACTCCCTGCCGCCTGCCCGCCCGCCCGCTGAGCAGCACAAGCCAAGCTGAGCTGCATGCCCGCTGGAGATGGTCCTGCTACTGCCTGTCACCACCATCATGTAAGTGACAGCGCAGTGCAGGGCAGGAGCGATAGTGGGGATTAGTATGCCGTGTTGATGTGCGGGTCGGCCAGTTTGGGGAGGAGGGACGTAGGTTTTTTTTTTTTTTAACCATGGAGGCCAATACCGGGATCCCGGGAATCCCGGGATTGAGCATTTTTCAATCCCGAATCCCGGGATTGAAAAAATGCCCCAGGATTGGCCTCCCTACTCCTGATCCCCTGCGCACTGATTGGCCGCAGTGCTAGCAAGCCTAGCTGTGCAGACAGCTCCTCTTCTCCCGGCGCAGCCTCCTGGCCCCCTGCGCCCTGATTGGCCGCAGTGCAAGCAAGCCTAGCTGTGCAGCCAGCCCCTCTTCTCCCGGCGCAGCCTCCAGTAACCTGCCAGTGGTTATCAATCGGCTGTTTACCTCCGAGACGGGAGGAGGCGCATGCAAACGGGAGCATAATCTTTAAAAAGCGGTACATTCGGTACAGATTTATTTAGCCGGTACGGACCGTTAAAAAAGGTACTGTACCTGCTAAATCGGTACAGTTGAAGGGTATGGGGGTAGAGAATGGAGTTATGTGGCTAGAACGGGGCTGGTTGACTAGCAGCCATGTAGCTGTGTTTTGTACCACTTTTAACACTATAATAACCCCCCAAAAAAAACATACGAGGAACACAGCATCTTGGTGACATAGACATCTTGGTGATAAGAAGATTATGATAGGCTAAACAGATAAAACCATGGCCAAAAAAAAAAAAAGCCTTAGGCAATCTTTGAATTATATCAATGCTAAGAACAATGTAATATCTGTTCATATAGCGCTGTATTTATAAATACTGTAGATAAAATAATGTTTGCATGAATGTGATAAGAGGCCATACTAACACACAGGGTCCTATTCATTAAACACTCATATTACACAACCCAATTTTTTTACTTGGAGCTTTTTATTTTTAGGATGTGTGAAAAACACACAGATAAATATCACAGAAACATATGTAATACATATATCAGTAGACATGACAAAACATTCCAGGGCACATGCTGAGTTGGGGATATGCCCTTATTTGTATATAACTTTGAATTGCAGGTGCATATGTACAAAGCATATTTACCTTAAAGATTGGTCACATCTCTGATAAGAATGCATGAAAAAGAATGAGCCCCCATGTTAAATACCAAAACAATCGTATAAAGTTGCATTGCCTAGATATACAATGCAGCTCACTTGTCAATAGTACTGTATAAACTATTGTGTCAATACAATCATTGTACACTACATATACTCTAGTGCTTTCAGTCTACAATATGGCTCAAAAGCTCAGTCAAGGGCAGGAGAGGGAGGTCATGTACAAAGGGCAACCACCTGCTAGGGAGGCCTGTTCTTACTATTAAGGTGGCGTGGCCATGATCAGTGGCATATCTACTGTATAATGGGTGCAAATGGTCCTCTGGGTACAGGGAGGCTCACACCACACACCATGCACCCATTTCTTCAGAGCACACCCCTACATTCATGCATCAACAGCATCTGGGGCTTGCTGGCATTTTTGTTTCTTTTGGGTGCCTCCTCATCATTTTGCCTACTATGCAAAGCTGTCTGTACGTACATGTTGCAATGCATCAGTAGCAAGTTTTTCTCCTTGGTGTCAAGACGTGGAACCCAGCCTTGTTCCACAACCTGACCTGCTAAGCCCCGCCCACATCTTTGATTGGCCAGCTACATGGAGAGTAGTAGAGGAGGAATGACCATCATAGATGATTCTCCTGTCCATGGTTTCATACCATCGAGGTTAACCACCAATGGTGTAACCCTCAATGGTTAAGCTGCTGAAGTCCATCCCTACAAAATTACCTACCAATGGCCATCCCTATTCCACGGATGTATTAAGCCTGGTGAAGTGATAAAGTAGTGATAAAGGGGAGTTTCTGTAGCTTTTAACCCCTTCCCGACATTTGACGTACATTTACGTCATGGTCGGGATGTACTTCCCGACACATGGCATAAATGTACATCATGACTTGTAACTGTCACCGCGTCTAGAGACGCGGTGACAGAGGGACGATGTCTGCTGTCCCTGACAGCAGACATCTTCCCTCATTGCCCAGGGGGGGCAGCGATGCCCCCCGCTATGGGCGATCGCTGCGATTGGCTGTTCAAACGTGAACAGCCAAAAGCAGCGTTTACTGTGTGATGTGTAAAATTTAGACTCTGCTGCCCCCTAGCGTCCAAAAAAAATAAAAGAAAGTTAAAATAATGATGTAATAATAAAGTTTAGATATGGTCTATGTTAGTTATTAACTATTTTGAGTGATATGATTATTTGTCTCACAAGCAGAAAATTTTACATTTTGCAAATAGCAAAATGTTCAATTTTTTTTACGACATTTTGGTATTTTTCACAAAAAAAAAAAAACTATATCGACCAAAATTTACCACTAATTTAAAGTACAATGTGTCACGAGAAAACAATCTCAAAATCACTGGGATAAGTAAAAGCAAAAAAAAGTTATCCCCACTTAAGTGATACATGTCAGATTTGAAAAAAAGGGCTCTGTCAGGAAGGCAAAAACATGCTGCGTCGGTAAGGGGTTAATGCAGTTCTGTAATAAAATGCACGTGCCCCTTATTCCCATCCTCACCTTGTTGCTGTGGAATAACTGCCCCATTTAATTCAATAACTTATTGTAACTACCAAACCATCAGATGCAAATGATTGAAAATTCCAAACTAGTCGGATAAGAGATCCAATGGTAAACAGATGTTAAAAACAATTCACTTTAAATGTAATCGAAAAATCACAGACGGAAAATACGCACTCTAAAAATTAAGATTATCACGGATCAAGAATAATGAAGTAGTAACATACTGTAAATTGGAGGGACTCAGACACATTTAGACATTCAAAACTGCCAACCAATCCCCATCATCATTGCCTGCACCAGGGATTGAGCACCATAAGTGTGAACCACCAATCCGGTGCATCTGGTTCTTTCTTGTAGACAGCATGGGATTTATTTAAATTGAAAAAGACACATTTTGCACAGGACAAAATGTAAAAATACCATTTATGGCCATGTCTATACAATATGTGCCCCGTAAGGTGCAGCTTCGTTTTCCTCCTTATGGATACAGTAGTGTCCCGCTACATTGTTGTTCTGTAGCAGCAGTATGAAGCATATAGAGCGCGGCATACCGTCTCATATTCATTACTACCTGGCTGGCTCCCATAGAAGTAAATGCATAGCGGGAGCACACTCATAGCGTACGGTCCACTTCACATCTCTATGTACAGAGACATCCCAGAGACTTGTCCTAATTTGCATTTCTACTGTAAATCCCTATTTTCTTTCGCTCATTTATGTATTGTCAGGCGCTGCGGAATCCTTGTGGCACCATGTAAATAAACGATAATAATAATAATAATTATTATTATTATTATTGCAGGGCCGCAGGACCAAGGAGTAGCTGTGCTTGCCACTGGGACTGTCATTCCAGGCCCTCTACACACCAAATACATGTGTCACGGGTCAGCAATAATGGCATCCCCTAGATCCTTGATGGCAAACCTTGACACTCCAGATGTTTTTAAACTACACATCCCAGCATGCTCTGCTTCAGTTTTGCTATTTTGGCCATGCTAAATCTGATGCAGAGCATGCTGGGATGTGTAGTTCAACAACAGCTGGAGTGTCAAGGTTAGCCATCAAGGCCCTAGATGTTAATAACAAATGGTCAGGTATTTCCACAGTATTGCAGGTATGAGAACAGATGCCACACAGAGCTCACATGATACAACCAATATAGACAAGAGACAAAGGACCTTATTCTGGTTGCAGCATTGTGTGTGGACCAAATGCTGCCCGCAGTGCCCCCCCTCTAGCACGGCCCTATCCCCTGCACGGCTGCGAATGGATCATTTGCATATTGCATAGTCATCCATTCGAAAGCCAGGGAGAATTAATTTGATGGTCTGCAACCATCAAATATTTCTCCAGCGTTAGCAGATCAGAGACACCTCTGTGGTGTCTCTGATCTGCAAGCACCCTGTGCAGGAAGCAGGCAGGCAGCTGACATATGCTGACATCAGCTGCCCGACCCCGCGTCACCAGCCGATTTTCATGGGAACGCCCATCATTTTCATGGGGACGCCCATGAAACGCTGTGCGTTTCCATGGCCTATGCCCCCCGCCACCGCCCCTGCTAGGTGTGAACGGGAAAGTTACCCTTGCCCACTCGCACCCTACGTCTGCACAGACCGGTTGAATTAGAATAAGGTCCAAAGTTATGTAGTGATTTTGTGCATCTGCAAACAGTGTCTCAGGCTGAGAATAGTACAGTATATCAGGATGACAATAGTAGTATATCACAGCACTTCATACAATAAGCAACATACTGTACTTGCAAAATCCCTGAACTGATTAAAACATAGCTGAGGAAGATGAGACCAGTTGCCACGCACGTTTCTCCTGTGTAGTGGACATGTGTGTTGGTTAACACATGGTTATTGAGCCTATCTCTACAAGCACTGCCTTGAAAGAGGTTCATCAGAACCGAAACGTTGGCTTGTATTCTGCCTTCATTTGGATTATTGCCATTCTGGCAATACCTTGGAACACCTTTGTGACCCATCAAAAGTGCACCCCTGACATTGTTATGCAACACATGAGTGCAGGATCCTGGACCATCATCTATATGTGTCTCGTGTCCGTTTGTGTGTCTCAGAAACACTGCCATCTTTTGGTAGCGACTGAAACTCCATCTCTTTCTCTCTCACACATGCACAAACACAGAGGCAATCACAAAGTAGCAGAATACATAGCTTTCAAAGCATTTGCTTTGAGCGGGCTTACTAGTGTGTATATATATATATATATATATATATACTAGGTGATTCATCGCGCCCTACGGGCGCTCTTCACACCGTCGTAAGGGGCTGCACCCCCTTAATTTGTGAACGTTTGTATATGAGAAATATGGTTAGAATTGTATGAAAGATGCCCTGTATTGCAACTTAGGTGTCCGCGAATCGCGGGAGGGGGGGTCGCGGAGGGTGCTGCGAATTGCAGGAGGGGGGGTCGCGGGGGGTGCCGCGAATTGCAGGAGGGGGGGTTGTGAGGGGGTGGATGCTGCGAATCGCGGGAGGGGAGGGATTGCAGAGAATCGCGGGAGGGGGGTCGCGGGGTGGGTTGCCGCAAATCGCGGGAGGGGGGTTACGGGGGCGGGGGTTGCGGCGAATCATGGTAGGGGGGGTCGCGGGGGGTGTGCCGTGAATCACGGGAGGGGGGGGTCACGGGGTGGGGTGCCGAGAATCGCGGGGGTGTGTGTGTGTGCTGTGAATCGCGGGAGTGGGGGTGGGGGGGGTGTGACGCGAATCGCCACAAGAAAAAATCAACACAGAAAGGTCAACACATGTAAATGTTGACATAAGTGTGGCACTTCATTGGTTTCCATGTCGACACATGAAAATGAATAAATGAAAAAAAAAAACGTCAAAAACTCATGTCAACCTTTTTCATTGTCGACCATAGCCATGTCAGTGTTTTCCATGTGCAATTTAATTCTGGAGCTGCCGCGAATCGCAGGGGGGTGCCGCGAATTGCGGGAGGGGGGGTTACAGGGCGGGGGTTGCGGCGAATCATGGGAGGGGGGTCGCGGGGTGGGGTGCCGAGAATCGCGGGGGAGGTGTGTTTGTGTGTGCCGTGAATCACGGGAGTGGGGGTTGGGGGGGGGGGGTGACGCAAATCGCCACAAGAAAAAAATCAACACAGAAAGGTCAACACATGTAAATGTTGACATAAGTGTGGCACTTCATTGGTGTCCATGTCGACACATGAGAATGAATATGAAAATATTCAAAAAATGAAAAAAAAACCTTCAAAAACTCATGTCAACCTTTTTCATTGTCGACCATAGCCATGTCAGTGTTTTCCATGTGCAATTTAATTCTGGAGCTGCCGCGAATCACGGGGGGTGCCGCGAATTGCGGGAGGGGGGGGTCGCGGGGTTGGGTGCCGCGAATCGCGGGAGGGCGGGGTTCACAGGGGTTCCGGTGGGGGGTTGCCGCGAATTGCGGGAGGTGGGGGGTCACGGGGGGTGCCGCGAATCGCGGGAGGGGGGGTTGCGGGGGGGGGTGACGCGAATCGCCACAAGAAAAAATCAACACAGAAAGGTCAACACATGTAAATGTTGACATAAGTGTGCCACTTCATTGGTGTCCATGTTGACACATGACAATGAATATGAAAACATTCAAAAAATGAAATAAATCTTCAAAAACTCATGTCAACCTTTTTCATTGTCGACCATAGCCGTGCCAGTGTTTTGCATGTGCCATTTAATCCTGGGGCTGCCGCGAATCGCGGGGGGTGCCGCGATTTGCGGGAGGGGGGGGGGTTGTGGGGGGTGGGTGCCGCGAATCGCAGGAGAGCGGGGTTCATGGGGGTTCCAGTGGGGGGTTGCCGCGAATTGCGGGAGGGGGGGGGAGGTCGCGGGGGGGTGCCGCGAATCGCCAGAGGGGGGGTTGCGGGGGGTGTGACGCGAATCGCCACAAGAAAAAAAATCAACACAGAAAGGTCAACATATGTAAATGTTGACATAAGTGTGGCACTTCATTGGTGTCCATGTCGACACATGAGAATGAATATGAAAATATTCAAAAAATGACAAAAATACTTCAAAAACTCATGTCAACCTTTTTCATTGTCGACCATAGCCATGTCAGTGTTTTCCATGTGCAATTTAATTCTGGAGCTGCCGCGAATCACGGGGGGGGGTGCCGCGAATTGCGGGAGGGGGGGTCGCGGGGGTGGGTGCCGCAAATCGCGGGAGGGCGGGGTTCACAGGGGTTCCGGTGGGGGGTTGCCGCGAACTGCGGGAGGTGGGGTTGCGGGGGGGTGTGACGCGAATCGCCACAAGAAAAAATCAACACAGAAAGGTCAACACATGTAAATGTTGACATAAGTGTGCCACTTCATTGGTGTCCATGTCGACACATGACAATGAATATGAAAAAATTAAAAAAATTAAAAATAAATCTTCAAAAACTCATGTCAACCTTTTTCATTGTCGACCATAGCCATGTCAGTGTTTTGCATGTGCCATTTAATCCTGGGGCTGCTGTGAGTTGCGGGGGGGGGGTGCCGCGAATCGCGGGAGGGGGGTCGCAGGGGGGGTGCCGCCAATTGTGCAAGGGGGGGTCGCGGGGGGGTTCTTTTTGCCGCGAATCGCGGGAGGGAGGTCGCGGGGGGGGTGTTTTTTCCGCGAATCGGGGGGGGGGGTCACGGGGGAGGGTTTGCCGCGATTCGCGGGAGGGGGGGGTCGCGGGGTGGTGGTTATGCCGCGAATTGCGGGAGGGGTCGTGGGGGGGTTCTTTTTGCAGCGAATCGCGGGAGGGGGGTCGCGGGGGTGTTTTTGCTGCGAATCGCGGTAGGGTGGGTCGCGGGGGAGCGGGTGTTTTTGCCGCGAATCGCGGGAGGGGGGGCGCGCGGGGGGGGGGTTTGCCGCAAATCGCTGGAGGGGGGCGCTCACCTGGTGGATGTGGAGTAGCAGTGCTGGGCAACATGGGAAGGCAGTGGGTGTCTGGCACTGTCTGTGGGCTCACTGGGCTGGTTCTTGGTCACATACCTCCCAACATGACCCTCTCCAGGAGGGACAGAATGCTCTGTTTTTAGACTTCCCCTTAATGTATGATTGCCATCACCTGTTTTAAACAGGTTAATTTCTCAGAAAGGTGTTCAGCACAGATGAAGGCAATCACACATTAAGAGGAAAGTCCAGGAACAGAGCGTTATAGACACAGACACCCACTTTGAGTGACAGATGTAGCCAAATATATAGGAGATATATATAGGGTATTTGGAGAAACAGGCGGCACTCTCAGATTTAATGAAAAGTGTAAAAACAGGTTTATTGTTTATACTGCGACAAGATAGCTGCCACCCTGTAGCGCTGCGCCAGGGCCTCCCTTACTCTCAGATGTTGAGAGTAAGGAGAATTACCAGTGATATTGAAACCACCAAAATAGCCCTGGATCAGATGCAAGAAAAATTCGAACAAAGAGGCTACAACAAAAGGAGCTTGCTAGCCATCAAAGAAAAAGTACTCAACATCCCCCGTGAAACAGCGCTAAAGGCGGTAAAAAAGAAAAAAGATCTAGGCAACAAAATCCCATGGGTTACTCAACATGCAGTGGGCAGTGCAGAAGTTACCAAAAAGGTTAAGGCCCTGTGGCCTGTGGTAGCCTCGGATAGGGGCTTGAAAAGTCTTTACAATGCAACCATTATGCCAGCCTATAAGAGAGGCCGAAATCTGGCTGACCAACTAGTCAAAACAGACATGGCCAAATTAACTAAAAGCATTAAACCCACGCATTTTCTGTCCCGCCCTAAGGGCTGCTTTAAGTGTATAGGCTGTGTCACCTGCAGCTCTATGCTGGCTGGGGACACAGTAAATCACCCCCATACAGGCCGGAAAATTAAGATTAGACATTCTGTTACATGCTCTAGTAGGTACATTGTGTACATTCTGTCTTGTCCATGTGGACTTTATTACGTGGGCAAGACAGAATGCCAATTTAAAGAAAGAATGGCCAATCACCGCCTGGCCATTAGACAGGCTCTTGCAACTGGCCGAAGCGAGCAACCTGTGGCAAGACACTGTGCTGAGAAAAAGCACAGTGTAGCAAGCATCAGGTCAAAGATCATTGATCATGTACCAGAACCACCAAGAGGGGGCAACAGAAAAAGGTTGCTTCTGCAACTGGAGGCTAGGTGGATTCACCTCCTTGATACACTGTCTCCTCGGGGTTTGAACGAGCAGCATGGGATGTACCACTTTCTGTAATAATATGATATGATCCAAAATATAGTAATATAGCAATAATGTAGTTGGACAGGTACACCTAGGAACCATGCCGCCGCATTGCCCCTTGGGATATCAAGTATTACTGTAAGTGACACACATTGGCGTTACAAGTAAGATTATTTTTTATAACATCAATTGATGTGTATATGATAAGCCAATGATGTCACCCTGAAATTACAGCATACTATGATAACCATAGTAACCTGTGAATGCAAGTTTTTAAATATCTTTGTATGTATGTTTTTTCTTAATATGTTTTCTCTTTTAACACAGGAATGGCGAATTTATCGCCTCTTTTATGGCAGTAACAGCCTCTTATTTCACAAGTTGTTGTTTTTTTTTTATATATCATGCACAGAATATTGATGTATTTTGCTTTGCACTCATCACTTTGTTTATATCCCCAGGTGCCATGACAACCACCGGCTCACTTGATCCAAAGCGAGGCCTGATCTTCACGCCGGACCGCAGCGCAAGAGCACGCTGACTGACGTCATGGGGAGTTACGGGGAGTGGCTGGAAGCCGAACATGGCGACGGCCTCCCTAATGGCGCCCGACGGAGCGGCACACGCTGTGAGGGGGCGGAAGTATGGGTAAGCGATGATTATCACAGGTGAGAGGGGCGGGCTGTCATGGAGCACAGGGGGAGGTTTCTCACTCAGTTGTGTATTTAATGTGTTCACTTTCACTGTATTATTGATCCCTGAGGACGGGCGCACGCCGCCCGAAACATGAAGGAACAATAAACCTGTTTTTACACTTTTCATTAAATCCGAGAGTGCCGCCTGTTTCTCCAAATACCCTGCATTTGGGACCCAAGGGTCCACACTGGAAGGCACCGGGTCAGGAACAGTCTGGACCAACGTTTGGGAGTGCCGGCCAACACACAAGATATATATATATATATATATATATACTTAATGTACCGGTACGCACTCCTCTCATCACATGCATCTGCCTTGGGTGTCATCACACACACACACACACACACATATATATGGCTAAATACGCCTCACCACTGAGGACCACTAGATGCCATCCGACGGACCAAATTACTCCTAAACAGAAAGTGAGACCAAAATGGTCTGTGTGAAACTTTCTGGTTATGGAGAGAGAGAGCTGTGAAGACAGAGATTGGAGATAATGGCCCACAGGGACTAAGCCCTCATTTTGCTGGGCTTATATATATTTGGGAGGCAGGTAGGCTGCCCAGCACCTGTGATTGTGAATTACACACACTCAGAGCAGTGAGGCAGCCATACTTGCCTACTATCAGGCTGGATGGACATGGAGGGCAGCCATGCATACCTCCCAACTGTTACGAATTTTTGCGAGACAGTCCTGTTTTTGGGGGGATTGTCTCTCTTTCCACCACTGGTCAGCAGTTTCCTATGGCTTGGGGAACAGTTGGGCATAGCTTTTAGTCTGGAAGACAATGGGACAGGGAGCATGGCCAGCAGATCACAGAGCGCTGGCCATATGCCCACAATGGCAAAACAGGGGCATGGCTTCAAGGAGGTGCTGTAATCATAGGCCAAGGCCCCTAGTCACAAGGCCATGCCATCTTATTTTGGCAACTGTTTGTCTCTGGGCAAAGTCAAAGTTAAGAGGTATGGCCATGTTCCTTAGGAGAAGGCGTGGATGAATCAGTCTTGGGGTATAGAGATGTAATTGAGTGAATGTAGCCCTCACTTTATCACTTTACAATGTAATGCATTGTAATACGAGGTGTGATATGATGATAAGATTTAGGGGCAGATTTATTAAGCTTGGAGAAGAGATAAACTGGAGATAAAGTGGAGAAAAGGTAACAGGAGATAAAGCACCAGCCAATCAGCTGTGATTGAAAAAGACAGTTGGGAGTTGATTGGCTGGTGCTTTATCTTCTTTTACCTTTTCTCCGCTTTATCTCCAGTTTATCTCTTCTCCAAGTTTAATAAATCTGCCCCGAAAGGCCCCCATACACTATGAGATTTATCTTACCTGTAAAATTGCATCTGATTTCCCTTGAATTTCCCCGGCTGCTTCCCAGGAGGCCTACATACAATTTGACACTAGATGTGCCATTCTTTACATCCAATTTGCGTCAGATAAATCACATGTGATTTATCTGATGTAAATTTGGATGTGCCACTGAGACAATGCAGGCAACAGCAACAGGCCGGCGAAGCCCTATCTCAACAGCAGGGACAGCGCTGTCCCTGCTGTTGGCTCTGTGCTATGCTGGGGATCTTGCAAGTAGCGAGATTCCGCACATGCGCAGTCCAGCCGGCCGGGGGACAGGAGACAGCGCATCAGTGTAAACTGATGCACTATCTCCAAGAGGGGACATCGCCGGAGGGGGGAGTTAGCGCTCCCCCGCTTTGGCAGACAAGATGTTAATACATCTTGTCGGTCTCCCCTCCTGCTTCGCCTCGCTAATGAGGCGAAGCAGGAAGTATTATAGTGGTGCGATAAGCACCGCTATAATATATCTGCCCCAGAGACACTGAGACAATGCAGGCTGGCACTGGGTACTAGTACTGCCAGTCCAGCACTGCCCCATTGGCACAGGTAAACTGGGGTAGAGTTTGTCCTGCCACCTATCCCACTGGGTACAGTCCATGCTGCTGCCTGTCAGGCAGCTAATACTGATATGCCTGTGTAATTACAGAAGGGGAGAGGGGAGGGTGTCAGGCTCTGCTGCCTGCACGGACGCTGACCGACCTCCAGCAGCAGGGGAGAGGGCAGGGGGGGGGGGGGGGTGCTCGGGCTCTGCTGGCCACACTGTCACCTCCAGCACTGAGCAGAGGAGAGGGGGAGTCCCGTTCTCCGCACGACTATTCTGCTGCTTCCTCCCTCCCTTCCACCTACTAGAATGCTCTGCTGTCTCTGCCGGGCAGGGAGGACGGAGCTCAGGCTGAGCTCCAGAGAAGTATTTACTGTGTTTGTTGATGGGATGGGACGCTGTCACGTCGCTGACTCGCTGAGTGCAGCTGCTGCTGCTGCTGCTGCTATGTCCTGTTGCGCCTGCCCCCAGTGACGTGTTTCTGCTTCTGCACGGGTTGGAGGACAGCGACAGTCACACCGGAAAGAGGTACCTGGAGCTGTACACAATGATATATCGCATCTGAAACATCGTGGGTGCTAAAAGCACCCACGATGTGCCCATGATGGGTCAGATGCCAATATATCTTATGTGCAGCAGGTCCGATGCGCTGATCCGATCTGATGCGCACGGGACCGCGCATCAGATCAAATCAGATGTCAGGCACATGCGATTTTCGTCCGATTTCTCCCGATTTATCGGCCCAAAGGGCCGAAATCGGGTGAAATCGGACGAAAATCGCATAGTGTATGGGGGCCTTTAGAGTAAATCACCCTATCCCTTATTTCTCTCTAAGAGGATGTAGATGGGGGAACGGCTATATAGGGAGGTTCATGCGTTTGGGTGAGGGGGAGGGGGGGGGGGGCAGGATGCGAGAGCATTGCCTACATTCCTGGGGGCGCTGCCACTCGATTTTCCAGAGCATCCAAGCCATTCCGGGACAGTAGGCAAGTGTGGAGACAGCATTCTGTACCTGCCGTCAACTAAACAGTGAATGTCTGTCAGCACGATGATGGGTGAATGGCTGAATGGAAGCAATCATTCCTTTGAATGGTTTGATAGGGGCCAAAGTACAGCCCTATCGTCCTCTCTCTCTCTCTCTCTCTCTCTCTCTCTCTCTATATATATAAAAGCACTTACCCCCTCTTACAGGAAAGGATTGGAACCAGCACACGGATATGAAGTGAAAGAAAAAACGTGGTTTATTGTACAAGCATTATTGCACAACAGACAGCTGTTCACCTGACAGCCGTTTCAACTGCATGGCAGCAGTTTTCATCAGAGGTGAAGCATTAACAGTCAGAGCAGTTTAAATACATTCAAATTGCGCCAAAAACATGAGAAGGAGGCTAGCCATACCTCCACTGACGTTGTCATGACGTCAGCTACAGTGAGTGACAGCCGGAGACAGGGGGCGCGGCTCTGTAGAGGCATCATCAGGATTCCCTAGCTAAGCAGCCTATTGCTGCCGCCGGGAGGTTCCTGTTCGCTTCCTAATGCTATGACACAGCTGTCTCTGCGTGTACAGTCGTGGTGCCGAAGTGGACGGCTATGTGTGATGTGTGCGGGTGAGGTGGGGGTAACCAGCGGTGAATCGCAGCTCATTAGTGCGCCGTTACAGAGGGCTGGCTGTCCTGCAAGGCATAACAACAAATAAATCAACACAGACACGCTTGGGTGGACTCACAATGAGATCTGTAACCAGTGATGCCGGTTACAAGCCAGGCAGGTTAACCGTCCATAAAGTCGACACGCTAGCGGTGTCGGCTTTTCCATGTCGACCAATGTCAAAAAATGCGTTAAAAAGGCCGTGACACTTCACAATGTCATAAATCTATGTCTGCTAACCTAGATACAATGGGACAATATGGCAAAAACAATTATAAAGTCTGGCAAACGAGACTATATACAACCTAACACACGGCGGTGTTGCTAACAGTAATATATGCCATTCAGTAAGTAGCCCATATTTTAGACACAGATATAAGAACGCACAGCGGCGCATAATCAGACATCTAGTATGGGAGTATAACATAAATAATAATAATAAATCCCATCAGGGATGACGGCGCTCGGCGGCGCAGAAATCAGGTCCCCCAGAGCACACGGCGGTGCTCAGAGAGTGCTAGAGTATACATCAAGTCACTGGGACAAGTCAATGGGTTAAAGAAAGACACCCATTTTAAAATCTTCATTTAAGCCCTGTGGGGCTAAACACTTAAGCCTGAAAATCCATGCAAGTTCCCTTTGGAGGAGTATTCGCTCCCTGTCGCCTCCATATCTCAGGGGGGGAATATGATCCAGTAGAACACATTTTAGGTCAATGACTCTATGATGCTGTTCTTTAAAATGTCTCGCGACAGGAAGGTTTTTTAGGTCACATTGGGTAGCGGTCGGATCCGTACTTTTTTTGATAGACGATCTATGTTGATTCAGTCTTTCTTTTAGCATGCGGGTCGTTTTACCCACATACAGCTTTTTGCAGGGGCATTGCAAGGCATAGATGACGAACTTACTGTTGCAGTCCAGATGGAATCTGATGCTGAAGGATTCGCCGTTGATGGGATTATGGAACTTTGGACCAGTGATAAGAAACTGGCAGTTTACACATCCACCACATTTAAACGTGCCTTTCTTCTGTTTCAGCCAGCAGTGCTTAGAGGAGGTGATGGGATTAGGGGCAGTTTTGACCAGTAGGTCCCGCAGGTTTGGGCCTCTTCTATACGCGAATCTGGGTGGTTCAGTGATCTCCCTTGAAAGCACTGGATCATTTGAGACAAGATGCCAGTGTTGGTTGATGGTTCTCCTGATGTGCTTGGAAGCCACAGTATAAGTACTGACAAAGTTCATCCTTTTGTCAGGACTCCTGTCATCAATTGTTTTGGAAACCAAAAGGTCCTCCCTTTTTAAATTCATCACCTTCTTCACCGCTGCATCAACTTCTTTCATATCATAGCCTCTTTCCAGGAATTTGTCTCTCATGGTATCCAGTGCCACTTTGGTGGTATCTGGATCTGACGTGATTCTGACCACTCTAAGGAGCTGTGAGTAGGGTAGTCCTCGTTTCAGGGGCTCTGGGTGGAAGCTGGATGCTGCCAACAGTGTATTCTTATCTGATTCTTTGGTATAAATCTTTGTTGACAGCTTTCCATGGTTAATCATTACAGTGACATCCAGGTAGTTTATAAACTTGTCACTAAAATTGATTGTGAATCTGATCGTCCCGGGGATGGCATTCAGTCCATCCACAAATTTCAGAAGTTTGTCTTCACCACCCGTCCAGATCAGGAAGAGGTCGTCTATATAACGTACGTATAGGGCAATGTCACCACTGTATGCAGTACTTCCTAAGATGTGCTTCTCTTCATAGGCCGCCATAACCAGGTTGGCGTAAGCTGGTGCCATATTCGAGCCCATAGCGGTACCCTGGCGCTGTAGAAAGAAGCGGCCTTCGAAAAGGAAGTAATTCTTGGTTAAAATCGTTTCCATCAAGAGCAGAATAAATTCTGTAGGTGGTCCCTCATAGACTTCACTGCAGCGTAGTGCTTCCCGGCATGCTGGTAGCCCCAATGTATGGGGAATGTTTGTATAGAGACTTGTGACATCAAGTGTCACAAGTAGTGCCCCCTCAGGGACTTGCTGGAAGGTCTGTATCTTACGTAGGAAGTCACTGGTATCTGCTATGAAGCTCCTGATGCTCTTCACAACTGGTTGGAGGTACAAGTCCACGAGCTGTGACAGAGGCTGGCAGAGGGAACCCCTAGCCGAGATGATTGGCCTTCCTGGCGGTGTGGACAGTGATTTATGCATCTTCGGGAGGGTGTATAGAAATGGAATTCGAGGACATGGCTGTGTTAGGAATCTCGCCGTCTCTTCACTGATGTGGTAGGTGGTCTTGCCCAGCAGGATGATTTGGTCGATTAGACGCTTAAATCTCCAGGTGGGATCTGAATCGAGTTGTTCATAACAGGTAGTGTCCGCTAATTGGGACATGGCTTCTGCGACATAGTAGGTTCTGTTCAGTAGGACAATGCCACCTCCTTTATCTGCTGGCCTGATAACCAGGTCAGCGTCCTCAGAGAGTGATCTGATGGCCAGTTTCTCTTCCTTAGAGAGATTGTGAAAAGAGATTTTCTGTTTTTCTTTTTTTTTTTTTTTTATAAATATTTTATTTCATTTTGCAAATTGACATATCACAAAACATACAACACATACAAAAAAACATACAAAACATTAAACATTGCACTACCATTTACTACATACAGTGTGTTGGTGACATTCGGTGTCTTTCTATATGTGATTTTTATATTTCTGTAGTTCAGTTTATACTCAATAGACACGTTTCCAACTACACCTTTCATACATTCATTGCACTGATTATTTATTGCTATCATTTTTGCAGACAAGGGGTTATCCCATGGCCGGCCCTACCCATTCCGGTACCGCTCTTTCCCTCCTTTGTGCCCTCCTGCCCCCTCTTTTTTTTTTTTTTTTTCCCAGTTTATCTTTTAGGCCCTATACAGATTCCGTGTTCCCTTCCAACCTGGCCTTAGACTCCTCTACCCTTTGTTTCTGGTGCAATATCCTTTGTGTCATGCATGTGTTTATACAAATAAAAACAGAAAAAGAAAAAAAAAAAAAGTACAAAAATAGGCAGGCGAGCGAGCAAATCTCACCTGTAATGGTGAAGTGATTATCATTGTGGTTTTACTTTATTCCTAGTATTATATGTCTAGGTAAATTTTTTTTTTTTTTTTCCTTTTTTTTTTCCCTTTTTTATTTATTACCTTTGTGATTGTGACAATGGATATCTTTAACCACTTTGTGACCGTTACTATTAGAGATTATTCTGAAATTTTTTTTTTTTTTTTTTTTTTGTGCAGGTAAAGGAAACAAACTAATTTTTGTGTTTAATATTAATGTCAATTATGGTTCATTATCTCTAAAATAAGGGGAGGCCAGCCAGGGAGTCCATATCTGTATATATTTGCTCATATTATTACGCTTTGCATGCAGGTATTTCTCCTGTCTGACTGTATAATTAACTAGGGCCATCCAGCTGTCAATATCTGGGGCCTTACTGGCCATCCATTGTCTGGCCACTATTACTTTGGCCAGGGAGCACATGCTATTAATGTACCGTTTATTATATCTCATGCCATCGGTTTCATCGACGATGTTCAAGATGCACCCTCTGACCGTCAGGATCTCTCTTGGGATGCCCGTGTTTTCAATTATGTCTATAACCTTTTTCCAGAAGGCTTGTTCCACGTGGCAATCCCATAGGAGATGCAGAAACGTCCCAGGGTCCCTCTTGCACTTGGGGCACTCATCTGATGCTCTCGCCTTAAATTTAACCATTCTTACGGGGGTCATATAGGATCTGTGGAAAATAAGCAATTGAATTTGTTGTGTCCGCACCCCATTAGTGGCCCTCGGGATTGCAAGCATTACTTCTCTCCATTCTTCCTCACTAACGGTCCCCACCTCTACCTCCCATTTCCTCTTCAGCCCTTCCAGCTGATCTTTATATTTTATCTTCCCCAGGCATTTGTATATCCTGGAGACTAGCTTTCTTTTATCCCCTTTTTTTATTGTTTGCTTAATTACCGATTCACCAAATACTGGGGGAGTGCTGGGGAACTGTGCCTCTAGGGCCCGTCTAATCTGCAGATATCGAAAGAAATATGTCCGGGGGATCGCGAACTCCTCCATCAATTGTTGGAAGGATTTAAGACCCTCGCTATTATATAGCTGTTTCAAGGTTCTTACAGAGTAAGGTACCCAGGTTTTTTTTATGTGGAGCTCCGCCAGCTCGGTAAATGTAATTTCATCGTCCACCGGGTGCTCCACATCCAGAAACCTTACTTCCTCCTTTTTATGTGCTTCGTGCCATATCTTAATAGCTTGGGTAAGCAGGGGTGGGTCCTTTATCTGGGTATGGCCTTGCAGTAATCTACCCAAGGGGCTGCTATCGCTGCATGCATATGCCACAAATTCTCTAGCCAAATCGCTCCCTTCCTCCTCCACCAGCCAAGGTCTCAATTGGGCTAATTGCGTGGCAAAGTAGTATCCCCTCAGGTCTGGCAATCCCAGCCCCCCCTCGCCCTTATCTCGCATCAAATTTTCAAGTTGTATCTTCGGGCGGGCATTATTCCATATGAAGGAGGACATCATGCTGTTCAGTTTTCGGAAGAGCGACCTGGGAAGAAATATTGGGGATTGGTGTACTATATATAATAGTTTTGGCAACACAATCATCTTCACCAGGTCAACCCTGCCGGAAACCGCCACTGGCAGTCTACTCCATGTTTTAAATTTACCCTCCATCCACTTAACCAATGGTTGGATGTTCAGAGAAACATACTCCTTCGGGTTTCTACTAACCCAGATCCCCAGGTATTTAAAGGTTTCTGACCATTTTAGTGTAAGTGGAGGGAGGGAGGCATAATTGTCCAGACCGGAGGCATAAAGAATAGAAGACTTGGCCTTATTAATTCCAAAACCCGAGTATTCACCATATTCTTCAATAAGCCCCATGACCAATGGCAAGGACTGTTTATAATCTGAGAGGTATATCAATACGTCGTCCGCGTATAATGATATTACGTCTCGTTGCTCCTTCGTTCCAAGCCCTCTGATGCACGGGTTCTGTCTTAAAAGACATGCCAAGGGTTCGATTGCCAGGGCGAACAATACCGGGGACAGAGGGCATCCCTGTCTTGTCCCCCTGGCAAGTTGGAAAGGTGCAGAAGTCCAGCCGTTCACAGATACACGTGCCACTGGTTTAGAGTATAATAATTTTAGCCATTTTATAAAATTCGGGCCTATGCCGAAGGCCTCAAGAGTTGCCCATAGAAAGGGCCATTCCACGGCATCGAAGGCCTTTACTGCATCCAGTGATATCACCACCGGATCTTTTTCACTGGCCCCTATCATCTGCAAACGGCTGAACAATCTACGTAAATTTATGTCGGTGGCTTTACCTGGCATAAAGCTCGTTTGATCTGCGTGTATGATTTTAAGAATATTCTTATTGAGCCTATTCGCCAGTATTTTGGCCAAGATCTTGGCTTCAGTGGACAGGAGAGAAATGGGTCTATATGAGTCCATTTCTTCCGCCGCTTTTCCCTGCTTTAACAAGACCACGATTTTTGCCTCAAGCATTGAGTCCGGGATACTATTCCCCTCAAAGCATTGACACAAAGTCTCATGTAGTATAGGGGCCAAAACTAAGTCGAATTTTTTATATACTTCGGCTGGAATGCCGTCCAGCCCTGGAACTTTACCCCCAGGGAGATCTCTTATTGCACTTCTCACCTCGTTAATATCAATGGGGGCCTCCATTACCTGACTGTCATCTAAATTCAGGGTTGGCAGATTAATTTGTTCCAGATACTGTTTTATTTGTTGGGCATCCCGCTCTAGCCTACTGACATATATTTGGCTAAAGTATTTTCTAAACTCCTCTCCTATCTGCGGAGTAGATGTTATTAGTTTTCCCGCCCCATCCCTGATGGTACTTATATTATTAGGGGGGAGTTCGGCCCGTGCTATATAGGCTAGATATTTCCCTGTACGGTCTGCGTTTTGATATTTATTCTGCTCTCTATAGGCCATCATTTTTAGGTTTTCTTCCTTCACTATATCCAGCCATTCGGCTTGAGCTGCCAACCATGTCGCCTGGTTTTCACTGGTGTTATCCATTAAGAATTTACTTTCTGCTTCCATACACTTATTTTCTTTAATCGCCACCTTTTCCCTACTATCCTTTTTTATTTTGGATATTCGTTTTTTTAGTGTTCCCCGAATATAGGCCTTGAGAGTGTCCCACGTTACAGCCGGGCTAGCCGTCCCTTTGTTAAACTCCCAGCACTCCCTCCATTGTTCCCCCAATTCCCCCTCCTGATCCATGTACCGTAACCACCCCGCATTAAATCTCCAGAAACCTTCGCCCTTAGACTCTGTATCCGACAACTCCAGCAATAGCGGAGAGTGGTCGGATACCCCCCTTGGTTTGTATTCAATCTTTTTGACTTGGGGCATCAGGTTCCCGGAGATCAGCATAAGGTCTATCCTGGAAAAGGTTTGGTATGTCGCGGAGTAGCAAGAATATTGCCTAGAGTTCGGGTTCCGTTCCCGCCAGGGATCAATCCACCCCAGATCTTTTACAAAATTTGTGAACCCCATATTACTTCGGGCAGTACCCATCTGGCCCTGCCTCCACCTGTCTAGTATAGGATCTAGCGTATTATTGAAATCCCCCATGCTTATAATGCTTGCTTCTGGTGAAGCAATCGCGAAGTCAGCGGCTCTTATCAGGACCTCAAATGAAAATGGGGGGGGGATATAAATCGCTAGCAGGAGAAAGGGCCTGGAGTTAATTATACATTCGATAAATATATATCTGCCGCCGGGATCAATGCTTACCCTGTTACAATTAAATGATAGTGTTTTCCTAACTAGGACCGATACCCCCCGTGAGGAGGATGTAAATGGGGCATGGTACACTTGTCCTACCCAGGGTTTCTTGAGGGTCATTAATTTCCCCCCAACCAGATGGGTTTCAGTTAAACAAACTATATCTGCCCCATACTGTTTTAGTTGGTTTAAAACTAGGGATCGTTTAACTTTTTCATTAATGCCCCTTACATTCCATGCCAATACCTTTATCATCTAACTACACAGGGCAACCATATTTGTACCTGATAGGCATACTGATAGAAGCGGGTTTTCCCAAATAGTATTCCCGTCTTCATAAGATTCCACCTTGACCAAGTTATATCAGTGCAATTACCATATATTCTATACATCCTAGACAAAAACAACAAAAAATCCCGCCGATTCCCATCCTCCCCCCACCCTGTATACCCATCTACCCAAGGCATACCTGAACCCAACCTCCCATACTTATCCTCATACCATCCCACACAAAAGACACAAAAAAAGAACAAAAACCAAAAACACCACAAAAATACACAAAAAAACATAGATATCAACATTGACTCCCCCCACTCGCACAGAGGCTACTACTGTGCCACCAATGTGCGGGGAGCTCCCTGGCTAATCATCATCTATGCATGTATATATTTCCCCCCCACACCCCCCCTTTCATTAGATTATTATTATCTCAAGCCCTTTCTATCTTTGGCCTAGGCCATTGCCATCTGTCGTTTCCCCGGAACCCGATTGTCCAGCCATTTCGCCGCTTCATCTGGGGCATAAAAGAAAACTGTTTCGTTCTCAGCAACTATCCGAAGTTTTGAAGGGAACATCATGGAGTATTTGAGATTACACTCCCTGAGACGTTTTTTGATGTCGGTGAATTTTGCTCTGTCCTTTTGGACCTCTAAGGCAAAGTCCGGAAACACCGACACCCGTACTCCATTCCACTCCAGTGGCCCCTCGGATCGAATCAAACGTAATATCGCGTCTCGGTCTTGAAAATTCAAGAACTTGACAATTAGTGTCCGTGCGGGGGCTCCAGGTGGTAAGGGCCGAAGTGGCACCCGATGGGCTCTTTCCACGGCGAACTGGTCTGAAAATGCATTTTTACCGAATTTCTCTGTCATCCATTTTATAATGAATTTTGGTGCCTCTAGGCCTTCCTGTTTCTCCGGCAACCCCACGAAACGGAGATTATTTCTCCTGGATCTCCCCTCTATGTCCACCATTTTAGACTTCATTGCAGTCATTTGTTGAGATAGATCTTTTATTTTGTGGACCCATTGATTGTTCACATCCTCTAATGTTGATATCCTGGTCTCGGTTTCTGTAATTCTTGCCACTGTAGTTTTTAACTCAGCCTTTATTGTACAGATTTCGGTTTGCACCGTGGTGATTTGCTCGGAGAGACGTTGTTCACTATTGTTTATAGCTTCTAGTACCTGTTGAAGCGTAATTTCAGGGCTCCCGGGGGGGCTTTTACTTTTTGAGGGGGTGGACTGTGGAGTTGTCGTTGGAGTTTGCGGTGGATTACCGCCCTGTGCCCGGGCGTACCTCTCAAGCCTAGCGGCCGCCCCTGTCTTGCCGGACTTGCTCATTTTTGCAACTCTTAAATAAATTTTTGTCAGGTTTTCGGGTTCAAGACCCTTTTTATTTTTGTGACTTTTTTTTTTTTTTTTTTATCTTTTCTATCTTTTACTTTCTTTCTCTGTCCCCCCTACATCAATATTTCACCGACGAAGGGAAGCTTAAAGCAGGTTTATTAAACCCTTGCTGAGTGTCCAGGTACTTCTGAGCTTTAGTAAAGAGGAAAAAAATAGGGAAAAAAAAAAAAAGAATTTGGCGGTACTCCTAGGCGTGTGGGTTTTTGCAGATTCTGGTACTGGCCGATGGCTTGCTTGCTGCCAATTTATTTCCACCTCCTCTCTTTATCCTGCTTTAATGCCCGTATGGATATAAATCAGGGCCGTGTCCCATGTACCCAAACCCCGGTAGGCAACAACAGATTTATGTCCCGTTTGAATGCCCCTATATTTATCGGTCAGGGCAGTATTTCATCTATCCTATATCGAGGCACCCGTGGATAGCACCACCATTATTTTTATTTATAAATTGAAAGCTTATACTGCACCGATATCTGATGGTTGCTGCGGCCGGTCAGGCAGATCAGGCAGGGTGTCGAGTGTCTTTCACTTGTCCTCTTTTTTGCCACTCAGTATCGGTCTTGCTGCTGTACTCAAGGGGGTAGTCTGCCGGCTAGTAGTGGAGCTTTAAGTGCTGGGAGCGCTCTCACCGTTCCCAGCTGCCGCAATATAGTACAGTAGCTGTGCCGATTTGGGTCCAGCTGGAGGTTTAGCTAGGGCTCGGGGGCTCTCTCCCAGCGCCCGCTGCCCTCTCTCCCCTCCTTTCTCACTGCTGCCGTCTGTGCCGGTATCGCAGCGTGCAGCTTCCCATCTGGGTCCGTCACCGCCGCTCCGCCCGGCTCGCCTAGATGACGTCACCTGGCTCGCGGCTGCGTCTCGCTGTCTCTGCCTCTGGCTGCAGCTTGGCACTTCCACCCCGGCTACCCTCAGCAGGGAATAGGGTAAGTCTTCATGCACGCGAGAGTCGGGGACCGGATAAGACTTGTCAGGATCAGCCGAGTTGTAGCTGCTAAAAACGGCTTGCAATCATATCGGGGGTGGGTTATGTTCCATCTGCCAGGGAGCTCACGCTCCTACCTCCTCACTCTCGCACCGCCGTGGCCACGCCCCGTAGATTTTCTGTTTTTCAATAAACTCATTGGTATCCCTTTTGAGGATCCTGTTGAAAGTGCTGATGGACGGGTTAGTTGAAGGTGGATCGAAGGTGCTCTTGCATCGGAGCGATGGCTTCGGTAGTGGTGTAGGGTTGGTCTCGTCTGTGCTGGATGGATGTCTGATGAAATGGTCCCTAAGGCGTAGTTGCCTCCCGAGGCGGAACATATCAACTTGCCACTTGAATAAATCTTGTGTGAGAGTTGGGACAAATGATAAGCCACGATTGAGGAGCTCTGATTCTGCAGTCGTAAGTGTGTGGTTGGATAGATTGAAGACTACCGTCCCATTGTTCACTTTGGGGGTCTTCGTCTTCCCCCTCTTTCTCCCACCCCGGCGGGTGGGTCGTAGAGGTTTTTTGGAGGGCGGCGGTTTCTCTCTCCCCTTGCAAGGTAGTTGGGAGGTGGGTTATCTAACACAGCGGTCTCCGAGTCGCTCGCCGATGTCTGTGACTGCGTTTCGATGTCTGTATAGTGGGCCGGGGGTCTCCTACCTCCTCCCCTTCGCTGCTGTTGCTGCCGAAATCTCCTGGGTTCTATCCTTGAATACCACGGGTACACTCTGCTCTCTTTATAATCTTGTTTAACAAGCTTATATTTCTGCTTTTTGAATTTAAGCAGACTGGTCCTGAAAGTCTCAATTTCCTTCTCAAGTTTGGGCAGAAGGTTGCAGTCTGGTGTCTCAAGTTCTTTGTAAGGTGCTGTCCTGTGTAGCTCCGCAATCTCTGTTCTAATAATTTCCAAATCAAACCCCGTTTGTTCTATTACTAGTAACATGAGGTCATGGGAGCATTTATTTAACACATTGCACCATTTGTTACAAAAGTCATTGTTATGTCTCCCAAGTGTCTCTCTATATATATATATAAAACCATACTTGCCTGGGTGGTCGAAAATCAGTTGCGTTCAGAAAAGTGGCCAAATCTCCCGGAACTGGCCTCCAACACCCACATACCCCCAGCACCTGCCCGCAGCCCCCTGTAGCCTGTGAAGTGCACTGGCCCGGGAAGGGCTGGTGATGAGATTTGAGATTAGAACTATCACGATTGCTAAAAATAGCCATGTTCTTTTATTTATATTATGGTCAGTCATTCATATATCTGAAATGTTATAAATAGAATCATGTGAACCCTATAATAACAATGTCCTTCTGTTTATGGTAAAACCATTCATATCTAAGAAATGTTACAAATAGAAACAAGAGTACACATTCATTACCTAACTATGGCCCTTATTCTGGATGGCTCCGAATGCAGACGGACGGCCGATGGTTGGTGTTTGCGCATGTGCAGAGGCATATTTGCGCATGTGCGAACGCCGCGCACGCCCGAATACGGCGTGAATTCTGTACAGAAAACAATCGGTTGGAACAATCCGAACAGGGGGTGGAGAGGAGCGTGCAGGGCTGTTTGGGCTCATTACCATATACGGACGCCCCGCGTTTCATGGGAGTTCCCATGAAACGATGGGCGTACATATGGTAATCCGGCCGTGATTCACGTGTGGGGGGCGGACATATGACATAGCCGGATGCCAGCTCCCCGCCCATATCCCTGCTTTTGCACAGAGAAATGCCCGAGTGGTCTGAAGCACTCGATGCTGCCTGACCACTCGGTCCAGCATTCGATGGTCGGTGACTATCGAATGATGGGGGAGGTTCACACAGATGGAGGAGGTGTTCCCATGAAAAATCCACTTGTGGTCCGTTCGGTCGGCGTCTTACCGCATTCGGACGGTGTGAGCGATCCGTACGGAAGGCGGGGCTAAGAACACTCAGTTAATGTCCGAAAATACGCATCCAACTGATTCAACTAGAATAAGGGCCCATGAGCCTAATTGAGCATTTATCATTTATCAGAGAATTCACAGTGTAATGCAAGGAGAAAGTTGCTTCACAGACAAAAAGAAAAAAATGTCCCATGCAAATTGTGAATTGATCGCTAACCGCAATCCATTCGCGAATACTTTCTCATAGGTCTGAGACTTCCACTAATCTGCGGCTGTGACAGGCTGGAAGTGTTCAGCGCATCGTCACAGATCCTCCTCAGTAACTGCTGGGAACGCCTGAATTTTTTCAAACACACTCAGAAAACGGTACTTATGTAATATCTGGACTCCCGTTTTTCTTATGAGGCCGCGTCCCCTTGCTTCGGGCACGGTGGCTCGCTGCGCTCGCCACACTATATAAAATCAACTCCATGCGTAGTTGGATAGTAGGGGTATGAAAAAATGGGGTGCATTTAACATGGGAGTCCAGATAATACATAAGTACCCAGAAAACATCATGTTTCCACCCCCAGATGCCGGGTTCCTGTCAGTTAAACTGCGTCTCCATTGTGTTTACGATTAGGGTGGCCAATCGGATATAGGGTGGACATGCATGCGCAGTCTATTGTCAGGCAGCGTATGAGCACTCACTCAGATGCTGCCTGGCTGTTCCCAACCCCAGCGTGCAGCCTGCGCAACGTGACTAGGTCATAGGTCACGCTGCACAGGCCGCACCACTGCCTGCTGCCGGAAATCTCTCGCTGCAGCTCCCACCATTGGAAATCTCTCGCTGCAGCTCCCGCCATTGGAAATCTCTTGCTGCCTGCTCCCGCCACCACTTCAGCAGCTCTGCCGCCCAGCATCACACCCGATGACTGCTGCACCAGTGCTGCCTGCCCTGATCATTTTTCTTTTAGGGATGCCAATCCCAGGATTGAGCATTTTTCAATCCCAATTACCGGGATTGAAAAAATGCCCCGGGATTGGCATCCCTATTTACAATGCATATGCAGTTTCAGTCGCCGATTCCCCTTGCGCATGCACAATGCGTACAGTACCCATGCACAGTCGTTCCGTAATCACTGGATTTGTGACTTCTCTGATTAGCGAATGCTGGATTAGACCCTATATTGTAACAGTTGCGAGTCAAATGATTTCTTAATCCGCTCTCTGAAAATAACAGCTACTGTATACGCTAAATTTGTGTCTTTACAGACATGTATAGGGGCTGATTCAGGGTCACATGCTGTCACATCTGTGAATATATACTAATGGCAGTACCAGCCTTCCCCCTAGTGTGCCAGCCTGCATCTGAATGCAAAAGCGCTGAGACTCTAACTCACGGACACGGGGAAGGCGCTGCATATACATACTGCTATTTTTGCATAGGATCTGGACGTGCTTACTCTTTGTTGAAATGCAGTTATGTGCTATCATGCACTCTTAAGATTGGGACATCATAGGCTAAGGGCCTAATTCAAGACTGTTAACTTATACGAACGATTGCAATTTTAAGGGATCGAAAATGTATTTATTTATTAAGTTTCTTATGTAGCGCAGCATATTCCATTGCGCTTTACAAAAGACAGTGATACAACAAACAGGGTATTTACAGACAGTCAAAAGGTAGGAGGGCCCTGCTCGCATGTAGACAGATGTTGGTATGCACATATTCCTGCATTTGCATTGCTATGGATTGCATACGATTAGCTGCTGCGAGCAGAATATCATATGCGATCCTTACTCAATCAGGTGCTAAATGTAATAGCCTCTGATTTGCGGAGGTGTGAGACTTTTGTGTGAGTCTGCCAGTTTTCTTAAAGCAACAATCATTCACAAGCCAAGACCAGCACATGCACAAAAGTTCCGCACCCTCCCGAACTTGGAGGCTATTACATTTAGCCCTTACTATGTGTGAGCAGCTGCATTTTGTACTATATATAGTATATATTGTATATATATATATATTGTACTATATATAGTATATATAAACAAGATGGCCTGCACTCCTCATAAATTCCTAAATGACTTGCGCACCCCCCCCCCTCCCCCCCTCCCTGGCATGGGAATCACTTAGTGGCCCAAAGCAACACTCACAGGTCCTATAACTAGAGAGTAACAACACTATACTGAATATATGTACAAAACAGAAAAAATAAGGCACATAGGTATTTTTGCTACGCCTCTCATAAAATCTATCGTATATATATATATATATATATATATATATATATATATATTACTGTGTGTATATATATATATATATATATATATATATACAATATTCCTTAACGCGGTGACAAAGGATGTTTGGATGTAATATAAAGTAAGAATCAGCAGGCTTTACTCTATGGGCAGTATTTAATGTAAAATATCGCCGTGTGCAGCGAATCCGGTTTAGGATTCGCTGCACACTCGCTGTGTTCCGGAGGGCTGGCTGCCACTCGCTCTCCCAGAATTCAATGTCGGAGGGGCTCGTTGCCCCTCGCGGCGAATCTTAACCCCTGCAGCAGACGACCGTCCGCTGCAGGGAGCCGTGGGACGGTGGCAGGCAGGGAGATGGAAGTCTCCCTGCCTGCCCCAGAACGTATGTGGGGGGGAGATGGGCTCCCCGGGAGCTAGGCAGCACAGGCTACCCCCCGCGGGAGAGCCAACAGGGGGCCGGGTATTCACTGTACCCGATCGTGCATATGTAATGATCGGATGCAGTGAATATATGAATATCTAATGAGCGGCTCTCGGCTCCGGCCCCCTGCTGGCTGCTCTGTGTAAAAAAATTTTTTTACAAAAATATTTTTTTAATTAAATATATATTCATGTGCTATAGATAGGCACATGAATAAAAATAGCATGCACTTTCACAGAATAAATTTCCTGATTTTTTTACACCAAAATTAAAACAAAAAACCTTTTATTTTAAAAGTTCACATTCCACTTCTCCATGAAAAGATGGAGAATTGCTACACAGAGAGACATGGAGAAAATCACTTAGAAAGACGGCGAGAAGTGCAGGTTGAATAGGGTTGTTTGCTTTTTGAGACCAAAATTCTCCGTCCAACGCGAGAAAAGCACAAACTCGCCATAAAACATGGCGAATTTTCTCATTGAATACTGCCCAATCAATCCTTGAAGGAAAAGGAAACAAACACAGAACAGTTATATACAGCAATTAGTGAACAGGCGCTCCTCCGATCTAATAGGAGGGATGTAGAGCACAAATCCGGGGTTAAATTCACCCGATCCAAAGGAGATGAAGCATAAGAGTCTTTTTGTTGAATTTTACTAAAAGTTGTTCTCTGTATCTTCAATAGTTTCTCTACGTAACTTACTTATATACCAGTCCACTAGATAGGCACACTCCTCATCCAAAAGCGGGTGTGGTACAGGGGTCCGACAGTCGGAATCCGACAGTCATTAGCCCGACGTCGGGATCCCAACTGGCTGGACCCAGACAGCATGGTGAGTGCAACTATGCCACGCTGCGGGCACGGTGGCACGATACGCGAGCCACCTATTCTATTCTCACTCTATGGGGGTCATGGACCCCCATGAGGGAAAATAGCCGGTGGCCGTCGGGAACCCGGCTGTCAGTGTTTTGACAGTCGGGATCCCGACGTCGGGTAAATGCCTGTCGGGACCCTGTCTGGCACCCTCCAAAAGCAACTGCCGTGGAGCTACAGCACACTGTAAATATTTATTTATTGTTAACAGTTTCTTATACAGCGCATGCATATTCCGCAGCGCTTCACAGAGAATATTTAAACATTCACATCAGTCCCTGCCCCAATGGAGCTTATTCCCTACCACATGTACATGCACACACAGACATTCTAGGGTTAATTGTGTTGGGAGCCAATTAGCCTACCAGTATATTTTTGTAATGTGGGAGGAAACCGGAGTACCCAGAGGAAACCAACGCAAGTACGGGGAGAATATGCAAACTCCGCACAGTTAGGGCCATGGTGAGGATCGAACCCATGACCTCAGCGCTGTGAGGCTAACCATTACACCATCCCTACTGCCCCAAAATATATACAAATCCTCTCCAGAAGCAGGCACCCACTTATGTGTAAAAATTCAGACTCAACACACTGAGTTTAGCAGCAAGCTTTCAATTCAGCCCTTCATAACACATAAAAATTTATTTTATTGTAATTGTAATTTATTAGTATTTTCTTTCTTTTCACCATACAACAGCAGAGATTCCCTGGTTTTAGACATGGCCTTCACTTTAGCATCAAGTAACAGAGATTCATCATACCCCCTCTCAATAAATTTGTGCAACATGATATCAATCTGTTGTTGCGCCGTTTGATCGGTACTACATATACGTCTTGCACGCAGAAATTGGGAGTAGGGTAAACTGAATTTAGTAGACCCTGGATGGCAACTGGTTGCATGTAGAATGGTGTTACGGTCAGTGGGCTTGGTGTATAAAGACATTTCCACCACCCCCTCCCTGACCGTAAGCGCTACATCAAGAAAACTAACATATTCAGTATCCACTGTGTAAGTCAATTTAACAGGACTGGAAGATGGACCGTTCTTTAGGGCTGAATGACACCATGATAATGCCCTGTTACACTCGTGGCAGGAGTGTAAGGGACATTGTCATGAAGACAGATGTTGGCAAGCTACAACAAAGTGGCAGTGAGGCTTTTTTGAGCCCTAGACCTGGGTGTTTTCGGTGCCTTAATTGCATTACCTGTAGAGACCTTCTGTCATCCGTCGAGTGGCAAAAGGTATAACATCAGACACAGGGTCACGTGCACTACCAAATACGTGGTATACATGATTACTTGTCCCTGCTCCCTCAGTTACATTGGGAAAACTGAACGTACCCTTAGGGAACGTATGGCTGGCCACAGGCACTCAATTAAGTTGGCCCTTGAGAAAGGGGTGAGTGATCAACCTGTGGCCAGACATTTTTTGGAAGCTCGCCACACCATACCAATGCTGCGATATATGATTATTGATCATATTCCCTGTAGCCTCCGAGGAGGTAATAGAGCACAAAAACTTCTGCGCTGTGAGGCGCAGTGCATACAACGCCTTGGGACGCTTGCGCCAAAGGGTCTTAACGAGTTTAGAGGTTTACATTGTTTCCTTTAGACTTGTTTCATAAGATCAGTTATTTTAATTATGATATACAGTATTTTGTCTAGGATATTAATTTCCTGGTATTGGTGGTACTTTATCATATATACTACTCTGCTATGTTAAACAGTCTTCCATGCTGCTAGTCTGCTTATATGATTGCATTATACATAGGTGCTGAAAGAAAGAATAAAATGTATTTGGGAGCCATTTTCTTTGTTTCTACATATTATGCCCTAGGTTATATATAGTGAAAAGATTCTTGTATATAAAATATCTATGTATATATTTATGCTGACATCAGTGCGGTGCATGTTTGTACCAGTTTTTATTGATATGTGTATGTGTTTCATATAAGGTGAGGTGTTTTTATTATATGTACTTTTGGGTGGTATAAGTATATTATTTCACTGCTGTTTATGTTGATGTATTTGTGACAGCGGGCGCTTTGACAGCCCGACACAGCTGAGGTGGATCGCTGATTGGAGCAGGGGAGACGTGGCGGCGCGTCAGTTGACGTGTAGGACGTCTGTTCTGTGTAACCAGGAAGTGATCCCTCGGCGGCGTCTGTGTGGCTACTAGGCGACGCTGGTTGTTGCTCCGTGACCATGGTAACGTGGGCGGTCACAGGCGGCTGGACGCAGGTCTGACACTAGCGTGATGACGCGCTGGGTATGCGCGTCTCACGTGGGTGGGCGGACACTGCTGTTTGGCGCCGGTGGCTCGGATGCTGATTCGGTGTGGGGTTCATTTGGTATGTATAAATATTGTTTGTTATGCACAGTTTTTTGTATATCCTGATGAAGAACCACAAATAAAGGTTCGAAACTTTGATAAGACTACTGCCTACGAGAATTCTTTTTGGGTGAGTGCCGCCGTCTGCACGTATATATATATATATATATATATATGAGTTGCAGCATTAAACCAATAAAAATGTGAACCCGGTACTTGTTTCCTAGAACGGCGCCCACTTAGCTATTTCCTTAGTCAGGTATTCTGCGTTGGGAAATCGCATCGCATGGGCCATTTTAGTGCCGTGCGATGCAATGCGATTTTTTCATGTAATATTAGGTAAACAGTTATATGATTGTATGTCATAAAATTAGGTTTTACGCACCCCCCCCCCCCCACTATCCACGCCACCTCGAAGCGTGGCGAGTGTCGGCGGTACGCATCCTACGACTTTTTCATACCCCCACCATCCACGTCGGCGTGGAGTTGATGTTTATATAGTGTGTCGAGCGTAGCGAGCGGACGCGGAATACATGTAAAGTTATCCGTGTCCGCTTGCCACGCTTCGGGCTTGGTGGCGCGCTGCGCTTGCCACACTATATAAAAATCAACTCCACGCCGCCGTGGATAGTGGGGGTATGAAAACGTCGGAGGACGCGTAGCGCCGCCCCTCACAGGGCTCGCTGCGCTTGCCACGCTTTGGGGTGGCGTGGATAGTGGGGGGGTGCGTAAAACATCATTGTATGTCATACAATCATATCATTGTATAGCTAATGTAATGGCATCGCACACCCTATAAAATCGCATGCGATCGCATGTGATTTTGTGGGAGGTGCGATGTGATGCGATCCCCTGGGGCACACAGAGCAGTGAATAAATGACATAAAAAAATCGCATCGCATCGCACGTATGGTTTATCTTCAATCAGGGATCACCATTTTGTTCATAATAAATATAAATAAATAAAACAAAAGCAAGAAAATATTGTGTACACTATATAACCACTGCATGAACCAATAGTAAACTGTAATTAAATTAGGAGCAATACAGCAAAAGCAGACTAAGATAAATCATATCAGTAAAAAGCACCCGCAATGTATCGCATCAGATCCCCATGCAAGGATGCGTTGTGCAGAAGAGGTACTCTCCACGCTCTGCATCCCTGGCGGGCGGCAGACAGTGGACGGTAGTAGAATGAAAAAAACAAACCATTCAAAAGAATAGACGGCCGCTGATTGGCTAAGAGAGCTCTCTCAGCCAATAATCAGTGGCCGTCAGGAGCGGAGTGACCATAGACCTTGAAGGGAAGACTTATCACCTTATCAGTCACTTATTTTTAAAATGTGGCCCAGCCCAGAGTAGTGGCCTCATTCCCCTCCTGTCTCCCATACAAACAACCACAGAGCAGATTATCCAATGCTGAAAATACTCATCTAAGGTATGCACCCATTTAAACCATTGTAACATCTGTTAAAGGGACAGGAGTAGATGCTATCTGGGGTTGAAACTATTTCTGGTCTGTTTCTGGGCTCCACTGGGGGAGGAGTGGAGATATTTGTGATATTCTGGAGATTATGTTTATAAGTTGTTTGTCTGCATAATGTAAATTTTGGTGTATGTGCTCAGTCACAGTAAGGGAGAGTTGGGGTATTATGTGAAATATGGAGCGTTGTGATTTGTCACAGCAGCTTAACAGTCTGGGGGCCACTAGACTGCCAAGCACATTGAAACCAACAGATTCCATGCAGGTGTAGTGATGTATTATTCCCACCTATTTTGGTGTTGGCTCCACCTACATTTGATTTGACCACGTAAAGCCACTTCTACAAAATTTTCCAGGACCACTTTTAGTTCCCAATCCACCCTGGGCAACTGTCCATTTATTTGAAGGTGTTTTTTTTAATTCTCCTGCCTCCCGCTTCAGCTCCCCGGGAGTATTACATGCAATAAATCGCATGTGATTTATCACATATAAAAATGGCACATCAAGTGCCAGATCATATGTGAGTCCTCCCGGGGAGCTGGCGGGGAAGCTCAGGGGAAATTTGGTCCGATTTGTCCATAGGACAAGTCGGACAAGTGTATGAGGGCCTTGACTTTTAATCTCCCCAACATCTAATGCTCTATTAAGACACACATTTTCACTACAGTAAAGTGTAGCAGTCTTCTTCTTACTTCCTTTCTCACTCTTCCCTCCTACCTGCTTTGTCTCCTTCCCCATTCTCCCTCCAACTGTTTACCCCATCTTTGTAAATTGTAAGCTGTCAACCAAGGCCCTTTTACCTCTTGTTCTTTCATTGCTTACCACCAGTCCCACCGTGTCTCTCATCAACCTGTCTACTAATTCATTTGATGGGTACAAGATCATTTGAAGCTGCTCTGCCTTCCTCTGTAACTTCCCTACCCTTCCCCTTGTATGTATGTACTTGTGGCGTAGGCCATGCACCATTTTACTTGTCCTTCTTTGTACACTATCTAATGTATTTTTATCCTTCTGGACACAGTATTCCAGATGAGAACATACCAGTGACCTAGACTTATACAGTGGCATTATTACTTCCTTTTTCCCGCTTCTAATTTCTCTACATAAGCAACTGAGCATCGGACTTGCCTCTTTGGGCAGTATTCAATGAGAAAAATTCTCCGTGTTTTATGGAGAATTTGTGCTTTGTTCGCCTTGGACGGAGCATTTTGCTCTCCAAAAGCGAGCAACCCTATTCAATGTGAAATATTCTCCGTCTTTCTAAGTGATCTTTTGATGGAGATCTGGAATGTGAACTTTTAAACTAAAAGGGTTTTTTTTTTTATTTTGGTGTAAAAAAATCAGGTTGTTTTTTTTCTGTGAAGGGGTATGTTATTTTTATTCATGTGCTTATAGCACATGAATATATATTAAATTTTTTAAAAAATATTTTTTTAAATTTTTTTTTTTTTTACACAGTGCAGCCAGCAGGGGGCCGGAGCGCTCGAGCCGCTCATTAGATATTCATATATTCACTGCACCCGATCGTTAATATGCACGATCGGGTGCAGTGAATACTGGATCCCCCGCTGGCTATAGGGGGGGGCAGCCTGTGCTGCCTGGGTCCCGGGGAGCCCACCTCCCCTCCACATTCCTCTGGAGCAGCCAGGGAGACTTTAAACACCTCTGGCTGCTTCCGTCCCCCGGCTCCCTGAAAGCTCCCTGCCGCGGACGCTCGTCCGCTGCAGGGGTTAAGACTCGCCGCGAGTGGCGGCGAGTCTTAAATACATTGAATAGTGGGAGCAGGAGGCTCCGGAACAGGGAGAATCTCCGCTAAAACACGGAGAGTGCATGGAGAGCGAAATAAAACGCTCTCCATGCACGGAGAACTTTCTCATTGAATACTGCCCTTTCTATTGCTTTGTTGTTTTGTTTCGATGGTAAGTCACTTGAAATCCTGCAACCAGGTTCCTATCCAATTAACTGATTTATAATCCAATCCCATGGTTTTAGTTTATTTAGCAATGGGACAGTGTCAAACTTCTTACTAAAGTCAATGATTTTAACAAATATATCAAATAAATCAATAGATTGAGTGTAAATCCATGCTGTTTGGGATCCTTTAAGTTGTTTGATATAAGATATTCCACAACTCTTTCTGAGTGTTTCTATTATTTACATACTGCTGATGTAAGGCTGACTGGCCTGTAATTATTCACTTCTTCCTTGCTTCCACTTTGGTGCTGTGGTAATATTGCACCTGTAGATATGTACTGGCTGAATAATTTTGTCATACCCCTTTCACACTTACAGAGCCGGGTCATACCCGGGAATATGTTCCCGGCCGCTTCACGGGAATCTACCCTTTCACACTGCACTCAGACCTGGGATCGACCCGTGGTCTGAGTGTAGACATTGGACCCAAGAAATCCCTGCAAATACATATGCATGTCATTAGAAATGGACTCCAGGGATCTGAAAGATGACATCAGCATTTGTGAGCCCAAGAAAGCTCCAATCAGCAGCTTTTTTAAAGTCCCGTGTACCCAATCCTGGGTACGGGACATTTACACTGACCGCATCCCGGGTCGATTCCGGAATCCCGGATGGTAGAAATCCCGGAATGCTCATTCCGGGATATTCTTTCAAGACCCTTTCACACTGAGCTAAATCCCGGGTTGATGCGCGTTCATGTGCAAAAACCCGGGATAAAACTGTCAGTGTGAAAGGGGTATTAATGTTTCAACCAGAATATCTTTAAGCTTGTTTAGTATCCTTGGGTATATCAAATTAAGCCCAATTGATTTATCCACTTTCAGTTTTGAAAGTTCTGTTAGGAGCATCTCTTCTGTAAATGTACAGTACTTTCATCTACCTTAATTTTAGGAATGTCCTTAAAACTTAACTGTTGCCCTTTCCCCTCTATTTCTGTAGTGAATACAGTGTCATGGGTAACTAAACTCAAATTTGTACCTTTCACTTGCCATCTCAGAATGTCTCAGCCTGCTAGGCCTGGATACTATGAGCGCTGCCTGCGTGCCATTCGCCGCACAGCGTCTCCGTCTGCATCCAGTCTCTAGTGAATTGCTAACATGTCAATTGCCTCCTCAGCTTCACCAGTGTCCAGGTCTGACCTACCGCGGCCTCTGAAGCCGTCGCCATTGGCACATGTCACCACCATTACAATGGGCCGCAGCCACCCCATTAACACCTGTGGGGATAAGTATGCTGGGAGACCTGAGGCAAATTGTCAGTGCTTCAATTGTCTTCAGTACAGATGGGTGAGTGCAGCTACTCTCCAGGATTCCAGCTCCTGTGCTAGCCACTCATCTTAAAGAGACCAGCGCCTCCTATCTTCTATGGTGCCACCTGACTTCTTATGCTTCAGCATTTCTTCAACATAGAATATCTTCACAGCTACACCATCGATTGTTCGTCCAATATTAATTCTTCAATACTTCAGTATATTCTTCAGTTCTTCAGCTACACCATCGATTCTTCATCTAACATTGATTCTTCAATACTTCAGCAAATATTCTTCAGTTTTAATCATTGATTATTTGTTCAACGGCGATTCACTGTTCTGCATCATTTATTCTTCAGTACCACAGTTCAACAATACCGATAGTTTGTTCAACATCGGTACCAGAGTCTTCAGTTAGTATTCACCAGTGCTCCTCACCTTTGTGCCAGTGTCCTCTCCCAGGACACTATCAAGAACTATTCATTTCAGTCAAGTATTACATCTTCTCCACCTCTGAATGTTGATTTATATATTAGTGATTGTGCTGTATTATTGCCTGTGTGGAAATACTATTCATTGTTATCAGTACCATCTGACGCTGTCATCATCTTGGGTGCTTAGATAAAATACTTTATTTTATTATTACTCTGTTGTCCTGGTCCCGACTTCGGGCATTTCTTCAAGTCCTCGTGTATGTCTAAACATCCTCTGAGGGTGCCTAGGTTTGTGTATTCATCTACCCTTACGTCTGAGGCTTCCCGGGGTCAGCCTCAGCTCTCAGTCATGACACATACAACTTGACGGCAAATAAAAACCACTTGGCTCATCTAGTCTGCCCTTTTTTATCCTTTAGGTAATACCAACTTTTTGGAACCTTAGTTCTTTGTATGGATATTCAAATTTATATTCCAAGATCTACTATTGCCTTGTCTCCCTCCACTAAAGTATTACTCTATATGACAGTTTTATGTCTACTTCTGACTTCAGTCTGGTTTCCATTGGTATTGTGTATACCTAGTGACACCTAACACATAGAGATACAGTAATAAGAGAATAAATGTTAATAATATTACCCAGCATTGGCTACACAGACTGGGACAGTCACACTGTAAATTGAATTCTGCATCTTCATAGAAATGGGTGATGTTCCTATTCCGTACCCTCAACCAAATAGGTGGTGTTCCTATTCCGTACCCTCAACTAAATGGGTGATGTTCCTATTCCGTACCTTCAGCCAAATTGGTGATGTTCCCTGTTCTGCAGCCTAACATGAGTGGGTGATGTTCCAATTCTGTACCCTCATCCAAATGAGAGACTTTCCTATTCTGCAGCCTCTTACCAATGGGAGATGTTCATTTTTTGTCCCCTCATCCAAATGGGAAACATTCCTATTCTGTACCCTCATCCGAATGGGTGATTGCCCTATTCTGTACCATCATCCCTCTTTTTTCTTTTCCCTTTTCTTCTGGTTGCACTCCATATCCATTTTTATTCTGCCATGGAGAGGTCAAAATTGATTAGTTTATAAAAATAAATGTTTTAAATTAAACATATAATTTATTTCTCATCATTTTATTTGACAGAAAAACATTATTTTTACAATAATACTTTTTTCTTTACACCACATTTGCTATAGCGCATAGCCCAAGTAGACACCTGTTTCATGCATGCGGGATTTAGGGTTCGTTCCCCTTCACATACAGCAGGCATGGCCAAACTGTGGCCCTCCAGCTGTTGTGAAACTACACATCCCAGCATGCTTTGCCATAGTTTTAGCATTCCCTAATAGCAAAACTATAGCAAGGCATGATGGGATCTGTAGTTTCACAACAGCTGCAGGGCCATAGTTTGGTCATGCCTCTATAGATTGTAAGCTTGCAGCAGGGCCCTCCTACCTCCAAGTCTGTCTGTCTGTCTGTCTGTTACCCAGTTTGTCTTATCACTGTCTACTATTGTAAAGCGCAACGGAATCTGCTGCGCTATATAAGAAACTGTAAATAAATAAATAAATAAATAAATAAATAAATAATGCCTGATAGACAGGTTCTTAAGGGCCACAGAGGCCACAATGCCCTTTAACACACAAATCTCTGAGGGTCTCTACTTTGGTGTTCAGTGAAGTTTATGCTAGTTAATAAAACCCCACATGGGTAATCTGGGATAAATCAGTTTTGCATAAATAATAAATATGCTATTAATTACAAACCTTGAATCATTTTCTAAGACAACTGAAATGTTAGAACAAACAGACCAATGCAAGCTTAATGCATTTCATTTCGATGGGCAAATAAAAAATGGCAGCATTAATTATTAAACAGGATGAGGTCAGACTGCAAATAGTAGAAAACTGAATATAAAGCAGACACATTCTAATGAGATCAGCACTGGAAAGCACAAACATTATCCAACAAATGATTCCAGACTTTTTTTTAATCAGAAATAAGAATTCTCATTTTCTCACTAGCTAGTATATAATGGACAAGTAAGGGTTCTCTGGTTTGTGTTGAGTACTTCCTCATTAAAGATATAGGGGGTAATTCTAAATCAGATTACTTTGGATCAGACTTAATTAGCATATCTTAATGACTGATCTGTCTATGGAGGTGATTAAATTGTGACAGGAGATCTGACGGCCATACTCGATTCAATGACCGTGCCCAACAATTGAACTGCTCCATTGGGCACCATCTAGGTCCAGACATGTGAAAAACCAATTGAATTCCCTTCATGTGTATATTATTTTGATTCCCAGCATCCCGGCCGCACTGTCTGCTGGATTTTTTTGTGTTAGCAATTCATTTGTATTTGGACTTGCGCCAGCCCCTTGATTAGTATCAAATTTTGATCCAACTTAAATAGGTTTACCAACTGCACCTGAACACATACTGGAAGCCCGGAAGTCACACTGGCCCTTATTCTGATCGGTGCGGCCGGATCCGAATATGCGGCCAGGACCGTGCGTGCGAAACCCCGCCTTCCATATGGATCGCCAACTCCGTCCGTACGCGGTAATAAGCTGGCCGAAAGGACCGCACGTGTATTTTTCATGGAATACGCCTCCTCCATCTCAGGGAACCTCCCCCATCATTCGATGGTCGCAGACCATCGAATGCAGGACCGAGTGCTCCACCAGCTCCCGCAACCTCAGACCACACGGACATTTTTCCGTGCAAAAGCAGGGATCTGGGCGGGCAGCTGACATCCGGCGATGTCATATGTCCGCCCCCTACACGTGCGTCACGGCCGCATTACCATACGTACGCCCAGCGTTTGCATGGGAACGCCCATGAAACGCGGGGCGTATGCATATGGTAATGAGCCCAAATAGCCCTTCACACCCCTCTCCACCCCCTGTTCGGAGTGTTCACATTTCATGCGGGATTTGGCCGTACGCCCCGCTCGCACATGCGCAGAGACGCCTCTGCACATGCGCAGTTACAAAACATTGGCGGCACGAACACACGCGGATATTACCACACCAACCAGAATAAGGTCCAATGTACAGTATGTCAAGGACACTCACATGAGACACAGCCACTCCATGCATTTTAATACTGCCCACTGGCCACCCATAAATTCTTATTAGATGTTAGCCTCCGTACACACAAGAGCCAACATCTTTTTTCATCCTAAGATTAGTAAATAGAATCTCTATGACTCTTAAATTAAGAGATACAAGTATCCACAGATGAAGAGGTACAAGCATGATACCCCAGATTTGGTGGCTGCAGTGCAACTTGCTGGAGGTGGAGCTGTCAGAGATTGAGTCCGCCAGTGCCCATTGCATGTCATATTCCCCTGGCCCAAGCCTCCACTCCCCTTCCCCTCCAATAACAATGTCATTGGGCCCCTGATCCCCTATTCATGTGTCTCCGTATTTCAGACCCCCTCTAATAGCAGTGTTACCAGCTCCCCTGAGCTTCCACACCTCAATGTATCTGCCCCCCCCAGCAGTGTAATCAGTCCCCCGAGAACCCAATTTCCATATGTATTTGCTTCCCCCATAGCAGTAACATCAGTTCGTTGAACAATCGCTCAACATAAACTGGGCTGTGCAAAAGTTTTAGGCAGATGTGGGAAAAGATGCGGCGATGTAGGAATGCTTTAAAAAACACAGGTGTTAGTGGTTTATTTTTTTTATAAATTAACAAAATGCAAAGTTACTTCAACAGAAATCTAAATCAAATTAGTATTTGGTGAGACCACTCTACCTACAAACAGCTTCACCTCTTCTAGGTACACTTGCCCAAAGTCAAATTTTGTAGTCAGTATAGTCAGGTGTTTGATTAACCCAGGGGTTCCCAATCTTTTTTGAATCACGGCACCCTAGAGTATCAAAATTTTTTCACGGCACCCCTAGGCCAAAAATAAATTTATTAGATTGGGTTTATATGTGATTCTTTGGGTCAGGTATGTGGTAAAGGACAGAATTTGCTTCTGTTTGTACACATTTTATTAATGGCAGCCACCAGCATTGCTTTTGCTTATAAATAATTAACCATTAATAATTTGAGTTGGTCCTGGACTACCAACCCAGGGCACCCCTGCATGTGTCCCGAGGCACCCCAGGGAGCCACGGCACACAGTTTGGGAACCACTGGATTAACCAATCACACCATAGAGGTGATAATCATCTTCATTTTAATCTGTCGGTTGAAAAACATCATCTTCATTAACTGAAACAGAAACAGCTGTGTAGAGGCTTAAAACTGGGTGAGGAACTCTGCATTCTTAACTGACCTATATTTGTGCCGTTTGGTCCGAGAATGGGGCGGGTAGCTGATGCCCTGTGGTGTCAGCCGCCTGTCCCTGGCAGACAGCTGCCCGCCTGCATTCGCATTGGGACACCCAACGTTTTCCTGGGAGCACCCAATGTTTTTGTGAAGTAGGCCCAGGAAACACTGGGCATCCCCACTCGAAAACCTCCTGCCCGCCTTTGATCTGGCCCTCAACTGTGTGTACACCGTGGTGACTATGTATGTCACCGAAGGTGTCCACACAGCAGCCCTGCACATGCGCATAGCGCAAACATTCGATTAGAATGAGGGCCTATATTTGTTTCTCTGTGGCAGCAGGTAAATTAGTAGGAAGACAATGACCTTTGGGTAATCTACGATGGATGTATAATCTGAATGGCCCAGGCTTTACAGACTTTTAAAGTTAATTGTTAAGGTACAGTATTATTAAAAAAATAGCATTGAAGATCCCTCCACAAAACCTGTACTTGGGGACATCCCCACATGTACTGTAGTATATTTGTCTTATTTATATTATGTTATTTTTCAACTGAAGGGTCATTGGACACTATGGAGCAAAAAGAATAGAAGCTCTCACAAGCTCTAACAAACAGGGACTTATGCCTTTTCTGGGATTCTCTATGCAATGGGATGTCTATATCGATGCTGTTATCCCGACTACCAGTGCCGGAATCCTGACCACCGAGATGTCGAAGGTAAGTATACCAGCGAGCGCTAGTATTGGGCCAGGGAAGGGGGGGGGTGTTAGATTTAAGCACTGAAGGGGGAGAATTTAGGGTTAGGCTGCATGGAGTGAGGTTAAAGTAAAGGTGCCCATACACGTTACAATTATTGTATACAATATCGCATCTCATCGCATCTCGGTTTTGCGATGAGATGAGATCTAGTACAAAAAGTACGTGCGGCACATACTTTTTTGTACTAGATCTCATCTCATCGCAAAACCGAGATGCAATGAGATGCGATATTGTATACAATAATTGTGTTACTATTGTAAAGCGCAACGGAATCTGCTGCGCTATATAAGAAACTGTAAATAAATAAACAAACAATAATAAATAAACAAATGTGTTTACTAAGGTGGGAGTTCTATTTCCCATGGTATGTTGCTATGGGCAACCAGAGTCTAGTTCTTATTTATTTAGCACCTTCTAGAAGATAATAGGTAGTATCTAATTGGTTACCCATAGCAACATCCCATGTGAAATAAAAGTCCCATATTGATAAATTTCTCCCCTAGAAGGGGGAATAGTGTAGGCAGTGGGATGTGGGCGTTGGGGTTAGGCTCTAGTGGGGAGAGTTAGGGTCAGGCTGTGTTGAGGGGGGTAGGCTGCAGGGAGGGAGGGTTAAGGGTAAGGATAGTATACTTACCTGACCCCTTTAGGGATTCCCTCATTCAGGATGACAGTGTTGGTATTCTGATCGCCCTCATCATAACCGCCTGTCATCCATATGCACTCTATGTAATTATTAATAAAATGCATATTATAAAAACCTGTAACTTATGTGACGCACTGTGTGGTTATCTGGTGGGCGGGGATATTGCCAGATGAGGTGTGTGGGTGGGGCTTGGGTGCACAAGCTTGGTCAGTCAGTATGCTTCGGGGTTTTTTTTACATTTGTATCTGGATTATGTACAAACATAAGGAATTAACATCTTGGAATGATTCATGTGTTTTCTTTAGTACTTTGTTTTTACCAGAAATTTTACCAATAGAATATGTTAGTGCCTTATGATGCCTTTTTACGTTGAAAGCTTTTGACATGATAAATGACACATGGAGAAAATATGTTGCCATTGTTATTAAAAACATGTAAATATTTTACATCTCATAAATATAATAACTCAAATCTCGTCAGAGCATAACAACGCTCTAAAAATTGTATCAAGTTCACATGTTTCTTCAGTGACTCTTCCAAGTAATGCAAATTCTAGGATGGGCAAAAAGCGGAGCAGTCCGGACCCTGGAACGCTGCACTGGACCGGATACCTGCAGCAATCTTAGCACTTTAGAAATAGTAGAGTGTAGGGCGAGGAGGGAGAGATTACAGCCTTTCTGTATGTTCTAGGGAGGTGGTGAAAAATGGAACAGTCCTGACCATACAGTGAGTGCAATCTCTCTTCCCCATATCCCCAATGATTGCCGTTATATTTGCTGTTGTATACACCCCCTGGACCCCCAGACAGGGACAAATGTGGAAACAGTCTACTGGTGTGGATTATTAGACAGACAGCTTCTAGATAAACAGTCATTAGGTCAACACCAAAAGGTTGACATGCAATAGGTCGTCCCTCTCAACTCTACCGATTCAGTGGAGACAGACGCTTGATGTCATTTTGGACCTCTAGCATCTGAAAGGGAGCATAGTGCTGCAGCGTTACCCAGAAGTGCTGGGAGCGCTCAGCACTGATGCCATGTAACCCACTAGCAACAAGCATTGACCCCAGCCAACAAGCATTAACCACAGACAACAAGCATTGACCCCTGGCAGCGAGTATTGACCCCTGGCAACAAGCACTGACACAGGGCAACAACCACTGACCTTGGGCAACAACTAATAAACCCCTGCAAAGGAGCATTGCACATGGGCAACAACCATTAACCCCTGCCAACGAGCATTGCACCCCTGGCAATGAGCAGGTAATTTAAAATTAATTAGAACCCTTACTGTGGGACACAGTGTGCAGCATATTGTTTCAGAGGCAATTAAGTATGTGTGTCATATTAAGTAAAGGGCATTGCGGTGTGTGGCATATTGAGTAAGGGGCATTGCGGTATGTGGCATAATGAATCATGGGAATTACGGTGTGTTATAATGTGTAATAAGCATTACGGTGTGCTAATAAGTTTAAGGGACATTTTTCATTTATTAGGCAGATTTTGATTTTTTTTAGCAAAAATTTGAGAAGCTCTTCAGGAGGTTTATTTTGTCTTAAGTAGCTCACGCACAATTAAGCAACAAATATCTCCTAAGAGAACACAACCGCTGATAAAGGGTATCTTCCAAGCTTCTGTGAACAGTGGGAGAGTTAATCCCACTAGGGAAAAATTTGGCAAAGAAAGTGGCACAGCGCTGAATTGAGGAGAAATTAAATAAATACCATGGGATAATAACAAAATTATTTATTCAATTAATACAGGCATAAAATATGAATATTTAAAAAATATATATTTGTTATTATCTCATTGCCACTTTCTTTGCCAAATTATGGTTGTAGACACTGTAAATCTATTAACCGGAAAAACACTCTATTATCTCCACAATGGCAAAGATTGCTACAGGTACCAGGCCCGGTGTTCCGGGATCCGCACTGTTCCTGTTTTTGCACAATCCCACATATAAAGAAGAAAAGCTAATATTAATCATGTTAACAGCTCTACTGTAGATTAATATTGTTATGTAAATCGGAATACATTGGACAATTAACGTACTGATGAAAACAAAATTCAACATGATAAGCATGTTAAAATAATTGTATTTGAAATACAAACTCTAAAGTAAATGTTAATATGACGGGATAGCATTGCAGGAATCCCTGCTGTTCTTATAATTTAGGAAAGGGAAATTGTATAAACCCAAACAAAATGTGCACAAGCGGTATTAAGTTATGTTGAAGAATTTCTATAGCAAAAGGCCTGGCGAGAACCCAGAAATTTAAGGGGGAGGTTTACTAACAGGTGGTTCTTGTTGCGGCTTGAAAACTGCTACACATGAGATGCAGCGGCTGAAAATGAAGACCGCATCCAATGTGTTGCAATTTACAAACTCCTACACCAGCAAAACAGCAGCTTGTGCAAGAGCATTCTCCTTCATTATGGCTGCCCTCAAAGAGTTTTATGTAGGCCTTGCAAAGTTGTATAATTTAGTTGTTAGTTGTACAGGTTGAGTATCCCGTATCCGAATATCCGTTATCCGAATTATTCCGAAAACCATACTTTCCAGAAAGTGGAAAAAAAATTTGTTTAGCTAAAAACTCACTGGGGACATATGTAACAGCATTACTGAGGACATGATATGTAACTGTCTGGCACTATATATGTACAAGAAAATGATTGCTTGGCATTCAAATTCAATATCTGAGATAGTACACAAATTTTGTTTCATGTTTTGAAACCTTGTTTTTTGAACAAATAAAATATATTTGTGTGTATTTTATGTGGTAATAAAATATATTTGTGTTTATTTTATGTGTTTATACAGCATAAATGCAAGATACTTCAAAATACATCATTGAAATATTAAAATATTCCAAAATACGGAATAATCCGTTATCCAAAATTCTCCTGGTCCCGAGCATTTTGGATACGGGATACTCAACCTGTATATAACAAGCGTTGATCAGCTGAACTGCAGAAAAGTTATAACAAGTACCTGTAATACAACTTGGAGAGGAGAACAATCATGAACAGGAATGAGTCAACACATTAATACTGGTGATACAGACAGGTCAATCTTAGCAGCATTGGAGGCCTGAGGTTCCGCTCCATCTCCACATGCTTCCCTACAGTGAATAGCTGCCAGGACTCTGATAGGTGGATAGCTACAGAGATTCAATAATCAGCATGCTTATAACCATTCACTGTCTGGCTGTAGGGCAGGAGGCAGGTAGAGAATGCTCCAGAGCAGGCCTGGCCAACCTGTGACTCTCCAGCTGTTATCAAACTACACATCCCAGCATGCCCTGCCACAGCTTTAGAATTCCTTAATGGCAAAACTGTGGCAGGGGATGCAGGGACTTGTAGTTTAACAACAGCTGGAGAGCTACAGATTGGCCAGACCTGTTCCAGAGGCACCATGTTGGGGGACTAATACCTTTCCGCCCCCCGCTTGCATGCCGGGTTCTCCGGCACGCGTGTGAATGGATGTTTAGCATAAAAATACATTCGCAGCTTGCGTGCGGGGAGGAAATCAATTGATGGTCATGGACCTTCGATTGATTTCTACAGTGCTTGCAGATGTAAGACACCTCTCCGAAGTCTTACACCTGTGTGCACCCTGAACGGAAGTGGGCAAGCAGCTGACATCCACTGATGTCAGCCGCCCTCCCCGCAACTGCATCACAGGTACATTTACATGAGGATGCCAAGAGTTTTCATGGGAACGCCGCCTGTCACCACAGCCCCACACTAGGTGAGAATGGGACCGCCCACACGCACCAAGCGGCTGCACATGCGCATAAATGCGTATGCAGTCACTAAACACAGTCGCTAAATCAGAACTGTATCAGCTTGTGACTGACCTTTTGTTCTTAATACCACTTGATACATTTTGTATTACAGTAGATAAAAGTGCACTGATTGTACGCATTCTTAAGTTCATAAAAAAAAAAGTACGTTTAAAAAAAATCTAAATTAATTTGATTACCCGTCTCTTAAAAATAGAAAAAACATCCCTATAATAATAGATATATAGATATATTGTTGCCCCCTATAAATAAAAACAGAAAATAGCATTACAAAGAATCTGGTCCTTTGTCTGACGTAACCCATATAGGGGTAAATTTTCTAAAGGTTCTGAAAGTGAAAAGTGGGGGATGTTTCCCATAGCAACTAATCACATTCTGCAATATAGAATAAGCCACAAGCCCCTTGCTAAGCAGCAAAAAAAATGTTTTGTTTTCTTATTTCGTTTTTTTTTTATTATTATTATTATTATTATTATCTCAGACCTCATTGCATTGCGTTCTTTTTTTGTTTTTCAATTGTTGCTATCTGTTTATTATGTTTTGGCTATTCACTGGAACAGTCTGTTTTATTTTGTCTGTTACCTTTCTAAATATAAATATAATCACACAGCAGCGCACCAGATGAAGATCAACAACCTCACAAGATAGACAGCTCCAGACAACAAACCATCAAGTTAAACCTATATTCTATTTCCTGTGGTCCCTATCTTACATTTGTAAATGGCACAGATGAATCAACCACCAATCTGATTTAAACCAAAGATCCCATATGACCAAAGGTGGCAGTGCTATTTCTCTCTGGGTCTACTACTATACATTTTAATTAACAGTATATCGCTGTCCTCTCAAACTCTGCCAACGAGACTTTGTCAAGGCATGCTTGTTCGTGTTGGAAATCCACCCAATACTAACTATAAATGGCATCTTTTCTGATACTTACAGACTGGCGCTCCAGTTGTTATATTACATAGAATTTGACAGCAGATAAGAACCACTTGGCCCGTTTTTTTTCCTTAGGTATAATCTCCACCCTTTTTGATCTTTAGTTCTTTGTATGGATATTCATATAAATATTCAAAGCATATTTAAATTGGGCAAGTGTCTTAGCCCCTACCTCGGGAGTCTATTCCACTTTTCCACTACCCTTTCTGTGAAGTTATTTTGATTTAATTTCTGCTGGACCGACCTCCCTTCCCTCCAGGGTGAGTGCATGTCCTTGGATTCTAATACGTTTCTTCTTTTGAAGAATGTCTCCCACCTTTCCTTGGTGAAACCCTTGGTATATTTGAAAGTCACGATCATGTCCCCCCTTTCCCTTCTCTGCTGGAACCTTTACATGTTATGGTCTTTCTAGGTAAGTTTTGTGATGTAGACCATGTACCATTTTAGTTGTCCTTCTTTGTACATTTTCTAATGTACAGTATTTATATGCTTCTGGAAATATGGTCTCCAGAAACAAACACAGTATTCTAAATGACCTACACAGTGGCATTATTATTTATTTCTGCTACTGATTCTTCTCCCTATCCAACCATATGACTTGCTTTGCTGCATTGCTTACCTACTTGAAACAGTGACCCCAGATCCCTTTCCTACTCAGTAGTTACCTTTATAGTACCCTTGATACTATATTTAGCCTTTTGTTTTTTTGAGACCCAAGTGCATGATTTAGCATTAAACTGTAGTTATACCAGTGGCGTAAGTTCCTCCATGTTGCCATAGAAGATGGTGCCCCCCATAGTTAGATACCTAAGCTTCAAAAGTTATAACATGTAGAGTGATAAACAACTAACCATTCAGCTCCTATCTGACATTTTTCAAACGGTGACATGGCAGGTAGGAGCTGATTGGCTGGCTGTTTTCACCCTCCATTTTATCACTTTTGAAGCTTAATGCATCTGGCCCCTAGAGAGAGGGAAAATTAGATAGGGAGTGAGGGAGGGAAAGAGAGGAGAATGGGAGAAAGGAAATCACGAAAGAGAGAAACAGAGAGTGTCAGAGAGAGAGAGTTTAAGAGAGAGAGGGAGAGTCATAAAAAGTGAGTAAATGAGAGGGGAGAGCAAGAGAGTATCAGGGATAGAGAGAGAGGGTGCCTGGGATAGAGATAGAGAAGAGGGGGCTGAGAGAGAGGGGACAGAGAAGGAGGTTAGTTGAAGAAGGGTGAGAGAGAATGTCAGGAATAGAGAGAGAGGGTGTCAGATGGAAAGAGAGGGGGTGAAAGAAGAAAGAAAAGGTGGGTGAGAGATGATGTCTGGGATATTGAGAAAGAGGGTGTCAGGTATAGAGAGAGAGGGTGGTTAGAGGGTAGAGAGAAAAGTTGTAAGATAAATGGTGTCAGGGATAAAGAGAAGGGGGTGACAGAGGTTTTAAGGGAAAGAGAGGGTGTCAGATACAGAGAAAGAGGGGTCAGAGATGGTAGGCCAGAGAGAGAGAGAGGGGTGAAAAGAGGAGGATCAGGTAGAGAGAGAAAGGGGTGTCAGGTAGAGGGAGGGGTGAGAGAAGGGGGGGTAGGCAGAGAGAAGGGGGTCAGGCAAAGAGAGAGATAGGTGAGAGAGCAGGTCTCAGACAGAGGGAGATAGAGAAAGGGATGGGAGTGGTCAGGCAGAGAGAGAGATAGAGAGAAAGTAGTGTCAGGCAGAGAGGGGTAAGAAAACTCCCTGTGTCTTCAGCGATCTGTGTGCTCGGATTTGGCCACAGATGTCTTTCACCATGTGCATTTGCCTCTGTGTATGTGCCTTCCAGGCTGCTCCTGCCCTGCAGCCTGCCCGCCGTCCTGTCATCGAGCCACAGGCTGCAGATTCAAATCCACTGAACAGCTGCTGGCAGTACATAACTCCTCGGCAGCGCTGGCAGCTGCCTATCACTCCCTGCGCTGTGATCCGCGGCAGGTGATGGTGGGCCCGGGCATACTTGCTCCCTAAACCGGCCACAACTGTGAAGGAACGGAAGTGCCCCCTCAGGGCTTAGTGCCCCGGCAGCAGGAACATCAGTTGTCATCCCGCAGTTCCGCCCACACAGTTTGGCCATTCCACTAGTCCATGGGTTCTTAAACTCGGTCCTCAGGACCACATACAGTTCACGTTTTCCAGGCCACCAGGCAGGTGCACAGGTGCACTCATTACTCACTGACACATTTTAAAGGATCCACAGGTGGAGCTAATTATTTCACTTGTGATTCTGTGAGGAGACCTGGAAAACATGCACTGTGTGTGTCCAGAGGACCGAGTTTGAGAACCTGTGCTCTAGTCTACCTAGATCCTCAATCTTTTTTTACAGTATACCCTGTTACATAACTTTTTATCATCATTTTCTGTTCCTTACCATTTGTAATGTCAACAACAAAAAAGATATTAAAGAGCACTGATCCAAGTACAGCTCTGGAGTTTATTTAGCAGTCTGCAATGTGGGACAGTGTCAAAGGCTTTACTAAAGTCTAGATATGCTACATCTACGGCTCTCCCTTGATCTATTATTTTAGTCACGGAGTCAAAAAATATTCAAAACATATGATGGACACAGCTATGCCCATAATGAGGAAACACAAGGCAGCTGTCTTAGGCAGCAACAAAAGAAAATTATTATAAAACTGGACAACTTTCTTACTACAAAGATTAAATAAGGATTATCTACCTTGCCGGTAAATGCAATAATGATTACAGATAATCTTCGGTCTTTTTCAGGCCACAGGAGGTTAAATAATACAGGGCGTGAGAAGACGCTATACCAGGCAGCAGAATGGTTTGGCATACCCTTGGCTATGAATTATAAGACACGCCATAAGACTAAGGGGCAGATTTATTAAGCTTGGAGAAGAGATAAACTGGAGATAAAGCAGAGAAAAGGTAAAAGGAGATAAAGCACCAGCCAATCAGCTGTGTTTGAAAAAGACAGTTGGGAGTTGATTGGCTGATGCTTTATCTCCTTTTACCTTTTCTCCGCTTTATCTCCAGTTTATCTCTTCTCCAAGCTTAATAAATCTGCCCCATAACCTGGGCTTGTGTTCTAACTTTTGCCACTTTCCATTTCTGCGACGTGAGCATGGGGAAAAGCATCCAACAAGTGAACTGTGTTATATTTAGAACTAATGGAAAAAAACAAAGATTACATGCCTGCCAGATCCAACTAATCTCAATGAAAGCAAAGTAGCACATAACTAGACTAAAGGGCGTACGGAGACTATCATGGAACGCTTGTGAAGGAGATTCCATCTGCTTTTCCCCAAACACATGTCCACAAGCTCCTGGCCAATGTCACGCGCACATCCATAGGTATACTAGGGAAATAAACAAGCAATATATGTATACAGAAGATCGTAAAGGACGACTAGGAAAAAGGAGAGCACTTGTTATAGCAAAACATACTTTCAATATCTATAACACAGCAAATAACATTGGATTTATAGGCACTTCTAGAACACTGCAACCTACAGGTTACTCTACTATACCAATATTTTTAACATTAACAAATAAACAGTTGTCCGCCAAATATACGCGTACATTGACCCTTTGAGTGCCAAGGGAATTTGTCAAAAGAGGTGCGAAAATTGCCACCCAAATTTTTTTTTTCTATTAACCCTTTGAGTGCCAACGTGGCTGTGAGGGATCCTCAGAATGTCCATTAAAAAATCCCAGCATCGTTTTTTTTTTTTTTTGGGTGCAATATTTACCTAAACTTGAACGAATTGACGCGGCTGTATTCGGATTTATCTATACTGAAAGAACAGTTGCTGGCATTTTTAGCGGATATTTGGAGGATTACTAACAGCGACGTTGGCACTCAAAGGGTTAAAACGTAAAGCAAGGGTAACTGAAAACGTGTGGATGCAAAGGTTGTTCCGCGCTTTCCCGGTGTGCATATTGATTACACTGCATGCTATACAAATAGAAGCTATTCCTATGCACAGTGACAAGTAGTGGCGGGACATCATAGGGGGCCTTCTCTGTGACCTCTTACCCCGTTACTGCTCCCACTAGCTGCCATTGACAAATTTATCATTTCCATTTATAATCATAAATAATTTACTTAGAATAGAGACAATGTGCTGCCTTTCATTTGTCAGGTATATAACATATAGCCCACATTTATATCACAATATACAGCTAACCAACTGGTCACAATATAGTACACCCCTAATATCTAGTAAATAATGTCGCCACTTTAACTGCCCATCATTTTAGTGCATTCTGGCAGTAAGGGTACAGTTCCTGCTCTAGTGCCTGATTACCGCTGGCAAGGAGCGGCGGTGATACGGTGATGTGTTGTGCCATTTACCCCAGTCTCGTCATGGCACTACAAAGGTGGTCTAGCTGTGAATGTGGTCTCCCCTCTTACCTCATGTCTGTCTTCTGTTCTCGCCATGTGTTTTCTTTCCCCAGTCTGACTTCTGCCCTCCTTGTGTCCCTATGTAAATTCTGCCAGCTGCCTTATGCCTGTACTCACTGCGGTCCCTCCTGTGTAACTCCTACTTTCTTGCATCCTCTATGCTTTCTTTGTCTCTACCATCTGATATATGCCTCCATACTCATCTCTACTGTCCCCTGGACCCACAGGTCTCTCCACCCCATTTCTTTAAGTACCCACCTACTGTACAAGATATCAGCATTAAACCAACATGTGACAAAAACATTAATCCTGCCATTCCCAATCGCTTACCAGCATGTGTCAATCACAACACATAAGCATCTGCCCAGCATCCCATAATACCAGCTTTGCCAATGACAAACAATTATTAGCGGAACCATCCTTATACAAGCATACTGTACATGCAGTTCTTGAGCCAATTTGTGTCAACCTGGGTTTGAATACTATTATTATCAGTCTGTACCTTATTATTATATGTCAATTCATTTAAGTAACTTGCACATCGCATTATACCACCCTGCATCACCAACACAACACTTTATATAAATATGGGTGAGTTTGTAGAAGCTAATTATTTATAAAAATTAGAAAATTCCATTTTATTTGTACTGAGCTGAGTAGAAAATATTCAATGCTAGAGGGTCGAGAATCTGACCTTTTTTTTCCCCAAGAGTAGAACAACCTGTAATGTTTTGGTAAAATGCAGCTGCGGGGATTTTCGTTGATTATATTAAACAGTAAATAGAATAATTCCAAATGCAGTTAAAATTCGGGAATGGTTTTCAGATACAAGAATCCCGCTATGTTATCCTTACATAATCCTGTTAACACTGACACTGTGGGGCCCCTAGGAGCTCACTAGTGATCCCTTGGTAAGTTTAATGGCAAACCATATTATAAACATATGTACATATATGTCCAATGTTATATAACATTATGTTGCTATAAAAGAAAAGTTTACAGAATGTCATACAATCTTGGAAGCCCAACTGCTTCTCTGTGGCAAGAAATTCAGATGTGACCTATATAATAATAATAATAATAATAATAATAATAAAACATAATGCAATAACTATGAATTTGCTCTTTGTAATAGATGTTTTCAATAAAACAAAACTTTATTGGTATCTCCTAACTATAAAAATCAAAAACAACTAAACAAAAGAACTCGTAATAAATCACTCACTCTACATGAAGAAAGAATTACCTGCATTAATATTCATCAAAAGCCTTATCTGTAAGCCCTCATCCACTAGGTAATACCCCTTTCACATCGCACTTTTAAAATGGTATATTGCCGTTTTTTTTCCATTTAAAAACGTTGAAGGCTGCAATGTGAAAGTGCCAGAGTAGATTTACCGGTTAAAGTTAACCGGTATTTCAACACGGTTAAAAAGCAGAGTCCTACACGTTTTAAAGCCTTTTTTTGGCAGTTTGAACAGCTCTATTTCAATGGCTTGAAACGTGTCCCTTGGGGGTTAAACGGGTTGAATATTTGAATGGTATTAAATGATTTTTAAAACGGTTTTCACCTGCAATGTGAAAGGTCTCAAGGCTCAGACCTGTTTTAAAGTCCCATTTAAGAATACCGTGTCATTACCCATTTCTGCAATGTGAAAGCAGTATAATTGAACTAGGACTAAAACAATTTGACTCACACTAGACTGTATTACATAACTTTCACAATATCCTAAAATTGATACTTCCAAATAAACTTAGGGTCCCAACAAATACGTGGAACATTGCTGTCCTGGGTGTATTGGTGTAGTCTACGCATTAATAGCCCGTCAAAATGACAGCTAAAGCTGGCCATACTGTACATCTACAGATGTATTGTCTGATCTGGCTGGTTGGAACAAAAACCTGTTAATCTGAATGACAGTTTGTCAGTTTTCCAGCATTTTGAAGCACATTACCTGATTTTTGTTCCAACCAGCCAGATCTGCCAATAAATCTGTAGACGTATGGCCAGCTTTATTAATCCCTATCTGCTCCTACCTCCAATCTCTGTCTTCACAGCTCCCTCTGTCCATATATAGGAAGTTTGAAACATATAATTTTGGTTTCACTTTCTGTTATGGAGTAATTTGGTGCATGAAGTGACCTCTAGTGGTCACTGGTGATACTTCACTTCAAAAAAAGGTGAGGATTTTGCCTTTTATATATATAGTAATTACAGGATCTAGCCTCCCAACCCAAAAGTCAAGCAGTTGAAGCAAACCTTATGCACATTAACTCATACAATAAAACATTAAGGGCGAGATGTATTAAATGGAAAATGCGGTAAAACCCCGGTTTTACCGCATTTTCCAATGTATCAAAAATGATACCGCACTGAAGGGTATCGCCACCTTTGGGTGGCGATACCCTATAGAAGCCTATGGGCATCTTTTCGCCGCCCACCGCTGCCGCCGCAAACCCGCCGCCTCACCGACACCCCCTCTGGCTTACCTTCCTGAAGGGTCCTCCTGGACCCCGGAAGGTAAGCCCTGCCTCCTATTAGTGAAGCAGCCGGACATCCTTCCGGCTGCAGGGGGGAGGAGGAAGCGCCGGGGACAGCATGCATAGCTGTCCCCGGCGAGAGCGTGGCGGCAGGGAGGTGACGGAGACCCCCCGCACACCAGTGTACAGGTATCGCGGGGGGCCTCCGTCACCGCACCGCAATGCCAGCCGCATATGTTAGTACATATGCGGCAGCATCGCGGCGGGGGGGGTGGCGAATGGCGGCGATATATTTTAATACATCCCGCCCTTACTCATACAATAAAGTCCACGATGAACAGTTTATTATGATTTTTACGTTACAATATCCTCACTGGATATAGGACTACTACAAATGTTCAGAAAACAATGAATTTACAGAGGATTCCTTTTGTTCCCCATTGTCCATTTAAGGTTAGATGATTGGATTCAGCCTCAGACAATGATTACTACAATTATAATCAAAAGTCATGGATGTTAAAGACAATGCTGGCAGTTCTTTAACAAGAACCACAATACCCCTATTCATGGACATTTATCTTAAATTACATCACTACTCTACACCCCTGCAGTGTGTACAGATCCCGCTGCTTGGGTCAGGGGCCACATAAATTCTTCAAGCCAACCACAACCCAAGAGAAAAGGTCATATGTGAAATGAACACTATTCCTCTCAGTGTTGCAATAACATGTAAACAGGGCTTTTGCTAACAATAATTTGGTACTCCTTAAAGTAACCATAGAAGTATATTACATTACTGGGACATCCAGTGAGTATAAACAAGACATGCAACCTGCAAGAAATAAGATGTCATATTTTTTTAGCACCATTCCAGCTATTTAATAAGCCTTGGAGACAGATAAAAGAGAGAGAGAGAGAGAGAGATAAAGTACTGGCAAATCAGCACCTGACTAAGATGTTACAGATGCGTTCGAAAAATGATAGAAGCTCCTCTGTACTTTATCTCTCCACTGTATCTTTATTCAAGGTTTAGTAAATAGACGCAATAATCTGAAGAAAAAACAGCAGTCGGGTAACCAAGCAATAACTTACAAAAACATATGGTGACACCATGCTGACGAGTAAATATAGCGATATTGACCCAAGAGACTACTATGGAAACCACAGGGCAGGGGCCCCGTAGAATGAAATCTGTGGTTCTAGTGTTCTTTATTCATGTTGGTATATTGTTTCCAACGGTGAAATGTGGGAAAGATGTAATTAGTAGGTATGCCGCCATGTTGCATTAGTATTATTCTGGGATGGAACAAGCCATGATAGACGATTGGTATTTGAACCAAAATGGAGCATTTATAAATTCTGCTATTTGACCAGGCATTTTTTCATTAAATGGCTACTGAAACAGAGTACGTATAGAGTACTGTTCTTCCAACCAATGCATAGGCGTGCTGCAGCAGAGGAGACTTGCCCAGCAGCGGAACTCTACACGTATCCCTGCTACTGACTTCTTGTCTATTTATACACAGATATTTTTACATTCAGACTTTCCACTCTGCGTTATAGGGTCACAGTAGACGGTCGTTTGGGGGGAATATGAAATCTCATCTTGGAGATAGTTATTTTTAGGGGATCTGGAAAAAAAAAGTAAGGATTACATATCTGTCAGCCCCAAGTAATCTCCCTGCAGCTCTAACGAGGTAAGTCATTTGTTTACACAATTTCAGCTGTTTAACCCATTCACTAGCATAGGACTCTACCAGACTGAGTACACGTTGCTGTATAATTGCCTTGTTGCATACACACACACACACACACACACACTTCTATCTACTGTACAAGTATTCACTTTAAAATCATACATTTAAAAAAGATATTCCCTGAAAGGAAAAAAAGGTTTTAGTATTTTATTTAATTTTAGTGTTATTTGAAAACTTTAAGAGTAATAAATTGTTATCCTTGGCAAGAGGAATGTTGGGAAGTAATCCATGAAAGCTATACCAGCGCCATTAAAGTCATTTTTTTAAGTTCTTTCAAAACAAATACCAAAGTAATAGCAAAATGGTAGCTGTACTCAATCAACAAAACACAAATATACAGTAGAATGATACATATAATAATACAACAGTAGAAACAGGCTGTACAACTGACCAAGCTTTTATTATTATTATTATTATTATTATTATTATTAATATTATTATTATTATTATTAATAGTATTATTATATTATATTGTTAGATATTATTACAGTTCAAAACAAATATAGCTTATTTATTTATAAGAAATATACATTATATTTAGCCTATTTACTTATTTGGCTGATCCGAATACTAAATATAATTCAAAATGAGAATATAACATGTAAAAATGCATAATATAAATCAATCAATAGAACAAAAAAAAAAGTGTTATGTACATTAGTGTATTTACACGTAAATGTTTTCCAATAAACCATTATACCAGTGGTTCCCAAACTTTTTTGCATCACGGCACACTACAGTATATTATCAGAATATTTGTCATGGCACCCCTAGGTGCAAATTTTGCTACCGAGAATTTCAGAAAACAATATTATATTAAATAAGTTGTGCTTATATGTCATCCTTAGGTAAAGTTATGTGGTAAGGGACAGACTTCACTTCTGTTTATCCACATAGTTAAAAACTGGAAGCCACCAGCACTGATTTTGCCTGTTACATTGACCATAAATTATTTGAATCGGTTCTGGACAACCAAAACGAGGCACCCCTGCAAGTGCTCCGATGCACCCCAGGGACCCTAGGCGCACAGTTTGTGAACCACTGCATTTTACTAATGTTTATGAAAAAATATGCTTCTTTTATACAAATATACAGTATAGTGGTATGAGCACCAGATTTTGAGGTAAAAAATTGCGCATCAGTAAAAAGAGGTAAACTAGGAAACATATAATTGCTGACAGTAATATAATGTATTTCATACCTAAAGAACAAACATCGTTCTCTGTACTGAGCCCACTCACTACAGTAAATTCAGCAGCTTGATGCCTTCAATCCTAATTACAATTTTGACCTTAATTGTCTTGATTCGAAACCAAGTATGTCAGTTGTATTAACAATGCAGACGTGTTTATTTAAATAACAAATCAGACAATTTGCTTAAAACCAAAAATGCCTGTCTGTGGTCATTTCCCTTGCTTAGTACCTAGATTATTCTTACAAGTTCCATACCTCAAACTCAACTGAATTCCTAGAGAGAGAACTTAACGCATATATGCATGACTCATGAGACATATATTAAAGTGTCTGCTAGGAGGTGATGTTTGAGAGAATACAACTTTAATTAATAATAAAGTCATAAATGGATTTGAAATATTAATATTACCAATCAAATCTGGAGGTTATCTAAAGTATTTATACTTGATGGAAAAAGAACAGCACTTGCCAAAAGAGGCAACGGTTAGCATAAAGTAAAGGCGTACAAGGTTATTTGCATAATACAGTATGTATATACTTATCTATATATATATATACACACACCTATATTATATATATATATATATATATATATATATATATACAGTATATAAACATATACTACCAGATAAAAAGGTTGCGCTACATAGTATCAGTTAGTAGGATTTTCTCAATGGGCTGTGTAAGAGGTCATGTGATGTATGGAAACTTCATTTCAACTCTGTTGTGTGTGTGTGTGTGTGTGTGTGTGTGTGTGTGTGTGTGTGTGTGTGTGTGTGTGTGTGTGTGTGTGTGTGTGTGTGTGTGTCACACACACTGTATGACTTGCTGCCTTCCACCTATGGATCTACTACTATCATAGACAACAAATGTGGCTGCAGCCAGAAAGGGGTACAACACATCACTGAATGTAGCAGCTTCCCAGATACAGTACTTCACATAGAAACCAACACAGCCTCCGAGTAACAGGAATCTGCTCCATCTCTAGTAAATCATGCCATGTTTTCTTGCTGTCACTGTAGAATGCTTGTACTGTATAACAAGGCAGGCATGCCAAGTAATGGGGCTGCAGGTCCACAGTCACATTCACTTCTCATGTACCTTTTGGGAATGTGAGTTGCAGGGACCCCTAAATCATATCACTATGCTACTGTGCAGTGTGTGAGATACAGATACTGTTACTTATTACTGTATATACTGTATGTATCCATTACCTACAGTGCTTATGTGTGCATGCATGATGATAATTGTGTGTGTTTATGCAAAATCTATACAAACACACACACACAGACAGTAAGCAGACAGACATGCTTATGTCAAACTTTAGAGATAGCATAATGCACTCTATAAGGAGAGCAGCTACAGTATAAGGTAGCAGGGGCTGTGTGCTGCGTGCTGCCTATAGCAGGCTTACCCCGTTGCTGCAGATGACTGGCCGGTAATCCTCCTTCTCCGCCGGCATAGACAGCATTGCTCAGTGCCTGCACATCCCCGGACAGCTGCCCCGCACCACTGCTGACCCTACTACACGTGCTGCCTCTGCTGCTGCTGCTGCTGCTGCTGCTGGGGATGAGGGGACTGAGCATCCTGGCAGGCGCACACCCCACGGCACGCCTCTGATGGAGCAACAAGTCAGGGGAGCTGTCACGGTCCACTCCTGCCCTACACACACACACACACACACACACACACACACACACACACACACACACATACAGCACTAACACAACCACACACACACACACACCTATGTTCTTGCTTTTACATTAGCTGAAGAATGGGAAATACATTGGTTGTGTGTGTGTGTGTGTGTGTGTGTGTGTGTGTGTGTGTGTGTGTGTGTGTGTGTGTGTATATATATATATATACATGCATACATATAAACACAACATGTGCAGTTGTGAAGTGGCATACACACACAGTGACACACACACCATTATCATCATCATGTATATTAACTATTATTGGGACACACACATACATACATACATACATACATACATACATACATACATACATACACATACATACATACACACACAAAAAGTTACAAATATCCCCCATCCTCAAAATAGAGGGGAAAAATGTTTTCTGCAATTTAAGCCAGTTTGGGCACATTTCTATAGACTGGTGTGGTACATCAATATTGTTTGTGTCATTACCGTCCATCCTATAAAATGCTATGTGCCGGGTATTACTTAGGGGTCTCCATATAATACGAAACGCCCTTCCAAAATCTGTTTTGTAAATGTTATTAGTAAGAACTCACCTTGAGACTATGCCTGGGCTGTGTCTGACATTGATCTCGGTTACCAGGGTATTATATAATATCCACATATGTGAAATCATATGGAAGGTCAATGATGTGATTGTATTTCATTATATGCTCAGAGATTGAAGAGCTGTAACACCAGCTGAGATTGTTACAGTGCTGAAAAACGTGAAGGTGACAGAGCAAATATATACAGCACATGTTACTGCAATGCTGGATCCATCACTGTGGATGTTATGCTCCTATAATCAATATCACTGGTAGAATCGATATGGAGTCCCTGCTGCTATGATCACTGCATGCTGGTAATGTATGTATTACTTTGGATGGGAGCAGTGCTTCCTAAATGGGAATATGTAAAAACCGGACCCGGACAAGACCCCAGACTGCCGGACCGGACATCAAAATCTGCAGTCCGGAGCTTGTCGTGTCCGGTCCGGGGGGGTGTACCATCCTGGGGGCGTCCTGTCCGGGGGGGCTTCACGTGACAGCTGTCACCAGGGAGCGGAGGAGGGGGAGAATAAAGCCTCACTGTATGGTCGGGGCATGTAGCAAAAACAGGAACGGTCCGGACCACAGATGGAGGCTGTAATCATCCCTCCCCATGTCCCTGGTTAAAGCTATCACAGGCATCCCCACAGATGGGACCCCCTGTACCGGACACTACAAGCTCCGGAATGCAGAGTTTGATGTCTGATCCAGCGTTCCGGGGTCTTGTCCAGGTCCGATTTTTACTTAGTCCTGTTTACGTGCTGCTTAAGGCCCATACTAAAAATACTTTACTGTTAAAAGCCATGGAAACATTTTTGTGCAATCTCCCTAAAAGTACTGGAGAGAATTAGCCTGCCGCTAAGACATTATTTCCTATGGTAGCCAGCTATATACATGGCATACCATCCTAGCACAAAGGGGGCTAACAGGAAAACAGGAAATAATTAGCAAGGAAAGAAAAACAGTTATTTTATAACAGCATACAATTTGTTTTACCAGTTGTGTAAGATTGCAATAAATTGCACCTCTCGCCCTCTTTCTGTAACAGAATCCTAACACATCCCAAACCTGGCCATGTACTCAGTCCAGGCAGGAGCATGAATGCTCGTATTCTCCACATCTGTCACAGGAAGCAATATGCTCAGTACAGTAGCTGGTGTTTCCTAACAAATTAATCATTATACAGAGCACAAATTTAGGGCCTGCTTTTAAAACGTAATTAAATATTCATTTTAGTCTTTTCTTTCAGGCTTTGATTGTCCCCAAGGCCATGCAAAAGAAAGATATTTAAGGACTCAAAACTGAATGTTGTGTTCAAGGTTTCTGTGGTAAAGGGCCCAATTCAGGCCTTATTGCTGGCCTGTGAATCTTCAGGTAAACACAGCCCCACGCCACCACGCACATGTGAATTCCCGCCAATTCGTTCACAGACAATTTTTTATTTCTATTTGTTTTATTTACCATTAGACTACTCACGTCCAGTATTATTTGGGGAAATCTGCCAAGAGGAGGAATTTGCTGGGGAGGAATCTGGTGATAATGCATCAAGTCCACAGGAACAAACCACTCGCACCATCTGAAGACACATTATCTAAAGGGGATAATATTTTTGAATCTTGTGTTTTCATGGGCCACATTGATGTTGGTATGGAGAATACTGAGGACTGCAGCAGCAGCGGCAGTTAGCCTAATCAAGAGTTGTCTCCAATACCCCGTGTTAGGCTATTCCTAAATAGCTCTGGTATTAAATCATGCAGGAGAAGCCATTTCCACTACAATTTGTAAGAAATAAAATGTATTGATAAATAAAGTGTGCTGGGTTTCTGTGTTGTACCAAGCAATATTGACAGTGTCGGACTGGGGAATGAAGGGACCACTATGGGAATGCAGTGGAGAAGGTCTATGCTTAAGGGTTGTGGTCAGTCACCAGAGGAGTTGTGGCCAGCCACAGAGACTCACATTAGGTGAAATTTGGTGTACTATTAGTAATAATGGGGCAGATGTATTAAGCCTTAACAAGAGATAAATTCAATGGTGATAAAGAAAGATAAACGTCCAGCCAATCAGCTCCTTACTGACTTTTTCAAACACAGCCTGTTACATGGCAGTTGGGATGTGATTGGCTGGATGTTTATCTCTCTTTATCACCCTTGCATTTATCTCATGTTAAGGCTTAATACATATGCCCCATTGCATCTTTTGACTCAAGTGCACATTCTGGGGGAATGAAGTTCAATGGGAATTTCTCATGTGACCCTGTGGGCCAGTTCGACCCTTAATATTGATATATCATACTGAGCAACAGCCCCTTTATAATGTTCTCGGTTACCAGCATTGCCCAAACTCCTGTGATGTGGTCTATGTTTAAAGTAATGATAGCGGCCCACTGCTTTTACACCATGGCCCTTATTTTGGTTCACTCGCAAAGGCAAATTCCTTCTCAAATGGATAAGACCATGTGCACTGCAGGTGAGGCAGATGTAACTTATGCAGAGAGTTAGATTTGGGAGAGTTAGATTTGGGTGAAAATCCTAACTGCTTTATTTTTACACTGCAATATAGATCTAATTTTGAAGTAAAACCCCACCCAAATGTAATTATCTTTGCACATGTTACATCTGCCCCCCCCCCTCCCCTGCAGTGCACATGGTTTTGTCCATTTGAGAAGGAATTTGCCTTTGCGAGTGAACCAGAATAAGGGCCCATGTGTAAATGCTCTCATACCTGTCCATGCATTCGTATTCTTGTGTTTCTTAACCCCTTAATTTGTCAAAATAGGTGTGAAAATAGCAAAGCAACCATTCACCATAATGACCTGTAATGTTTACCTTATAGGAAAAATAATATTTTTTACACAACATTTTTTATTTGAATTTATATAACAAATGTGAGCTACGCTGGCATTATTAGCGGATATTTTTATTTATTTAGTTTCTTATATAGCGCAGACTAGTAAGTTGCGCTTTACAATTGGAATCAACAGTGAGAGGATGGAGGGCCCTGCTCGCAAGCTTACAATCTATAAGGAGAAAGGAAGGATACACTAGGATAGGCACTATCTATAGTATAGCAGTCCCGGCAAATTACCAAGAACAGTCCTGATGGGATGTTATTAGAATGAAAGCTTACGTGGCCGGTTCAGGAATTTGATAGGCTTGCCTGAAGAGGTTTTAAGGGAAAGCTTGAAAATTTGGAGGCTGGAGGAGTCTTATGGTTCCTGGGAGGGCTTTCCATAGGGTGGGTGCTGCCCGATGAAGGTCCTGCAATTGTGAATGAGATCTGGTAATGAGTGTGGGTGAGAGACGCAGATCTTATGAAGAACGAAGAGGTAGATTTGGGAGATACTTTGAGATAAGTAAAAAGATATATGGTGGTGTAGCTTGGTTAATAGCTTTATATGCGATTAGAAGTATTTTGAATTGAATGCAGTAAAATATGGGCAACCAATGGAGGGACTGACAGAGCGGATCAGCAGATGATGAACGCCTTGCTAGTAAGATCAGCCTTGCAGCTGCATTCTAAATGGTTTGTAGTGGTGAGAGTCTTTTCTTGGGAAGGCCGGTAAGGAGATTATTGCAGTAGTCCATACGGGAGATAATGAGTGCATGGATTAGAGTTTTTGCAGTGTCTTGTGTGAGATAGCGTCGTATTTTTTATATGTTTATAAGATGCATGTAACAAGATTTAGAGACAGATTGAATGTGGGGAACAAAGGACAGTTCAGAGTCAAGGATGACACCTAGGCAGTGAGCTTGTGGGGTAGGGTGGATAGCACTGGTTAAAGTGAGGGGGGACAGGGTGGCAGGGGAACTGAGTTCCACCTCTACCACATCCCTGAACAGTAATTCCAACAGAAAAGCCCATCCCATCGGCTTCTTCTTCTGACATGCCATCACCACCTCGGTGCGCGTCCTCCGACCTTTTCATTCCCCTACTATCCACATCGTCGTGGAGTTGAGAATAGAATAGTGTGGCGAGCGCAGCGAGCCACCGAGCCCGAAGCGTGGCGAGCGCAGCGAGCCCCGCGAGGGGACGCGTATACCTGTGAAGTTATACGCGTCCCCTCGCGGGGCTCGCTGCGCTCGCCACGCTTCGGGCTCGGTGGCTCGCTGCGCTCGCCACACTATTCTATTCTCACCTCCACGCCGACGTGGATAGTAGGGGAATGAAAAGGTCGGAGGACGCGCACCGCCGCCCCTCGCGGGCTCGCTGCGCTCGCCACGCTTCGGGTTGGCGTCGATAGTGGGGTGGCGTTTACAATGGGGGGGCATGACGGGGCCATATACAATGAGAAATGGCCCATATTGGCCCATTTCCCATTGATTACTATGTTAAGATGGACTTAATCAAGTCCATCTTATCTTGTGCCATTATAATGGCACAAGACCGACACGACCGACGCGATTTCAATGTTAAAAATATTTTAACATTGAACCCTATGGAGAAATCGGGTCCATCGCGTCGGTCGCGTCGTGTGCCATGTTAAGGCACACGACGCGACCGACGCGATGGACCCGATGTACGCGATTTCTCCATAGGCTTCAATGTTAAAATATTTTTAACATTGAAGCCTATGGAGAATCGGGTCCATCGCGTCGGTCGCGTCGTGTGCCTTATTAAAGGCACACGACCGACGTGATGGACCCGATTTTCCATTTGACGGTAAAATGGACCTGATTTTAAAGAAAATCGGGTCCATCGGGGGCATCGTGTGCCTTAAAGTTAAGGCACACGACCAAGAAGATTGTGGCCGTGCTAGGAAACAAGTACCGAAATGAGACATACAGTATGTGTATAAGCAGAACAACTGTGGACATTATGTGAATAAGGGGCACTACTGTGTGATTTTATGTGAATCAAGGGCACTACATGCGGTGTAATGTGTATATGATTGTGCTATAGTGTTTTGTAATTTTTACTGGAGTTACTATTGTGTGACCATACCACTTCCTTGTGGGACCATTATCCCTTTATGGGAGGTAGGGCACAAATTCCCTGGCATTGGTCTAGGCTCTGTCTAATAAGGTGTGATTGTTTGTGTGTGTGTGTGTGTGTGTGTGTGTGTGTGTGTGTGTGTGTGGGGGGGGGGGGGGGTCAGTGTTAGGGTTAAGGAGTTCTACCACCTCTCCAGGACCACTTTAACCCCTGGTAGATAGTAACATTTTCAACAGTTATGGATATATCAGGATGCTAGCTAGTCTTGGCTGGTGAAAAAAAATAAGTAATTCTATTTTGGAAATGTTGAGTTTGAGGTGGAGAGATGATATCCAAGATGAAATGGCAGAAAGACATTCAGTGACACGCACCAATATAGGTGGTGACAAACCTGGGGAGGATAGGTAGATTTGAGCATCATCCGTGTACAAATGACACTGAAAACCAAAGGAGTTTATTTGTTTACCAAGAGATGAGGTATAGAGAAAAGCAGAGGACCTTAGACTGAGCCTTGGGATACTCCAACTGACAGAGGTAGTGAGGAGGAGGTAGAATCAGAGAAACGAACACTGAAAGAGCGATTAGATAGGTATGAAGAGAACCAAGAGGGCTGTGTTCTAAGAAGACCTAGGGATTGTGGTGTTTGGATGAGAAGAGAGTGGTCAACCATATTAAACTGTATTTTGAACATCTCTCAAAGAGATGTCCGCACTCAAAGGGTTAATCTCTATGTTTCTAACTGTAATGTCACAGTCTACATTATCTAAATCACATAGCAAGTGCATGAGTGTCTGGGGAGTTATGTGTTCTTCTTACCATCTAGAGTTCTAGACTAACAATCAATAGTGTAACCCTTCCTCCTGCTGCTCTACTCTCATAATGATGTGACACTTCCCTGCAATGTAATGGGAACTCATGGTGGGAACAAGCTCCATTTGTAAGCCCTAAAGTTATATACTGTTACCCACCAAAGATCTTATGTTTTGGGCTGCAGGCATTTCATACAGTGCAAGCTCATGAGCATGATGCGAACTTTGTAAGATTATCTCTATCATCTCCCCGTCTGACATAGCTGCAGACTGGATCCTTTGACCCTTATTCGGAATTATAACAACTTTTGGACTAGCGCAGCACCGCAGACCGGCAGAGGCTGCAGGGACACAGCGCCGCCAATGAGGAGAGCCTTCTAAGGCTTACTGAGGTACATAGTTATGGAATGGTTAGCGAGGTACCAATGGGGGAGGGGGTTTAGCAAGCTATCAGTGGGGGAGGGGGGATTTAGTGAGGTACACATGGGGGAGGGGGGTTACTGAAGTGCACAGTGGGGGGGGGGGGGGTTAGTGAGGTACACAGTGGGGGAGAGGGGATTTAGTAAGGTACACAGTGGGGAATAGGGGATTTAGTGAGGTACACAGTGGGGAAGAGGGGATTTAGTGAGGTACACAATGGAACAAGGGGGCTTAGCGAAGTACATTTGCACGGTCTTTTACTGAAGGCACCCTGGTGGCTAAACATTGTGGGCCAGATATAGGGCTTAGCCCCCAGGCCGTATGTCAAAGCATCTCTGTGTCACTGTGATCTCCCCTGAGTGCTGTGCACCGGGTCCGCGGTGCCAGCGTGTGATGTCATGACACGTCGCGCGCTGGCCCGGGACCCGCAATGCACCCTTGGGAACGGGTGCTTGGTGGCCAGGAAAACCGGTACATTCGGTACACTTGAATTGTGGTGTTACACACCGTTTATAAACGGTACGGTACTGCCTAAATCTGTACTGTTGGAGGGTATGTGTTTTTCACATATCTACAGGAAATGTTATAAAGAAATTGTGGCCACTTGCTTGTGTTGGCCCCCCCGGCTAAAAGTTACCAGCCTGCCCCTGCGTATGGTGGTGTATCAGACTCACTTATTAGTATTACAGTATGCACATGTGCCAATAGTGGGTGTCTCAGTGCTTGAACAATCAGCCGCATGCATGTATGCTAGGGAAGGAGTTTGATGGCAGCCCCTCCCCTCATTGGAAGTCATGGCATCAGGTGTTAAGGGTGGGCTAGGAAACGGAAGGGGGCTGGTGGGGGCTATGGCACTGAATGAACTTCTACAGAAAATTACAACAATATCTAATGTTTACAGGCTGTATCTTTGGTAACTCTCTTCCTCATCATCCTGATGCATTTCTGTTCACACGCAAAGCAATTTATTCTCCATCATGAAGTGGAGGCAACAGCTGCTGAAAGAAAAAAACATTACTGTCAGTCATTGTTACATCTTAACTAAGTTCCACTTAATATGATTAGTGTTATTCCACTGAAGCTAAAAGAATGCTAAGCCTGAACTACACGTCGTCTTATGTAAAAGCCAGAGCTGCTAGCTACTATTCTACAAATATATGAAATGAAGATATTTTAGCTAAATCAATATTCCTTGTGCAAGACTTATTTCCTACTGTATGTATGTATGTAAGCAGAACCGAACCACAGCAAACTTACCTGACCGAAGCAGCATCCTCTGCGCCATTTTCCTGGAGCCAGAACAAGGTGGACCCGATTTGCAGGAGCCTCCGGCCATTCCAGGAGGGTAGGCAACCAGTGGCATAGCTACCGTGCGGCAGACCCCGCGGCTGCTTGGGGGAACGAGTGCCAGCGGGGTCTGTCGCAGGCGCCACCGGTGCCCTTCAGGAGGCAGAAGCAGCATCAGGCAGCAGAAGCAGGGGGGGGGGGGGGGTGGCTCCAGCGGTGCACAAGCTTTGGGAGCCGTTACTGTCACAGAGCGCACTGTGTGCTGCAGACCGTCTCCCGGCACCCGCCCACCACCAACTTCCCGTTGTGTCAGTCTTGTCTGGCATGGCGCCACCAGGCAGTTCTACACTTTGTACTGCAGGTAGCCCCTGTCTCCCATTGAGTGGGGAGCCTGCTACAAATCGGCAGACGATATTTTGGCTGGGGGAGCTAAATGTAGGCAACCCTGCTTTTGCTGCAGTTGCAGCTGGCATCCATAGAGCACATTGGTCTACAGAAAAATGCATTGCGCTCAAATCTGGATCATGCTCTTTTGGAAATAGGCGTAATAACGGTGTCACATTTGAAGTAAACTGACTGCCCACATACAGTGGATGAAACCAATTTGTGTGCCCAAATATTTTTTATCCTATCAAAGAACATCAAAGGGACTTTGGGAGTGTGGGCAGGTCCATGTGATGTCATGATGTCACACAGTGCAATGCTCCTCTGGGAACATTTTCAATGGTCAGAATATCTTTATGGTGCTTGTTGAAACCTACTGGGCAAGGGAAAATACGCCTCTGGTCAAAGTGTATATCTCTGTAAAACGAAGGAGAAAGACAGCTAATGAATTAGTGACATGAGCATGTGCCCAATATTACAGTGATCAGATAATCCACAAGGAAAACATATATACATCAGTCAGCTTCCATAAATCACAGCATTATTATTTTTTTTTCAATACTAATATGTTTTATGCCCCTAAGGAAATTCTCTGAGTGAAACATGTTGAGTTGGTGCCAAGACAAACATCATCTTTTCTCCATCCTCTACTTGTTCCAGGCCATCTGACGGGAGCTATTACTATTTGTTATGACTGTATTTGAATTACCTTCTGTGGTTCGACTAAAATGTATTGAGATAGTTACATTGATGATCCGTGATGTTTATTTTACATATTATTTATTCACCTTTATTTATATGGTGCCAGAGGGCATAGATCATCTAAAAGGAAAAGTCTAGGTCAAAACCAATACGACACGTACTAGACTGACATTGACAAAAGGTTGAGATGCATTAGTTCAACAGTGACAAAAGGTCAACACATGTTCAAGGTTGACACATAAAAAGTTTGACATGGATATTTCACTTTTTTTGGTGACAGTGTTGACACCTGAGCACGTGGATCCCAAAAGAGTGTACCCTTGCTACTCTACCACTGCGCTCGGCTCACTTTACTTTTCCCAATCAGAGTCCACGTGGATGGTAAAGCATAAAATATGTATAAAAACAAATAGAAAAAGTAGTGAAAAACGATGACCTTTTCCTTGGTTGGCCATCGTCATGTTGACCTTTTTCGTGTCTTAACCTTTTGTCAGAGTTGGTCTTGTGCATGTCAACTTTTTGACAATGCCAACCTATTGTCAAAGTTGACCTAATGCATTTCGACCTATAGAACAGGTTATAGGCATGATTCTGCCTTCTAAATGATTACCCCTTTAAAAAACATCAGAGTTCAGTCGGCATTCTGTGCAGCCACCGAACTCAGAGGCTGGTACATTTGGCCAATGTTCTTTTATTCTATTGTAAAAGATTATCTGGATGGCCCTTGTTACCAGGTATTTGTTGGTGTTTGTAGTTCCACAAACTTATTGATGACTAACAACAGTATCAGAGCCGGCCTTAGGCATAGGCAAACTAGGCAATTGCCTAGGGCATTTGGAATGCCTAGGGGCATCAGCAGCTTCTTCTGATTAAAATGATATGCAGCATGCCTATATTCTGTGTGTGAGTGAGGCTGTATCTGCATATGAAATAGTGTCTTCATGGAAATCACTGTAACATAGCATTCCGTATGCAGGTACAGCCACAGTCGCACACAGAATATAGGCATTCCACATATCATTTTAATCATCGGAAGCTCCTTGTGTTTTTCAGCAAAAAAGGCACCCAACGTTAGCAGAAATGGCCAGGAGCTGCATGGCTTATTGAGTCAAGATGTATGAGGAAACATCTGTATCCAAGCAGAGGCAGAGGTCACAGTGTTAGCGGCTGTGCGAGTGCTGTCTGCGGGTGGGTTGGTTGTGCAATAGTGTTCAGCATATGTGTAAGGGGCATTATGTGTGTCATGTATAAATGCATTAATAATCTGTGACATATGTGTAACAGGCATTTAAGTGACAGCAGCAGCTGCAGCTCTTCTCCTCTGCCCAGCACACACTGCTTTGTGCTGGGTTGCAGTGTGGCCATGGAGGTGCTTAAAATACAATATTTTCTCATGATTTTTTTCTAAGGGTATAATGTGAATAATGTGAGGAGTAATGTACATAAGGTAAAGTGGTACTACTGTGTGATGAAACGTGAATAAGGGACACCATCACATGATATATTGTGAATAAAGTTGCACTACTGTGTGGCATCATTTGAATTGGGGGTACTATTGGGTGGCCATGCCCCTTCCCAGCAAGAACACACCCCTGTTTGGGCCGCGCACCGAATGTGTGCACTGTTTCTATTTAAAATATTGTGGGTAGGAGCACCAAAATGATGACTGCTATGCAGGGGCGAATTTAGGGTTCAGGCCGCCCCTAGGCACAACACTTTTGCCTCCCCTCCCCCCCCATCCCCCATTTTAACATATTCATTGCTCAGGCTGAAGTTTGATTATATATATATATATATTATCAAACTTCAACCACAACAGTACGCACCTTTTTTTTTATTCTGTAGTGCAGTGGACTCGGGAGGGAGAGAGGGAAGCACACACACTATGACGCCCTCCCGGCACGCCCATTGACATAGCAGCCAATAGCGGCAGGGGGGCAGTGGCTCAGCTCAGCATCAGCACACCGAGCTGATCCTCATGTACAGGACCAGACGGGGAGTCGCAGCGGCCGGACAGCACAGCAATCACCAATGTGTAGCTGCAGCATGCCGTCTCCGAGCGGGCAGTGGATGCCCGCTCCGCTTGGCTATGCTGCTGCCACTGCCGCCCATAAAATGTGCCGCCCCTAGGCCCGTGCCTCACGGGCCTAGTGGGAAATCCGGGCCTGCTGCTATGATGAGGGTTGATGGTGCTGGGAAAGGGGAGCAGGGTCAGAGGCGGAACTAGTGGCGGTGCTAGGGGGCACCAGCCAAAATCTTGCCTAGGGCGTCATTTAGGCTAGGGTCGGCTCTGAACAGTATCCTTATGTCCACTGCTCTAGGGATTCTGGAAGAGCCCTAGTGCCAGCCAATACTGGGCTGATATGCTTTTGTAAGGCACATCAGTTTGTTGACTCAGATACCCTTGCCATTAACACCATTTCATAACACAGTTATCCGGGAGATGTTGCTGTTGCTGCTTGGGCAAGCCTGAAGTTGGACAGACTGGCACATCTGGCCATCGCCCCTTCTGATGTATTCCAGAAGTGTCCGATGGCCAGTCCTGCCCTGATTCCAGCCAGACTACAAGGATAGAAAGTATTTATTGCCTGATCTTGAGTCCCCTGTCATCATTACTGATTTTGTGCCTCCCCTGTCATCATTCTTTACTGATTAAAATATCTACCTACACTTATAAAAGTGCCTCAGTGACAGGGATGTGATATCAGCCCATATAAAATCACACCCCTGTCACTGAGGCAGATGTGATTGGGCATCAGATCCAGCACTGACAGTGACTGTATGCAGCTGTCACTGACAATGCTGTACTGGGAGAGAGTGAGACAGTGTCAGCCAGGACTGTCAGGCAGCTTCATACTTTACGACTTCTCCAAGGGGAGAAGTCTCATAGGATCCCTCTTGAACGGTCTGGCAATTTCCCGGGTGGCAGGATCGGATCTTAGCAAGGACTGCGGGATCCGATATATCTATAATGCAGGCCTTGCAATATATGGCTCCAATCCAAAGTGTACGGGACCATGCATGCGATTTGACACTTTTCATCCGATTTACCCAACCGATTCATCACAATTGGATAACAAATGCCTGAATCGCACTAGTGTATGATCTCCTTTGTTAGTTCTTACACAGAGACAGGACAGTGAGACATGTATAACTTGGATATTTTGTTGTCCAGGTCTTCCATTAATTAATTCGTTTTAATTGAATGTAAATAGAATTGAGGTAATTAGCATGTGGGAGCTGTAGCTGGTTATTCCTAGACAGCAGGAAAGCTGCAATTGTTTCTCACAGATGGTAATCTATAAATGACTGGGAATGTGTTGCGGCATCTGCCAGGAGGAGGTGAGGGTGTACCGTAGTAGTGGCAATGGATGCAGGACAGTTACAACCAGGCAAACACACATAATAAACCTAAAGTGGAACTGAACAGATGAGATTTGGATGATGTGGCTCATTGCTTCTGGGAAGTAGCCCTGTCAATGATTAGGGCAGAGGCAAGCACAGGGTTTTCACAGACTGTTATCCCCCACTGCATATAGCCATAGTGCCATATTGTAAATACAGTATATAGGACATTAAACAGAATTTCTATGTAGAAAGAAACTTGCATAAGGGCTGATAATGGGCGAGTGCAGCCATTATACTACTTTTTATCATCTGTATGCAAGTTTATGCAGTTGATTCTCAAAGTTCCAAATTGGCCTGAGCCAAGTATTTTCTTGCACTGGAGATGCCAAATAATTACTTTACAGTTCTAATAATAATAATAATAATGATATTTATATAGCACTTTTCTCCCAATAGGACTCAAAGTGCTTCACACATTGTCTTTACAGCTATCACGTTCTGATGGACTGCACGGTCTGTAGGGTATCACTGTGCCTGGAAATTCCATGCTCCCTTTAACATGTGTGAGGTGTGGCTATTAAATAACAAAATAACACAACTGTGCTAGTAAACAATTAGCCATACTGCGTGAGTTAAACATTTTGGTGGAGGACATTGACCTTGGAGTATACAAAATGCCTTTGCAAGTTTTACCCCCTCGCACAGATAGTTTGCGGTCACACAGTGTTCCGAGAAGTTGTGTTTCCTGTGCATCGTAAAAATACTTAGTTCAAAAGTAGAGCAATGCGTTAACTGGATTAAATTGAACCAAACACCCACTAACATTTTACGTAAGCAAACAGACTCTTACAGGGCAGGTTGTATTGCACGTGTGTTTGAGTGGCACAACAGATTTAGTGATGGTTGTGAGGAAAGCAAAGATGATAAACGTCCAAGAAGGCCTTGAGCATAAAAAAAAAACAATTGAAAATGTGGAAAACATTTAGAAAATTGTTCGAATTGACCCTCTACTCAGCATCTGCATGATGGCAGAAAATGTAACATTGACAAAGCAACTGTTTGGCATCAAGCTCTTAACTTGACAAAAGTTTGTGTTACGATGGTTCCAAGGCTTCTCACTGCCGAGCAGAAAGGAAAACTAAATTTGTACCTGGTAAAACAAATTCAAGCGGATTCACATTTTTTTTAGATACAGTTATTACCTCTTACCTATTAGCGATCCTGAGCCAAAATGTAAGTATATGTACTAGAACGCAAGTTCTCAAAGTCAGTCCTCAGGACTACACACAGTGCCTGTTTTACAGGTCTCCTCACAGAATCACAAGTGAAATAATTAGCGACACTTGTGGATCCTTTAAAATGTGTCACTTAGTAATGAATGCACCTGTGCACCTGCCGGGTGACCTGGAAAACGTGAACTGTGTGGGGTCCTTAGGACTGAGTTTGAGAACCACTGCACTAGAAAACACCATCATCACCAAGAATGAAGAAAGCATGTCAAAGTAAATCCAAATTCAGAGCCATGTTAATTGTTTTTATTCATATCAATTGTGTTATTTGGGCAGACTGGGGCCCAGGAAGTGCAACATGCAATCAATACAACTACAAAGATGTTCTAGAGGCTTTGCAGGAAAGAATCAGAATAAAGTCAAATTGGTTTAATCTTTCATCAGGCCAGCCAGCCAGTGTTGTAACAATGGCACTGCAGCCCAAGCGCTGGTTTGGGGGAACCGGAGCTGTGGGGGTGCATGGTCTCTGCAGATTCCAATGGGTCTGGCGATCCGTATGGAATCTGCGGAAAATGTCCTTCCAAAAATGTCTGCTACCTTGGAGGAGACAGATGCTAGAGGTCCTATTGGACAGATGGATAGATGTTAGAGGTCTTACTGGGTAGTGTATATCGCTACCTGAAAGTTAACAAATCCAAGTCGAGATTTATATATATTGCCCATGGCAATGAGCATGTAAACCCGATTAAAGGTGTGTACACATGCATCCATTTACTTTCGATTTCATTTTGATTCGATTTGCTTTAGATTTCCCCAATTCCAACCCTTTTGATTTGGCCTTTGCTTTCACATTTGATCTTGCACTTTTGGGTACTTATATGTTAGTTGGGCGCCCACTAAGCTATATGCTTAGTGGGCTATTCTGCATAAGAAAATCGCATCGCATTGCATCGCATGTCCACTTTTAGTGTCACACTATGCATGCGATGCGATATTACTAAATAATTGATTCCCTGCTATTTTTTAAGGCATTATCGCATCGCATTATACCTCACGATGCAATGCGATGCGGTAGTGACAATTGTAGGTTCCCCCCCTATTATCTACACCACCCCATAGTAACCCCCCCAGTATCCACACCACCCCATAGCGTTGCAAGTGCAGCGTTCCCCACTATCCACACCACCCCAAAGCCCTGCAGAGGGGACGTGGAAAAAATGTAAAGTAATCCGCGTCCCCTCGCGGGGCTCGCTGCAGCCGCAACGCTTCGAGCTCGGTGGCTCGCTGCGCTCGCCACACTATATAAATTCAGCTTATGCCGACGTGGATAGTGGGGGTATGAAAAGGTCGGGAGAACTCGTTCCACCGACGCCCGCCACGCTTCGGGTTGGCGTGGATAGTGGTGTGGTTTTAGGAACACATTCACTATTTACTTAACTTAAGTGTATTCATAGTTACCATAGTAACTTAGTTACCGTAACTAACTTAGTTACCGTAACCATAGTTATGGTAATTTATAGACATACATCACAACTATATGCATATAAAGCACTGGGATCGCATCGCATTCGCACGGCACTAAAACGGAACATGCTATGCGATTTTCTTCCGCATGCGTACATATGTAAAGTGGGCGCCCAACTAACATATACTGTAAGTATCCACTTTTGCGTTCAATATCGATTTTGATATCGATTTACTGGATAGAATTCAATATTTCCTTGCCTGCACAGTCTATTTTCTATCCGAAATAAAGAAAATGGGAGTGCGCTTCAAATCGAATGCAGATCTAAAGTGTCTTAAAAACGTTTGATTTCATTTCCATAAGCGAAGCGTGCATACACCCTTTAAAACAGAGCACAGGTAACAATAAGCAGCACAATTCTCTGTACACAATACAGCTGAGGTATAGGGAAGCAGAGGAGTTGTCTGCATACTATGAGGGCGGGTTGTTTGTTTCAAGAGTTGAACAATTGCAAGTATAGACAGTCGCTGATTGGGAGAGAGCTGTTATTTATGCAGGAGAGAATAGGGCTGTGAGAAAAGGAGGGAATAGGGCCCTGCTCCAAAGAGATTACAATCTAGAGATAGGGGTAGACATACTGTACAAATTATATGGCAAGTTGGCTTGATGGCAGGAAGTAAGAGAGGCAGAGAAGGCCAAAGCATTAGTCAGGGGTTAGGGAGAGTGCCTCAAGACTAGATTAGCAGGAGGGTTTCCCTTTCTGAACAGGTGGAATTTCAGTGCCGGTTCGAAGCTTTGCAAAGTCAGGGAGAGTCTAATAGTGTGAGGAAGATGAAGTTCATTCCAGTGAAGTGGGGGCAGCACAGGCAAAATGTTGGATTTGTGCCTGGGATGCTGTGTAGAGGTAATGGTCATTGGCCAACCGGAGAAAGCAGGAGGCAGTATGTAGGGAGATTCATTTGGAGATGTAGGGAGCAGTGGAGTTAGAGAGGGTGATGAGTTTGAAGAGGATTCTGTAAGGGAACGGGAGCCATTGTAGATAGGGCCTGATGCTGGTTCACTTTCAACAGCAAATTCTCTTGCTAATGGACAAAACCATGTGCACTGCAGGTGATGAAGATGTAACATGTGCAGAGAGCGTTAGATTTGGGTGTTACTTTGTTTCTGCACAGAGTAAATACGGGCTGTTTATTTTTACACTGCTGTATAGATATAAGTTTGATGTAAAAACCCCACCCAAATCTACCTCTCTCTGCACATGTTACATCAGCCCCACCTTCAGTGCACATGGTTTTGTCCATTAGAGAGAGAGAATTTGCTTTTACAAGTGAACCAGAATCAGGCCCATAGTGTTAAAATTGCTTCCTCCTACATTAGTATGGGGAGAGGGACTCATAGAAGGAGGGAAAGCTCAACGTTCTGTAAAAACTCACCATCTCAGGATGGCATCATGAGGCTTGTTGGGAGAAAAGAGCAGTGGGATCTGCTCTCTTTCTACCTGCGCCCCGTCCTCTCCCTCCCCTTCACCAACCAGTGGCCAGTTAGAAGAGCAATATGAGCCACAGCTGTATACTATACAGTACTTTCACCCTGCATCTTCCTCTGTACCAAATTGTTATTGGTGGTATATCAGCAATGACAAGAGAGCAGGGAGCGGACAGTGTGTACAGTACAAATCAATATGGGTAATTATACAGAACTTGTTCTATTATACGCAAGCATGGCACAGCACTGCATAATATTTACAAGAAAGCAAAGTAATAATTGTGATAAAAAAAAAAAATGACCCCATGACTCAGAACTGCAGGCAGGCACAATATGCTAGCTGAGGGTCAGGGATCAACTTGAAACCTGGTAAAACATAATCAGAAATGCTGCCCTCAGAGGTTTCTATGGAGGCTGCTTAAATACTGAATTTGCCAGAGCTTAGCCCCAGCAGCTAACAACATCTCCAGATGGCATTCATAGTTGTAGCCTCCTCTCCTGTAACGGCTGTGGGCACATGTGTAGTCTGATGAACATGCATGCGCAGTTGCTCAGACGGCCCCTTTACACATCTTTGTTTTTACACTCCCTATCAAAGCCCTTCTCCCTGGATATGAGCTTTAGAAGATTAAACCTTAATTTGTTAGCAGCAATAGTAAATGTAATACCCGATAATTTATAAATATGCTCCTAAATGTTCTCAGTGGAACCAGCTTTTAGGGGGTATAACCAACTATATTTTGGGGTGAATTCAATTTCCGGCAAAGGGTACAAATTGATTAGGCATTTAAACGCTGGCCATGGCAGCCCATCTCGTACCCTTCTGTGCTCACTGCAGCATGGAATAGAGAAATCTTTTGTGTGAGATCCCATTGCCATTAAGTTTTTTCGCTTCCGCACAGATTCAGCCAGGTAAACTGATTTGTCCTTCATTGAATTCCCCCCATAGTATGAATCTAGCTTTTTCTATGTATTTTGTATGTATTTAATTTTACCCACCCCCTGAAAAATGACTGTTTGCATACAGGCAAGTATTAGTTTGCAGCACATCAGTAAGAAGAGTGTTATACCTCCAGTCTTGCAAATGTTTTAGACGTGTGCTGCATACCTCCCAACAGTCCCTATTTTAGCGGGACAGTCCCGATTATTAGGGCCTGTCCCGCTGTCCCACCCGCGGGTGGCAGTGTCCCGCGGTGAGGGGGGGCTGTTGGGAGTCCCCCCTGTCTGCTGCTAAGGGGGGATGGGGGCATGGCTAGAGGCTCACAGAGCCTCTGGGTCATGCCCCCATAGCGGCAACATTCTAATAATGCCACATGGATTGTGTCAAAATTCAAATAATGCCACATGGATTGTGTCAAAATTCACATAATGCCACACGGATTGAGCCAAAATGTACATAATAACACACGGATTGAGCCAAAATTCACATAATGCCAAATGGATTGAGCCAAAATTCACATAATGCCAAATGGATTGAGCCAAAATTCACATAATGCCACACGAATTGAGCCAAATTCATAACATGCCATATGGACTGAGCCAAAATTCACATAATGCCACATGGATTGAGTCAAAATTCACATAATGCCACACGGATTGAGCCAAAATTCACATAATGCCACACGGATTGAGACAAAATTCACATAATGCCACACGGATTGAGCCAGAATTCACATAGTGCCACACAGATTAAGCCAAAATTCACAATACGCTTCATAAACAGGGACATTGTCCACCAAAGGCGTGCATTAAACATTTACACCATAATGTCCATTACACGTTAAGTTACACGGCATGATGTCCATTATGTATTATGCCAAACACCATAATGCCTATTAAAAATTATGCTACATACAGTAAGTGCTGCTTATCTACATGCTCATTTCCAAGGGTTCCATGCTCATTGCCAGAGGTTCCATGCTCGTTGCCATGTGGGATTACATGCTCATTGCCAAGGGGGAATACATGCTCGTGGTAAATGGGGGACAGCCGCCAGGCAGAAGTGATAGCCACTGACAGTGGCAGAGCCTGGTTGTATTCCGAGCACTGCAGGTCTCAGCTATTTGAAATAATACCTATTTCACACCAGAAAATGCATTCCCAGGTTGGCCCCTTTTACACCAGCCTAGAAAATGCATTCCTTATCTAATTTAACCGGCTACATCTTCGGAACTAACTGACCCATTTACATGAGACAAGTATCATATTGAAGAACTTTTGAGTGGGCTTTGAATGATTTTGGTCCAGTGAAACTGGAATGTTTGGTTCCAGAGTAATCTGCCCTCAAAGAACATGAACAGCCATGAAATTACATTTAAAAAAAAAATCGATTTACATGCTATATCTCTGGAATCGATTGACCGATATGGACCATCTTGAAATTATATTGAAGGCCCAGCGATTTGGAATTGAATGACATCAACGACAAGCACCTGTGATGCCAGGGGGGAAATTGGCAGCCATCAGAACCGGGTGGGGGTTGGAATTGACGGGTCCCATATTATCATATGTGGAAAAAATGTTACAGCTTTGCTAGGCGATATCTCAGGTTCCCGGGGGGCTAGAGACATGGGGCTGGGCTCGTTGGAAAGCTCTGGTCCTCATCTACAAAATTAATGACTGGGGGGGGGCACGTGCCCGGGTGCCCCCCCCCCCCCCCTGAATCCGGCACTGCCTGTAAGTATGTGTGGCGTACGGGTGTGTGTTGCGTGTATGTGTGTGTGTGTGTGTGTGTGTGTGTGTGGGGGGGGGGGGTTATCTGCATCAGTGCATCTGTGCATTCAGATGGCCAACAGTCCCACTCACATTAGTATTGGGATTTAGCATTATGTAGTTACGCTTTTCCAACAGTCCCATTCACAACATTAGTACTTGGATGTTGAAGTTACTCTTTACCAGTGCCCTCTTGTGGTTAGATTTCAAACTGCAGAGATGCTACAGATACTGTAGACTGCAGGTATAGGTTCTCATTTACGGAGCACATTATATGTACTTCAGAAAATGCAAGAGCAGTGGTGAACTCCGTGTACTCTGGAGTCCTAAATGTGACTAGGGATGGAAATACTTCCAGAAATATTTTCAGAAAAATTACAAATAAATCCAACCATTTTTTTCAACTATTTCATCCTTCACCATAAACATGGACTTCAATTGGGTAACCTGAGTACAGCAGTAGCAGTGTGAGAGACACCTTGCCTGCAATGCAGCGGGTGAAGTGGAACACTAATTGGGGGTTACATGTGGTATAACAGGGCGTGTGTGTGTGTGGTGCGGGGTATTTGGGCGCTCCACACAGGGGGAGTCTGGGTGTTGCAGGGGGGGGTCGGCGCTCACCTGCTCCCCCGCCGCGTATTCGGCCACTTCACACAGGTCTGGGTGTTGCGGGGGGGGGGGGGTGTCGGCGCTCACCTGCTCCCCCGACGGTGTGTGCGTGTTAAGCGGCGCCGCCCGCCTAGTCCCTCCGGAGGGGGGGGGAGGAGTTGCGGAACGCTGTCGCTGCTCACCTCCATCTAGGGGGGGGGGGCTGCTCCAAATTGCCGCCCTCCAGTGGCCGGCGCCCTAGGCAAATGCCTAGAGCTGCCTAGTAGTGGCGCCGGCACTGGTCGCATGTCATTCTATCTTTCAAGCGTTCCCGGAAAACTCACCTCTTCAGGCAAGCTTATCATTTTCCAGAACCCCCACACAACCTCCAGTAGCAGTCATATCTATTTGCATCCCATCAGGACTGTCTTGTAATCTGGTGGGACTGCCATGCTATGGAATTCTATCCTTATGTATCCCTCCTATTATCCCTATAGACTGTAAGCTTGCGAGCAGGGCCCTCCTACCTCTATGTCGGTTTGTATCTACCCAGTTTGTTTAATCACTGTTGTTTTCAATTGTAAAGCGCAACGGAATCTGCTGCGCTATATAAGATACTATAACGGTATCTTCTGCGCTATATAAGATACTGTAACGGTATCTGCTGCGCTATATAAGATACTATAACGGTATCTTCTGCGTTATATAAGATACTGTAACGGAATCTGCTGCGCTATATAAGAAACAGTAAATAAATAAATAAATTCTATTGACAGTTGCTCTAATACTGCTCAAACAGGTGGTCCACACCTGAGCCAACTTACCCAAAGTATTTGCCTGTTTTAACTATGATGAGAACATCCGCAGTGAGGGATCTTCTTATGAATCTTCACAACCTCAATCATTCCATCATAAAATGTGATCCTGTATAGTATCAGAACTGGCAGTATACTGATACCGCTGTCACGGAAACATACAGTACTCCCACTGTAACCTTGTGCGTATCAGCAGAACCCTTTTAGGACAGAGGCAGCAATACACAAGAGGAATTCCTGCTGTCTTGTGCTTCCCAAATGAGGTTGAGACGTGTGATTTAAGAACAAAGAAAATAATTGATTTGATTTAATACATGATATGGTTTCCACCCTTATCTAGAAGCACAATGTGGTCAATGGAGCTACATAAATATATTTACAGACCACAATAAAAGCCGCGTGAGAGAGGACAGGATTGGGCTGTTTTCCTGAAGGTTGCTGTGGCCCTGTGGCAGTGAATAGATGGGAGATTCCAGGCTATTTATAATAGTACAGAAGAGAGGTTGTTGACTTAAAGAAAGACCCTGTGGTTGCCTGTTGGTGGTGGACTGACTGTGTTCAGAGCCAGCTCTGTTCAGCAAAGCCACGGTTGGCAGTGATGTATTTTTTTTTTCACCCATGACGTTGGAATAAAATGTACATTTAATTCAGAGGCTTTTTCGACCTAGACCAGAGAAAATCATAGATTAATAATATTTACAAAGGAAGTTATGCAACATTTCATTCAATGTCCTGAAGGCTATTTACAAAACTCTGTGTTTACAATTTTATGGCAGGGAATTTCCTCTTCACATTTCCCTTTCAAGTTTCAGGGGGGAAAAAGACATTCTCATCTACCTCCTGTTCTCACAGCACCCTTCTTGCATTTCAATTACAGATCTCTTACTCACCTACAATCTATACCTGCATCTCTTCTCACTCACGTCCCTATATCTTAGCTGTATTGTGTACCAAGATTTGTGCTGTTAATTGTGCTCTGTTTTGATCTTCTGTCACTGTTATATCTAGTTCTGTTTACCCTGTACTGTTCTAATGTGTTCTATATGTACGACGCTGCGTACCACTTGTGGAGCCTTATAAATAAAAATATAATAATAATACCATTCCTAACAAGAACCAAAGCAAAGTAATGTATATGTTTATTACATTTCACATTAGAGAATTGGGGAAAAACATGCTAGCACAGCAAAGAGGCATTGTCACATGTTACTAAGGGGTGTGGTATAGCGGGCCGACAGGGATTCCAATGGTCAGTATAGGAACATCGGATTCCCGACTGCTGGTACTCCAACAGGGGGGCAAGCGCAAAGAAGCCCCTTTGTGGGATCGGTGGCTCGATGCGCTCACCACAGGTTCTATTGTCCCTCTATGGGGGTCGTGAACCCCCCACGAGTGAGAATCACTCCTGCAAGCCGGGAGGTCACTGGCACCTGTTACTAAGGCATGACCATGCTAAACTGCTCCAACGTGTGTTCCTTCTCCTAATACTAACCGTTGTATGCCACTCACCCCATAGCTGGTATGCACAGCACATATGCACTTTGCTCTGTTATGCCCCTTTCAGACCGCACTTAAAAACAGGTATTTTTAACAGTTTTAAAACGGTAATCTGTGCGGTCTGAAAGGTGCAGAACTACTTTACCGTTTTAAAAAAGCAGTTTTCTTAAAACGGTTAAAATGGAGTTTCCTACCCGTTTCAGACCTGGTATTTTGGCATCAAAAACGGGTCTGAAACGGTATTTAGAACCCAGCCAATGAGTGGACCCAGCGCAGTGAATATTTAATGAGCGCTCATTAAATATTCATATGCACTTCACCCCCTGGAGCCCCCCGCGCGCGGGTTAACATCCCCCAGACCGCACTGGCTTTGACCCTGTATTTGGAAAGTTTCCAAAAAACAGGTCTGCCAGTGTAAAAAAAACGGCACTTAAACGGTAATATACAGTATCGTTTAAGAGTTGTGGTTTGCAAGGGGTTTTACCTGGCAGACCCGTTTTTGGAAACGTTTACAAACACAGGGTCAAAGCCAGTTATGCGGTCTGAAAGCAGCATTAGAAGTGTAGCAATGAACAGGATACTGCTACCAACATTTCACCCCAATGAGATGGTAGTGTAGACGGCAACCCCAAATCAGGACGGTCCCTGCTAAATTCAGACAAGTGGGTGGTATGTTGTTGGCATTGGAAGTTTATGAGTTTATAAGATATTTTATAGGTCCTGAGTTCCATTCATGTACCGTAAGTAAAAGGATTTCATGAAAATGTCACCACGGTAATTGTTACTGTAAATGAAACACGCTCCATTGAGAGTTTCGTTTCCAGAGCCAACACAAGATTTTATGATTTGTCTTTGGAAATGTTTGTCTTGATTCTGATTTGTTTCTGTAGTGATCAGATCCCAGCACGTCTTCCTTTGTTTGGGTGGCTGAATACAGGGGTCAATTATATTACTACTATCATATATGCTCTATAGCTGTATTGAAGGTATCTATGAATTAGTCAGGTCATTTTGAATGTGGGTAATGTGTAGGTGTGTCTAGAATGTAATAGAATTGTGTTATGTATGCCATTGAGTAGATATTATATTATTTCTCTGCAGGGACAGTGTAAGACATTTTTATTAAATTGTGATGGGAAACAATGTTGGATATTATTCTTATAGACATAACCAGATCCATGTGATGCAATACTAGAGATGAATACAAGCCTGTGACAAGGTGAGGAAATCAATACCCAGCTTTATTGTAGAGTAGTATGGCGCAATCACACAATAGTCATTTAATATTAATTATCAATAATAATTATCAGTACCAGAATAAGGAATGAGTGGATGATATAAATGAAGGTTGGGATCAATTTGGGATAGCAAACATTGTCTAGGTCTATTTGAAGAAAAGAGGTGCAACCGGGTGCCCAAAAAAGTAAACCAGCCATTGCTCAAAAAATACATTTCCTTAACTTGGTTGCTGGCAGGGGCAGATTGAGAACTGAAAGTTGCCCTGAAAAAAATTGTAGAAGTGGACTCACGTGGGCGGCACTAAAAAAAGTAGGAGGAGCAAAATGAGCGCGATTAATACTTCACTACACCTGTGTGGAAGCTGCTGGCTGTCTAGTGGCCCCAGACAAGGGCATAACTACCATAGGTGCAGGGGGTGCAGCTGCTATGGGGCCCAGAGCTGAAAGGGGCCCACTTTGCCTGTCAAAGAATTGTGTGCTGTATACATTTTTCAGCATTAGGTGATAAATAGGGGCCCTTACAAACTTTTGCTATGGGGCCCACATGTATTTAGCTACGCCACTGGCCCCAGACCGTTAAGTCGCTAAGCACATCAAGCAGACCTCCATCAATTTAGTTCATGAATTGATCAATGCATTTAAGCCTGCAGCTCCCTTCACGGGACCCCACTTTTCTGCAGGTCCTAACACTATTGCTCAAAATGGCTACCATACACATAGCCAGCAATAGTGTTAGGACCTGCATAAAAGTGGGGTCCCGTGAAGGGGGCTGCAGGCTTAAATGCATTGATCAATTCATGAACTAAACCTTCACTATTTATTAACATCAGTTAATTTAGTGAGTGCAGAGCCCCTACAATTTCTGTTGAAACAATATGGTCAGAAGCCATAGGGCACCCCAAAACTAGGAAAGGTGAGTGCCGATGTTTCGTGTATAATATATATATATATATATATATATATATATATATATATATATATATATATATATATATATATATATATATATATATATACTGTATATAAAATCTCCCACACACATGCGACATAACAAGGCTAGGAATGGATAACGCTCCATTCTGTATCGCTAGTTCAAAGTTTCAATGCTCGTAACACATTGCCATCTGGTATACAAACATACAATAAACATAAACCTTAAATGCACAAAACACAGCCAGTGCATGCTGTATAAAATGGGGCAGTTTAAAGCCATCAGCAAACAACACAAAACTAGATAGTAGATAGGACTATAAGAATAGTAAGATCTTGATGGATTTATACTTCCCCGTTTTATTATGTATTAGTGTGATATTGTTTATATATATATCATGGTTGCTAGGTGCCTGTTTGAGTGCTATGTAATGATGTCTCCAAATTTCCGGTGTGGCAGGAGGTACCGGGAGCGGACATGCAGCGTGCACTGGGGGTGTTTTGTGTATTTAAATATGACAATGTGTTACGAGCATTGACACGTTGAACTAGCGATACAGAGTGGAGTATCTTCTGTCCGAGTCCTGTGTGTGTGGTGTATATGACCGCACCTGTCGGTAGTTGCAGGCACCGAGTGAAGTTGTGAATTAATGCAGATGTATTGAAGTTCTGGCTCTTACAGAACATATTATATATGGGGTTAGGTGCAATGGGTCAGGGGTGGACTGGCTACAGTATGGCCACCAGACAAATTTTTGTCTAGCGCTTCAAATTGGCTAGGGCCGGCTCTGTGAAGGTGCTTAAGCCGCAACCCAGGTATTGCACTGTTTAAGCATTTAAAGAAAATAAAACTAGTTATGTAAATAATCACTGTAAGAAAATATGAGATTTTATGAAAGCTAAAGTAATTATATTATAAAGCTTAAGTGTAATCAATAGATATTGAATGAAGTTAATGCTGTTAGACTTGACAGATACATTTGATATTTTAATCAGCACAGGTTCCTGCATTGCTGTGCACATATTCAAATGGGCCCTATTATGGCAATTCCTTGATAAATGGATATAAAGTGTTAGCATAATGTATGTTCAGCTGGGTACAGACGGTGTTCACACGATATGTCTGTGATCATGTAAGTCAAAAACTGCACCAGCTGTGCAGTAGAGCCAACAGCCGATATATATCTGCAGATATATTGCCAGTCTGTACCCAGCTAAACATTCCTTATATATTGCTGACCGTCTGTACACTGGGCGGGTAAATTCAAATGCTCGCCCAGCTGTGACATCAGGACAACACATTGGGGTGTATTAAATGTTTTCTGCGAGCTGTGACAGGGAGCAGGGCTGTATGCTCGCTGTCACAGCTCACAGGGTCAGTGTTCAACTGACCCGCTGCCATATGCCGTTTCCCCCCTCGCTAGATATTTGGAACGAGGGGGAAATGGCATGTGCGGCGCTAAAACAGCGTGGCTAGTGGCTAAATGCAGCGGGCTCCCTGCATTAGCCACAAGCCTCTCTGTTTGGGGGAATCCTCGCTGTCATCTGACAGGGAGGATTTCCCCGGAGCATTGAATAGGGTGAGCGGTCGGCACGGGGGTTAAACAGTGAGGATCACTTGTTTTCGGGGCCGCATAGAATACACCCCATTGAGTGGCCGTAGGTAAGTGCTTATTTGTGCTTATCTGAATTTGCCGCATGGTCATCATGAAAGCAGATGTGCTCTAAAATGTGAACCAAGCATTAGGGACCCATCTGATGGGGTTCACATTGATGTACTGTAGTTGGTCGGCATACATATTTGGCCAAACGTGCCAAGAACCTCACTTTCACTCCATGTTCATTGTAGAGTGTATCAGAATTATTTTGACTCTCCATATTCTTAGGGATACATTTGCTAAAGCTTTTTAAAACTGATAGCACCCAATCACATTCTGCCTATCATTGTCTAGGGTGCAATAGAGAAATGAAGCTTTAGTAAATTGCCCCTTAGGGGGAAATTTACTGAGATGGGAGTTCTATTTCACATGGGAGGTTGCTATGGGTTAAAAAGTCCTCCCATACCCAAAATTCTAAGACCTTTACTTTCTGATGGCGCAATGTACACAAACTTCATTTAATGCACAAAACGATAAAACATAATGTATACAATGACCTTTAGACTGTACTCATAAGAAGCAAAATGTCGCCATGGACACCGTATCAGTGCACAGCGTCCCCATACATGGCTCGCTGTGCTCACAATGCTTTGGGCACTATGTATTGCTATGATCAGCACACTATTATATTCTCCCTCCACGGCCTAGTGGATGGTAGGGTATGAAATGGCGGCTGTGTTGGTTTTTTTCCAAGCGCAAAACTCGTGTCGACCCTTTGACTTTCGACCTTCCCATTATCATTCTAATGCTTGTGTTGATCTTTCGACCCTGTCGACCTTTGGCCTATCGACCTAAGCCCTGTTCACCTTCAGTGGTTGGCTTAATGTATGTATCCCGTAATTTATTTTAAGGTCAACACTCCTTTAAGACATCTGAAGTTACTGAAAGTATCCAACCTAAGAGCTGGAAATGCGTAATCTCACATTTACATAGATATGTGGTCAGATCAGACGGAATAAGCTCCAGTAACATCTGTATGTAGTTTTTGAATCGATTTTTTGTTATGCTTTATTATGCTTTGTAGTTGTCCTTAGAAAAAAATCTCATAGGGACAGACACTCATCACATAGTCAGTATTACTTTGTATTTACAGATGATTTTCCATTGTAAATCCCCTACATATTAATGTTTCTGTCTAGCTTCTCTCTCCACTGTGGGTGGAGGACGTCCAAGCAAAACAATCTAATCCTAAATACTTAAGGAGATGAATTTGAAGAGACACTAACGCAGTTACGCTGTAATAGTTCTTGGCTGTATGGATGCTGAAGCAACTTTGTTGTAGAAAACAAGACCGGTAGCTATGCCAAGAGTTTTATTAATCATCCCTCAGAAAAAAAGCTATTAGATCGTAGAAGATCTATAAAACATTGATTTTTGTACAGAAGTTAAAATCTCCACAAATTGACATAATTTGTTAATTGCTCCAAAAACTATTAACAATGGATTTATTTTAAATTCAGGTGATTTTACTCTGCTGAGCACAATCACCGTGTTTCCCCTTTATTTGAAGGGGCAATGCTGGTAATGCTGGAGAACGCCTATCACGAGCAATGTTTGCATGCTGGCAGCTTGCCACGTATTAAGGGCCTATGCAGGCCTCCAGCCCCAGTGATCGCAATGAAACTAGTGGACAAAGCAATTATTATTGTGAAGCTATTCCAGTGTGCCCTGGCTGACCGGACATGCGGTTACTTTCTAGAAGCGCTAGCTAGCATTGATAGCAGTTACTGGGATTTGAGGTTGTACAAGGACAAAATGTCATTAAAAAATAAGTTACAATACTTGCTGAGACTTGTAGTTCCACAGTAGTAATCATTTTAAAATTTATTTATTTCAATGGCTACTTCATTTCTATGCTTTGTGGAACCAATGAAATGTATTGCCCATTGAAATGAATGGGAAACTTGTGTGAGTGTTTTCCTTAATACATTTTAATCAGTTTTACCCTTTACAAGGCAGAAAAACTGGCGATATATGGTGATGTTTTTTTGAGAGGTTTGAAAAAGAAGCAATTTACTGTACATGGCGGTTAGGTTCTAGTAGATTAGTTGCTGCAAATTGGAAATATATCGATTTATATGCTATATTATTATCTGTGGGGACTTCTATGCTGTTTTATTATCTTTGGAGGACTTATGTGTGGTATTATATATGGGGGGGGGGATTTATGAGCTGTATTATTATCAGGGAGGACTATTATGCTGTATTATTTTCTGGGGGTGGAGCCATTTGCAATCCAGCTCTGCATGGGATGCACTTGTACCAGCACAGTCACTAAGCTCTGCCTATACGAGAACTCCGTCATAACCAGATTCCATCTTTTGAGTAATTCTTAACTCTTGCCATGGTTTTTTAAATTTTAAAACACTATGGGTCTGATTCAGAGATGGACTGTGCAGGCAGCACTGAATTCTGTACGATCTCTAGGAGGGGCATAAAGAAGACGTCTCAGTAAAGGAGTTGTTCCGCACAGAAGGCCAGCTGAGTAAGCCAATGAATATGGGGACTCCTAGGGCAGGAAGCTGCTAGACCAGGAAGAAAACAGGATACATATCCGCTGCCTCCACCTCATCCCCAACCTCTCAACACCGCTGTCTGTCAATCACATGGGGACAATGCAAAGCTTGTCCTGCGCATGTGCAGATCAGACCTTGCGCAGCATGGGACGTGTCCGCCTCTGAATCAGACCCTATGTTATAATTGGTCTATACGTGCTACATATTTTATATAATGGTTCTAGACATGCAGGGACTATATACAGTGCTTAGATTGTTTGAATTAATTAATTTCAGATGTTACGAGTTTTTGTGCCAACAAGACGCGGCCCATCCATTGCTAGACAAAGAACTTGGATCACAGAGGACAGGAATAAAATTACTTTCACAGGGGTTACCTCATTCTCAGGGGCCCAGATGCTCTTGCTATTTAAATGCATTCAGATGTCAATCCTGCCAGTATTCAGGGCAAGACAACAGCTGTAGGAGGGCTACAGAAATGTTGCAGAGCAATAGCCATAAAAGCAATGTGCGTGTGGGCAATCTGTGCTAACCAGTGTTCTCTGGGTGGAACACAGGCAGTCTGCATAGATCTTGACTACAACTTCCTGATACAGTCTAAGCCAATCACAGCAGCACCTGTGCGCGTACACTCTGTGCACCTTAGGGATCCCTAGAGATTTTTGAGCATAAGCAGTTGCAAATAATTGCTCTATTACAAGAACATGGGCATTGCCTGCGACACAGATTCAGGGCCATTATATACTGCAGTGATACAAGCGAGTGTGCTGCAATTTACCGCGTCAGGGCTATACTTGGAGTAAGGGCTCTCTCCTGGTTTGGCAGCAAGTAATACTTCCAGGGAATTGTATTTAATTATTTAATGCTTATTGATTTACCTGGAAGGGGAGATGGGTGGGTATGGCTGATGCCAGCCTGAGATGGTGAGAGATAGAGACAATAAGACATACACTTCAGGAATTTGCGCACAATTTTTCAGGGTAGTCCTCCGCACCCCGGGAAGAGAGTGCACTCATCCCGCATCCTGACGCTTCCGAGTGAATTAGGCAGAATAGGGAGCCAATTGCTGAAATGACGAGTGCGAGTAGAGGAGGCATTGCTAAATGGTGCAAAGTCGCATCATATAACTTCCACACACACTGTTCCCATTTTTGATGTACCAAGTTGTTTTGCTGGTCCCTGTCAGATCCCCCCCTTTCGCACAGAAAAGAAAATGATTGGGTCATGCAGTTCCATTTGCGTTTCTGTGTATAAGATAATATGTGAATGTTTGGGTTTAATCATAAGATAATGCCAGAATCATACCTCTTCCAAAGGTGCACACCCTATGCCCCACGCCATCACCTTTTCAGTTTTATGTATTAAATTAGGCAATGTTCATAGTACATTGGTCATAGGAGAACCAGCACTCTACTACAGGCATTCCTAACCTTGGTCCCCACGGCACACTATCAGCGCAGGTTCTAAGGTGCCCACACACAGTATGATTCCCGCATGCAATTTAAACTGTATAGCTCAAATCACATTGCGTCTAGTTCAAGTTGCACCATGTTTATTTTGCCTTGCGATGCCCACTCCCATGTAGTCCATATCGCAAGGCAAAATAGTATGTGCAGGCAGGTATTTGTGTACTACAGATGGAGTGCCTGTCTGCCAGCCTGTTAGATATCCTGAGCTGGCGCAGCGGAGCTCCATCTGACGGGGAAGCGCAAGCGTCTCACGCGGTTGCGCATCCCCGTCAGCACGGCGGCAGGGAGTTGCTTCCCTGCCTGTCTCCGCTTCAGGGAGACGGGTAGGGTGAGTGGGGGAGCTGCGGGCTCTGACAGAATGGGGTGCGCGAGCATCTCGTGCACGCGCGCCATTTCCGTCGGATGGAGCACAGCGCCGGTTGGCGATTCTATCGCCAGGAGCAGCTTCCATCAAAGTTGTAAAAGTATTGAAGTTTAAATTGCATAGCACACATTGTATAGCTCAAATCGCAGCTAGCACACTTCTCACCATGTGGGCACCATGATACCCCTTTTCCATCTGAAACCCGTGTTAAACACGGGTTTTTGAACACGGATCATACCCGTGTAAGACACAGGTAAAAACACTGTTCACACTGCACATAGACCCGTGTTATACCCGTGTCGGAGCCTTTTACACTAAACCCGGGTAAACTTTGAAAAATCCCAAGAATGCCCACAAGACATAGCTTTTTTCCAGTCCAAACCAGTTTGAAGTCACAAAGGGGACAAAGGGGAGGGGTGGTGGTGGGTGGGGACTTCTTACAGCATTGCAGCAATGGAGTCTGAGAGAGTAGCTGTGTCTATGCTGGACTTGCAGACATTTTGCAGTATTTTGCTGTACTATTCTGCCATGGACAGCTTGATGCAGCTTATAACACTCTGCTACCTACTGCTGCGCTGGAGGACCCAAAGGAGGACACGTCTCCCAGCGCGTCTCCAGCAGATGACATCATCTTCTGGTGCCCCTGAAGAACCAATTACCGGCCTCAGAGCGTTACCCGGATCTAAAACACGGGTAATGTGCGTTTACACTGCGCACAGACCCGTGTCATTGCCGTGTTTTACCCTGGTAGATACCAGGGTAGAATTCCCTGGTCTCTCTACCCGTGTTTTGTGAAAAGGACACGTTCACACTGACAAAAAACCCGTGTCGGTGCGTGTCCACGAGCAAAAACCCGGGTAGAATTTGCTAGTGGAAAAGGGGTATATGTGATACCCTGGCTTGGGCATAGGTAACTTAATTTAGTACCCAAGTTATTTTGATTTGTGCTGAAGCTTGGATATCACTAAAACCTGCACTGTTGGTAAACCTTGAGGTTGAGACCGTTGTAGGGAATGCCTGATCTACTGCATGTTCTTCTTCATTAGATCTATCCCTTCAGGAAGTAATATTCCTGAGTGCCGGAGCGATATCATAGTGCTCTGAGATGCTTGTAAAACCATGGGAGAGATGTATTAGACTTCTAGAGAGTGGATACATGGACAAGTCGCCAATAGCAACAGAGCAGATCCCACCTTTGATTTGATAGAATTAACTTTTTTCTTTTTAGAATTTTACTAAATCTTCCTCTTTGGTGACGCTCAAGTATTTTATTGAAGTTTTATTACAAAAGTGTGAAAATGCATTATAAACCTATCTGCATAAAACATTTCTCGGTACTTGTTTCCTAGCACGGCGCCCGTCGTGGGTGATCGCTTACCTTAACTTAAGTTATGCCATGCACGCGACACGATTTTAGGGCTATTTTTAGCCTTTTCCCGACAATTAAAAAATCGAGTCCATCGCATGCCTTAAGTTAAGCCATGCGACTGACGCGACCGACGCGATTTAACATTGAATGCATTGTATTCAATGTTAAATTCCTATGTAAAATCGGGTCCATTGTATGCCATTATAATGGCATACAATGCGACCGATGCGATGGACCCGATTTTACATATGGACCCGATTTTACATAGGGAACAATGTTAAATGGGCCATTGGACCCGATTTTTGATTGTATACCCACCCTGATGGCTAATTTATATGACAAATGCCCCCCCATTGTTAACGGCACCCCACGAACGCCAACCCGAAGCGTGACTAGCGCAGCGAGCCCGCGAGGGGCGGCGGTACGCGTCCTACGACCTTTTCATACCCCCACTATCCACGTCGGCGTGGAGTTGATTTTATAGAGTGTGGCGAGCGCAGCGAGCCACTTAGCCCCGCGAGGGGACGCGTAATACATGTGAAGTAATGCGCGTCGGCTCGCCACACTATAAAATCAACTCCACGCCGACGTGGATAGTGGGGGTATGAAAAGGTCGGAGGACGCGTACCGCTGCGCTCGCCACGCTTCGGGTTGGCGTTCATCGTGGGGTGGCGTTAACAATGGGGGGCCATTTGACCCATCAGGGTAGGGAAACAATGAAAATTGGGGTCTGGGGGGCATTTAATATTGGGGCCAATGTAAAATCGCGTCGATCGCATCGCAAGCGATTTAGTTGCATGCGATGGACACGATTTTTTGGGACCCGATGGATACAATTTCCATCGCTGGCGCCGTGCTAGGAAACAAGTACCCATTTCTCAATATGCCAACAATTTCAGTATTGCCTATTTCCATCATTAGTCAACTCTTCACCAAAGTGAATATATAAGGGAGTAATATTAATTCTTAGCCATCACTTAGCATTATTTGGAAATCCTCATTAAAATACTGTAGGTCAACTGCAATTAGACTTTCTCATTAAAGGAAACCATGATTGCAAATTATCCCAGAGCATATAGCACTGACACTTATCTACCACATGCTTATGGTGAACCATAAGAAGCAAATACCAGACTTTTACCTATAGCTATACCTTTCCCATAAGGCTATTTATGCGTGCTGGTACTCCGATGCCACCAATACTTCAGCCTTGGCAGTAAGATATTATCACAGGTTTGTATAATCAGCTCTAATAATATAAACTCCAATGCATTAGGCCAGCTGTTTCCAAACTTTTTTTTATCTCCCATACCCCTTGATTAGGCATTTCATTTATGAGTACCCACCCTGCTCTCAATTTGAAATGTCCACAGTACTTACGAGTGGAGTGGAGTGGAAGTGAGTGGTAAATGTCCTCGAATTAAGGCGCAACGTAATAGTAGTGAGCGGTGACCCAATTTGTCTGGCCACCGGCTGTGTACTGTCACCGGGTTTCCCGCAAACACCTGTAGGATTAATGCCACGGCTTCCTCCACCCATGTCAGAGCATGGCAGATGATTGCTGATGTCTGAGGGGAGTGTGGGTAGCTCCCAGTGGATTGCTGGCCGGGCAAAATCACGAGAAGACGTTGAGGATGCTGAAGACGAAACCGGAAGTAACACAACATGGTTTGTCTCCATGTCAATGGAAGAGTTCTTCCGCCATCAGGAGATAATCTGTCTTGTTAGTCCCCATGCACTTGTGCTGGCCATAATTGCACAGGGATAATCTGGCAGGTCAGTCACCATATTGCTAACTGTAATGAGGCAGGAATAAGATGACCTGTTAGTCCCTATGTATCTGCATGAACTGTAAATGTACAGGAATAAAAGTGGCCGATAGTCACCATGCAGTTATGCCGACTCTAAATACATGGTTTTCCAGTCCTCTGATGTCCAGTTCTTGTTCTGTTTGGACCAGGAAACTATTGTATTTGACATAACATTTTATTGGCAGAAACGAAGCTTGAAAATGTATTTTCATACACACTAATATAGGAACATCTGTGTGTGATAAACTGATCTGTGTAAAGACAGCTCCAACTTTGCCCACTACGCAATAGTCTTGAGTTTATCTTTTATGTAAAAATTCCATCATGAGTGAGGTAAAGGCCGACATCCTCTAGAGCGATATGAGAACTGTTCATACGATGGAGTCAAATTGTTGTGACAGATTGCATGACAAGTATGCGTGTCATTTCCTGCGATTGTGATGCATTGCTTCACAAATCTTACAGGCTGCCACAAGGATCTGTGGGATCCCGCAGCCACGATTGGGATCGCATACGATACATTGTATACAAAAGGACCACATACGATTTATTGCATGCATTCCAGCCATTCCGGAGCTGCTAGGTGAGATAACTCGCACTAGCGGATGGGGGGGCTTCAAGGGTATTGTATAGATATGGGAGTCTCAAAGTAGTCTTCTGATGCGTTCCGTCAGATTTGTGGGTTATTTTTAGTACTTTACAAGACTGAATACAGCAATGATATTGGATGTTAAAAAGATAAAAAACAGACAAACAACAGGTTAGCTTAGCAGGTGCAGAAACACATGTGGCACAAGTCTCAGATACTGGAAAGTAAGTTGCTGATAAAGTTGCTGATAAAGTTGCTGATAAAGTACAAAGTATAAAGTACACACTCCATCGCCTAGTTTATCATAAGAATGTTTTATTTTGTTACAGGCAGCTACGAAATAAATTCAAAATTCCAGCATTTCAGATAACATAATGGTTACAGACATTACATCAGTTATATGTATTTATCACACTTTTTCTTACAATGCTCACTGCTCCATAAAAGGCAACTAAAAGGTCTAATCTACGAAAACTACCCCAAAAAAACTAAAAACCTACTATAAAATTTATTAAGGTGAAAAGTTGCATTCATCAACATGGGCAATTCTTTACAAAATGAAACCATAAAATATCAATGTTAAATGCGGACATATTCTTAAACTGTTCATTACAAACTTATTAAATTCGCTTGCGACTGTATTGCAAATGATTTAACGATATATGAACCAATAAACAAGAGAGAACTGGGGCGGCCAGGCAGCAGTCTCTAACGGACCACAATTTATGGACAATCTGATTTGCAGAACGGTCGTTCAACCAATAAAGTGAAGGAATTAAATGACCTTCTAGAGAATACGTTGTTTCTAAATATTTGCACAATGGGAACTAGAAAATAAATATACATATAGCGATGACAAAATGTATACGAGTTCTGGATGATGAACAAAATCTCCACTTTGCGATATATGTATATATACACATACAAAAACACACTATATTATATATATCAATCAAAGTACCTTTGCTTTCTTTTGTACATTATCAATTTAATCATCATATACCAGTGGTACTCTATTTTAATGAAGGCAGCTATGTTACCAATAACATACCATAAAAGCATTTCCCGATGCATATATATATAATACATGGGTTAAGGGGGGTGTTCTGCCGAGAACGGCTGGGAAGTGACGAGCTGCCGCCTGCAGCTCGCCTCTTCCCGGCCACACCCCCTTCTCGTCCCACTGCAGGTGGGACATTGAATCCCGCCTGCATGTTCTCAGTCGAGCAGACCGAGAATGGGACTGGGTCACAGCAGTCGAGCCCCAAATTGAATACCCCCCTAAGTCTCCCATATCAGAAAAGCTGCGGGCCAGAAGTATTTTAGAATATTGGATGTTTCCGCACTTTGGAGTATTATATAATGAGATATCTTAGGAATAGGACTCAAGTCTACACAAAGAATGTATTTATGTTTCATATACACATAACCCGTCAGTAAATGTACACTGTAATTAGACAAAGTTTGTGTATAATGATCCATCAGAAAGCAAAGGCGTAAATAGGTTTTTGGATGAGGGAGACTGAACCTGCAATATTGTCTTTTGAATGGGACATAAACATATCTGCATTTCTCTACAGTGCTGGATCCATGGTATGGTTAATTAGATGTTTCATTATAACAGGGGTTGGGTACTGGAAGGAGGGTTGTATTAGGTTTATAGAACATTGAGACATCACCTTGAATGTACAGGAGGTATAAAAGGAGAAACCAGCAGCGCAGTGTCTGCACACCGAATACAGATACACAAAGGTGGTAATTCGGATCATCCTCCCGTCTGTATATGTACACAGTAGAAGGTGAATATAGCACTTCGTATCGAATGAGCAGCTTAATTAGCAATGACAGTCTCGCTGCCAGATGTGAACCAATAAAACGGAGAATCCCCCACTCCACTATGAAACGCGCCTCGTATTATTTCATCATATATTGACTTGTGTGAGATACAGTGTGAATATAGCAAGGGCAACACCACATACTGGCATTAATATATAGTTTTTATATTTCTGCCATACAGATTGCTGAACCTCCACTTCATCCTTCTTCCTGTTCTTCCGTCTTTTTCCCTTAAGTCGATTTTCAAATGCTTCCAGTTCAGCCTATAAGATAGCGAGGAAACATTACATTGCAGATATTATGTATGCCCCCTTTCTGTCTTCTGTCCATCAGTAGTCTAAGGGACTGGTGCGGCGATGTGTGCTGAGCGCACTGCACCAGCTGAACTGCACCAGTTCTAGTGCACTAGGTGCTGAGAGTTGCTGTTTTCAGGCATATAAGTAGCAAAGTCCGTAGAGCAATAAAGGGAGTTACTCAGCACAATTTAAGGATCAGTGTACAGTATGTGGACACATCTGTACTGTGGGCATCTCTGGCTTGGATTGTATAACAAATAAACTGATGCAAGGAAAGGGCTGAAAGAGTCTAGACTTATCCCCCAGACCTAGCAAATGGTTTCTTGCCCTAGATACAGTGCAAACCATATACTATAGTCCAGCTCTAGATTCATTGTCTGTTTCTGCAACCAAGCAGCACTTCTATATGTGTAGCTGCCCTCAGCTATATGCTTCTCTCCCTGCAGCTTTCACCTGTGTCAGCCGTACTGTAGACTACAATATGTTCTCAGTGTTGATACCGGCTCTGCCAGCCAGCCAGCTGTGCTTACCAATTCCTCAGGCAGCACGTCCACATTAAGCTGCTGTTTACAATTGCAATAGTGGGCTTTACTTCCTGCCATTTGTACCTTCTCTGGACTTACCGTTTGCTGCCCCTGCAGATTGTAAATTCCGCTGTAGCAGTAGTGCAGCTCTAAAGCCACAAACTTTTTGGCAGGGGGAGCAAAATGTATAGTTACGCCACTGTAAACGGGGATGCGTTAGGAGATTGTGAAACAAAAATTGAAATGACTTATTACATTTTATTTGTAAGACACCACAAGCAGTCTGCAGAGCCCTACTTTACATCCACATCTGCAAGCAGACTCAAGTATGTAAAGCTGTCTTCTAATTGGTCCAATGCAGTGGTCAGGGAACTCGGTCCTCATTACCCCACGCAGTGTATGTTTTGCAGGTCTCCTCACAGAATCACAAGTTAAATAATTAACTCCACCTGTGGACCTTATAAAATGTGTCTGTGAGTAATTAGTACACCTTTGCACCTGTTGGGTTACCAGCAAAACATGCACTGTGTGGGGTAATGAGGACCGAGTTCCCTGACCACTGGTCCAATGATAGCGCTTTTGTTGCTGCCCGAGTGACCAATTATGCGCCTATTTGGGCAGCTTTCACAGTAGAATCATGGAAGTCAGTCTCTACAGAACACACAGGACTATCTCAGTCCGAGACCACCTCCTTGTGCTCTGCTGTAACAGTGTCTGTGAATATAATCATTTTATAGTTTACGTTTAGTAATGCTGTAGAAAACTATAACGGAGTGTGAGCTCTGCAGTACTGGTGATGGGCAAAGTCATTCCGAAAGACAGCGGATTGTCCAAGCAGGTGACCATGAGCACTTATTAGAAAACATGTCATATTACCTATACACTATACTAGGGAACACTTCTTATTGTCTGGGGGACAGTAAATACCTGCTGTCTGCGCTTCTCTTCTTCATTTGCTGCCTTCTCTTCTTCTGCCTTCATCTGCAAATGTAAACAGATTTAGAAGAATGGAACAGTAATATCACTGCACAAGCATTAGTCCATACTGTACAGTGTGTGATAGCAATATATCATTCTATGATTATATACAAATATATAATAACGCTTTCCTGGGTGATAGTAATCCTAGATCAAATACACAGAAGGGAATAAGAACAACTCCTGACACTGTACACTGGACACTGGGCACTTGGCAATGTACAGGTGCCAGCGCTGGCTCTGTTAGCAGAACTAGGGCTCATGCCAGTTCCAGAGCCAAGATAAACGCCCAACTTCCTCTATAGGCTGATCCAGAGCTCTGCTCACATCTGATTTCATATGCCTCTGCTCCGCAGTTATAAGCCCCTATTCCAGAGGTTCTCAAACTGTGGGTCCTGACCTTCTCAGCATGGGGTCGCAACTCCATGTTGCTGACCATCAGGCTGATGACTTTTCTAATCTCAATCAGTGATCCAAGGAGTCTGACAAATCTGTTGCTGCCATGTATGTGCTGTCTGCTGACTACATATGTGATGTGATGACCTTCTGCAGTAACTTGCTGGGGTCCTGTCATTATTTTTATTGTCTGATGGGGACCCAGAGCAAAAAATAGTTTGAGGACCCCTGATCTATTCTATTATGAGTTACTTCATAATCAAGTTGCTTCATCTTTTATTTAAACTTGAAGTAATGACACTGATAACAGACTTGGAATCAAAAGCTTACAGATTTAATTTCACTGGGTAAACATGGGCAATTCTTGCACAGCTCTGGCTTATGATGACATCTCTAAACTGGGGCTACCTGAAGGCCTCTGATGCAGGAGAGAGCAGAGACTCCTACTGATGCTGAGCCACAGCAGGGGTCCGCCCCAGACCAGAAAATGCTGTGGAGCACCTGTGGAAGCTGCTGTCTCAGAGAAGTAGTCTTCCAACCTGATATGCCACTGCGTTTTTATATAGTGGCCAGCGATAGTAGGCAAGAGAGAAGTGTTATGGGGAGATGGGTGTGGCGTGTTATTTCCCTCCCACCACCACTGGGATTTTCCATTGGATGACACCCATCTTTATTGGCCTGGTACTACTGGGTCAAACCTCTGGGAAGAAGTCCAGATTCCCTCTTTAGCGCAGAGACCACTTCCCCTGGGAAATGGATCAATCCCCAGACTACTGCTTGGAAACTATGTTTTCCCATCTGGCAGTGGCACAACCAAAAAGCAAACGTTAATTAACGCCAATAACACCACAAGCACAACGGATTGGGTAGGGTTGGGCAAAAAATGTTTCTCACAAAGAGGAAGTGTTCACAAGATTTCCCCTAACAGGCCTGTGGGAGGCCTTTAATTCTGCCATTGGACTCTGGTCAGAGTCCATATAACAAATAAAACACCACATTTAAGTTTAAGGCATTTCAGACATTACACAGTCAAAAGACATAGGGGGGTATGCAATGTTGGATCACGGCTGTCGATACCTGCCGACAGCCGTGATCCAGGCCCGTTTACGGTCAGATCGACCGCATAACGACAGACAGGATTCAATGTCCCGCCTGCCGATGGGCACAAAGAGGGCGTGGCCACGAAAACGGCCATGGATTAACATTCTAATCAATCAGAACTGGGATTAAAGAGGACGATACTTATGTAATGATCGGGTCGGAAAAATCGGGTCGATCGCATCGCATGCAACCAAATCGCATGCGATGTGATCGACCCGATTTTTACATTGTGGATTTTTACAGTTGGATCATGTTAAATGGTCCCTGAGACCCGATTTTACATTGGGTCCAATGTTAAATGCCCCCCAGACCCCATTTTTTATTATATACCCACCCTGTTCATACCCCCACTATCCAAGTGGGCATGGAGTTGATTTTATATACTGTGGCGAGCGCAGCGAGTCACCGAGCCCGAAGCATAGCGAGCCCCGCGAGGGGACGCGGAATACATGTTCAGTAATCCGCGTCCCCTCGCCACGCTTCGGGCTCGGTGGCTCGCTGCGCTCACCACACTATATAAAATCAACTGCATGCCCACTTGGATAGTGGGGGTATGAACAGGGTGGGTATATAATAAAAAATGGGGTCTGGGGGGCATTTAACATTGGACCCAATGTAAAATCGGGTCTCAGGGACCATTTAACATGATCCAATTGTAAAAATCCACAATGTAAAAATCGGGTCGATCACATCGCATCACATGCGATTTGGTTGCATGCGATGCGATAGACCCGATTTTTCAGAAAAAATCGGGTCCATCGCATCTGATTGTATGCCTTAAGCTAAGGCATACAATCAAAAAATCGGGCGACCACATAAAACATAAGTACCAAGAGGACTTTTTCCTTTCGAAAGCTTATTGTCATCCCAAAAAAGGTTTTATTTTTTTAATTATCTGTGTGGTGTTTTTTTTAATGTGATGTTATATGTGTGTGGCTTGAAGGGGATATGCCCTAGCAGTTCCTTGCACCAAGATCTGCACTTTTTGTTTAGATCAGCTATGAATTTAGGAGAATTCCTTATTGAAGCATGAACTAGGCAGCCTTAGCTATTTCACTCTGGATATTTGAAGTCATTCTTTCTATTCTGTGCAAAATTAAAAAACTAAAACCATAAACCTCGCCCCCCGTGACTCCAAACTATGTGGAAGACTACCTTAATTTACACGTGGAGCAAATTTAACAAATATCCATACGTTTTACAGAAGAGCTATAGAGAAATAAGTCTCCATATGACAAGCTACGGCATAAGTAAGGACTATTTATTGTTGAAACTGACATCTAACAGCAAAACGAGAGGTGCGAAGTTCAGCTAAACCAAAGAACATGGGGTTTCTGAAATGATATACAGACACTTCCAGGAAATCTGTGATGCGCAGCTGATGTAACACAAAAGGCACATAAAACATTACAAATCAGGAATGTATTGTACCTCGACGGCTTTCTTCCTCATCTCCTGGCACAGCGAGTCACACTCTACAGACACCTGGCCCTCGCGCGCCGTGTTACATGGTATCTCCTATAATTAGAAAAGAAGATTCTCAGACGACAAGGTCAGGAAAGTCACTTTATCAAAAAGCACTAGAGGCACATACATGGAATAGTCAACATTGCAATGTCTCCACGTTAATATTCGGCTGGTCATACATTAAAACATGGAACGTGCAAGAGTCTAACAAATGTAACCACTGCAAGGATAGTTCAAACCCCAGCACATTTATCTCTCATCTTAGTGTTGTTGGATAAACCCTAGGAAACCCTGTGGATCTTCCTTGATGTGGTTATATGGGAGAGCTGACAGTAAGAACTCCGACTGGACAATCTTAGAAAATACATTATGTTCTTGTGGGAGGGAGGCCACAGCAATAATCAAAAGGAACCCACAATAAAGTGGTTTCAGTTACCGCAACCACAGACCTACGGGTAGGAACATGACCAAGGACTCATCAAGAAAAGTGGTCACCACCACCGGCAGGCTAACAACATAACACTGGGAACGTTTGTTCTCGACTTAGTTAAAATGTTGCTTTGTTGTTCGGAGACCTGGATTTGTTGCCATCACATAAAAAGGCTGAAATCAACTACAAACCTCTCTCAGTAATAGATTGAGAAATATAAAATGTAAGCGGATGGAAAAGAGAAAACACATGTTTAAATGTACCCGAACCTTCGTACGTCCAGCTGGACCGTTGCTGTATTAAATCAGCCATAAAAAGGGTCTAAAAAGTGTAGATGTCCTTATATGGAACAAATCGGACACATCCTAATAAGTCTCTAAAGCTTTTACATACATGTAAAGTTTACCTAAAGCTGAACAGGGCCAGATGCATCAAGCTTCAAAAAGTGATAAAATGGAGAGTGATAAACAACCAGCCAATCAGTTCCTACCTGTCATTTTTCAAACCCAGACTGTAACATGGCAGTTGGGAGCTGATTGGATGGCTGTTTATCACTCTCCATTTGATCACGTTTTGAAGCTTGATGCTTCAAAACGTGCACACTATTATATTCTCACTCTATGCCCGCTTGGGTAGTAAAGTATGAAAAGCCATCTTTAAAAAAAATTAAATAAATAAATATACTCATTTCGGCCTTGTGAGTGTCGACCATGCCCGTGTCGAACATCTGTCAATGCCGACCTATGTTATGTCAACCATTTCCAGGTGTCAACCATTAGTGTTCGATCCAGTCACTGTTGAACATTAGTGGTCGACCAAGTGACTGTTGACCGAAACAATGTTGACCCAGGGACCGCTCGCCACTCACTCTGATCTTATTATAAAATAAAAAAGCAGATCCTCATGTGACAGAAATGGGAGCACACCGTTATATAGGGGTAGATGTAGGAAACCGTGCACTTGATAAATGTTTCTTCAAAGCGGATTGGTTGCATCTAGCCAATACATTAATACTATTCATTTTAGCACCCTGCATCTGTCAAAACCCATGTAGTTCCTCATCCCTGCCTGGGGTGTGACTCTCTGCTGTGGTGCTTCTAGCATATGTCTGGTCTGCATATCAGTGCTGAAATACAGACCATAATGTACTAGAAGTACCACAGCAGGGAAGATGAACTTCCCTTTCAGGTCCAACGTCTAGTCAGGCTCAACAGCCCTAGCGCTAGTACCAGAGCCAATGGTGAGCCATTTTAAAAGAAGAACATTAGCATCATTCAACATAGAATATTTTTGAACACAAAAATAAATTAAATAATTTAAACATTTGAACCAGACTGTTTGAATTGCAAAAAAAATAAATACATTTGGACTGCAAAAGGTTAAAAGGTGCAGGGTGCTAGCATGAACACTAGAATAAACCACACTACAACATCATACCCATATAGTATTGAACACAGGCTAAAACCTACACGCCTGCTGCCATGGTCAGTAACATCGGCTGCTGACAGCCACCTTAGTGCTGCGGGTGGTGAAGTTCAACATAGCAAGTGCAACTTTACTGCTCTATCTAATGCAAAGATATCCTATGCCTGAGAGTATAATTCAATGACGTGACTTGTATCCACACTGTGTGCATCAGTGGGACATCGGAGACAGCAAGAGTGCATCACTGGGATTGGTCTTCATGGCAGTTGCAATAACAAACCACCATTAGTTAGCCGAGTCTAGTTTAAACAAGCAGGGAAACTCCGAGCGTTTTATGGGCGTTCCGATAAAAACTCTGGGCATTCCCCTCGTAACGCAGGAGTATCGATGCCTATGTGGAGCGGGAGGCCCCCTGAAAAGTAAGTAATGACTTACGTTTCAGACTGAAGGCTGCAGAAATGATTCGATGGTCTGCGACCATCGAATCATTTCTCCTCTGTTTGGGCACATCCCCTCACATGCTAGCGAAGGGATTCACACAGTAACCCTGATCTGGCTAATCCTCCCACCTGACGGAGAGGCTTGCAGTTCCCCATGGAGGTCTCATACACTTCCTTATCACTAGATCCTTTGTTTTGTGTATTGTGGCAAACGATCAAGCCGCAGAGACACTTGGAGAATACCTCAGATTACATGCTCAGGATACAGGAGCTATGTCCTGGGAAATACTGTAGTTTAAAGGTTTAGGAATTTTGACAAGTGCTGAATTACATGGAGTGTTTTGTTTAAATTTACAGTAATGAAGGGACTAAAATATAAAACCATGAAAGACAAACAGCAACCCGGAAACCCTGGACTTACTGTAAGTTAAATACAGAAATACAAAACACTTAGATCGCACAACGTGAGACACCAGAGTACATAGGATAATTGCCTTTTATCGTAACCAGCTAATAGGACAGTGTGGCCAGTACTGTGTAACTAGTAGCACTGTGTATGTACAAAGCACTGCCCAGCAGTGAGGTATTTGGGGGTTTAGTACCTCGATTATTTCTGACATTTCCACGAGTGCCAGGACGTGGAACCCGAACTACATGCGCACTATGGTTCCTACAGTAGGTATGAACAGTTTCCCCAACGTTGGGAAAAAACAATAGTGTCCAACAATGATTAAGGCCCACATTGGTGAATTGTGAAAACAGCTTCTGTAAAATATGTACAATGTAGTTACTAGGACAGAGGGAACCAGCTCATTCAGCGCTTGACTTTTCAATAGCAATGGTACAGTTAGGATGCTTTCTTTTTTTTTAATAGCATAGTTGAATTACAGTTTCTTTATACTAAACCACAGGTTCTCAAAGTCGGTCCTCAGGACCCCACACAGTGCATGTTTTGCAGGTCTCCTCCCAGAATCAAGTGAAATAATTAGCTCCAGCTGTGGATCTTTTAAAATGTGTCAGTCAGTAATGATTGCACCTGTCGGGTGACCTGGAAAACGTGAACTGCGTGGGGTCCTGAGGACTGCGTTTGAGAACCTGTGTACTAAACTATTTTGTGGGTTCAACGTAAGCATGAAACTCACCTTTTTAATTCTACGGCATGGACATCGAAGTTTAACCTTCTGGATGCACTGAAGAGAGCAATTTCCTTGATGGCAAATCTCTTTGCATCGGTGTCCACAAGGCAGCTGGAAAACAAATGTAAGTGGTTTAGCAATGATTTCTTCTCTGCCTGCAAATAAGAAAGTAAACTGTGCAGAGCAGCAGCTCTGTCAGGAACCTGTGGTAGCCATGCTTATGTATAAAACGTTATTTACTCACTGTCACTATATAACAAGGCCTAAACTATGTACAGCATCTAGGACACCCATACATTGATGTTGAACAATGGTACTATGCAGACGGTACCCCTTTGATGCTGTAACAGCTCCCGCTAATCCAGGAAGGCTATTTACTAGATTTGGAACTTGGCTGCAGGAAATTCTGCCACAACAGCATTAGGGGGTATTCAATCTGGGCCACTATTTATGATGGGGGAAATAACGGTGAACGCTTATTCAATGCCGTCTTTCCCGACAGCATTGAAGAGGCAGAATGGGCCCGACTTTAAAAGCAGTTGGCCCGGTTTGCCGATTTCGGACATGAATTGTCGCGATCGCGGCCGAATATCGGCAATCCATTGCCGTTTACGCAGACACGCCCCCTTTTCACCGATCACGAAGTGGGACATTGAATCGCGCCTGGCGATCTGCGGTCGAACAAAATGAAAAAAGGCCAGGGTCACAGCTGTCGGGCCGGATCGTCAGTCGCGACCCGGGATTGAATACCCCCCTTTGTGAGGTCAGGCCCTGATGCTCGGCAGTAATATTTTGGATTTTTTCAGTGGTAACGTTTTACTACGGAGGCTGTATACTTGATTATATGCACCTTTTAGCCCACATTATTGATACTGTGAGTCCACATGCTATGCGCCATGTATTGCTTAATCCCACAACAAATTACAAGTGAAGAGAAATAAGTCGGTCGAGAGTAAACTGTTCTATTCCTGTATGCAATCTGCAGCTGAAAGCAATATAAACAATTTGGAAATTGAACAATCTAGCTTGATTTCTTCAGGTCACTTTTGGATGATCCTATTGTCCAACACAGTCTTTGTTCTTTTGTTTTAAAGGGAAGATGGATGTGATGCCTCACACAGGGTCTTACATGCAGGCTGGACACATGCAAACATTACATTATATTTATTACTTTATATTTTTACATGCTAGCAAAGTGTGGTAAAATGATAACTAGAGAGATTTGTGACTGATTACACACAGAGGCAGATGTATATGGGGATAAAGGGCCCGATTCTGGTTCACTTGCAAAAGCCCTCTCTAATGGACAAAACCATGTGCACTGCAGGTGGGGCAGATGTAACGCAGAGAGAGTTAGATTTCAGGTCAGCATCCTGATGGAATCCCGTCCCTACATGTCCTTCCCTGCAGGCTACCCCCCCCCCCCCTTCGTGCTAACCCAAACTCTCCCCACTAGTACCCAATCCCAACAGGATTCCGTGTTAGGGATTCTCATAGATGTGGACACTAGTCATGATGCCAATATCTTTATTCTGACTGCCGGCAACCCATCCGCCAGGATACTAACTACTGTATCTTAGAGATATTGCTTAGAGATACTGCCTAGGTCGACAGCAGAAGATCAACATACATCCGCACGCACGCAATTTAAAGAAATGACAGCCGGGCAATGTGCGCTGCCCGGCTGTATAGTCAGTGGCGGATTTAGGAGGCAGATCAAGCTGTCACACTGAGCAGCCGCGCAGGGGCCTTCACGTGGCGGGTCACACAGGAACAGAGTGTCTCTCTGCCCATAGCGTCTGCACTCCCTGCTGCGTGCTGATTTTTCCCTCCAACCGAATCTAGCTGTGTTCTCCCATATAGTGATGGCGCATGGGCCTGACAGATGGCACAGGTGCTGTAGTCACTGGGAGTTGCGGTTACAGGGGAAACTCAGCAGTAGGGAGAGCAGACACGGCAGGCAGAGAGCCGCGCTGTTCATGTGTGACCCGCTGTGTGAAGGACCCTGCAAGGCTGCTCACATCTCTCACTGCCGGGCTGAGGGTGAGACTAAGACACTCTGTCCAGCTCCTGAGTGTGACTGCTGCCGGCGTAATGGCTTTAAATTGTGTGCGGCCAGCGGCTGTCAGTTTCCCTCCCCCTTGGCAACGAGCAATTGCACCCCTTGACAATGAGCAATTTCACTCCCCCTTGGCAACAAGCATGAAGCCCAATGAATCACGTAAGAACCCCCTAGCAATGAGCATGTAGGTAAGCGGCACTTCTGTATCAAATATGTATTGGGCATCATGGTGCGTGTTATAATGTGTGATGGGCATCACAGTGCATTATAATGTGTGATGGGCATCACAATGCGGCATAATGTGTGATGGGCATCACGGTGTGTGGTATAATGTGTAATGCCACATCCGCCTTTTGGGATGCCACACCCCCTTCCCTTGAGGCCACGCGGCTTCGCCCCGCATGGTCCATGCAGCATGAGTAGTTAAATCTTGGACCACCCATTATCAGATTTCTAGATTCGCCTATGGTCAACACCTGAGCACGTGAACCCCGAATTACTGTACCGCGTACAATCACGTCTCGCGTCTCTCACCATGCTTAGGGCCAGGTACTTAGCTCTGCGATTACTGCACAATTTACCGCTCTGTATGGGAGTCAACGTAAATGGTAAAACAGACAATTTTAAAAAAATTAAGGAAATTTTTTTCCCCGAAAACTCTGCCTTTCAGGTGTCGACCATTGCCATGCTGACCTACTGCCTGTGTCAACCTTTTTTTCAAAGGCAACCATGTGCATTACGACTTTTGATGTCGACCTAGACATTGTTGGATACCAACCTTATGCCAGTGCGGAAGATGGCACTTCTGCCCACAACAGATCACACTATAGAGAAAGCATGAATCACTGACCGTGCAAGGATAGGCAGACTGTACAGAAGAGCTTGCAATCATGTCCTAATATGCCACAGATGCTATAGCTAATTCAATAAACACACCTCCACTAAAACCGAGGTAGATTATACTGTATGTCTGACTGAGGTCTCCGCTGATAGGAAAACCATGCATGCAAACAGTGCCAAACCCATATGGAAATGTATTCTACAAAATGATTATATTAATAGTCTGATATCTATGGTTCAGTACGTTTCCTTCCACAGGAAATCTGGCAGCTACCATCAAATGACACCGTATGGAGAGATGGGAAAAGACACTGCGCAGAGTAAACGTTTGCAGACCTTCCAGTCAGCATCTGCAACTACAGAGAGCCGCTACGCCGTGATGGAACATGAAACTCAGGTCAGGAAAGGACTCCTCTATCAAACCACAGAGGGTAAATCCCCCCTACTCCTCTGCAGCCAAGAGAAATAGCTCACGTCTGGCAAGGAGCACCAGTGACATCCCCTCCTACCGCAGAACCACAGCAATCACCAGCGACGTGCAATTACACCAAGGTCAGCGGATAAGGAGCTAATTGCAACTGACTGATCCTTCTTCAAATTACACTTATTTCCTAATGACAATACATTCCCTCTAAGGGCTTCTGGCTGGAGCGTTTTCTCAGGCGTGTAATGTTCACTTCCTTACTGGATGCTCGCGCATAGAAAGCCGCCTGCTGTAACACACATTCAATCTTTCAGTTAAATCTAGTAATGATCTTAACAGGACCAGCAATGTACATCTTACATGTAACTATTATTAATAATGTGTTCTCCGCTTTAGGTAAGGCGTGGGAAACGTGTCTGCGAGTCCCGACGTGCCGGGTCACGGAGCTTCCTATGAAATACCAGCACCACAATACTGTGCTTCACTAATATACTCAGGTGCTAGAGGCTTCTACGGCATCAAAAGGCCAAATGTTTGCGCAGTTTATTATTCCATAAGAGAATCACAAAAACTAGAAGTATATTTTAATGTCTTTTGTGTAAACTGAATTATATTAAAAATCAAAACAATCAATTCCAGGAGATAAAAGGCTTCTTCTGGTCACAGAGAGCTCTATGCTGACAGCTCAAATGGTTTGCAGGCCAAAACTGTGCTATTTATGTATGTATTTATGCATGTATGTATTCAGTGATTAGCATAAAAATGTACAATCAGTCACCACTGATTGCGGCTTTCAGGGTCTGCTTTCATCTGGGATCCTTTGTAGTTTCACCGCTGCGGCTTCAGCCAAAAGGTCACTATACAGTAAGTGCGACCAATGTGGCGTTTGCTCTCGCTGGGGTAAATGTAGTAAGATAGGAGTTTGCTATGGGCAACCTCCCGTCTTCTTTTTTTTTTTTTTTTTAATATTAGATTTTTATTGAAAATTTTTCAGAAACATAAACAGTATAGCAGGGGGGTACAGAAAGGCAGCAAAAAACAAACATAGGGAAAAGACGGGTGGGGGGGGGGGGGGAGGTATAGGAAATACATTACATCGTAAACGTCATTGTCTCACTTAGAACAACAGATCAGAATAGTATGGAGTTTAGTACTGATAAGTCTGGGGTGCTGCTGTGCAAGGTCGGGTGGTCCGTCCCTTCCAGAAAGACAGACCATCCGAGCCACTTCAAGCATAATGAGTTTGTAGAGGAGGAATATTTGTCGTTGGTTGTTTCATAGATGTAGTGTTTGTGCACCTTGTTTTGAATACCTTCTATAGACGGTATTGCCTCTGATTTCCACGCTTTAGCTATACATGCCTTGGTGGCTATTAAGACGTGGCCTAGAATATAGCGGTCGGCATCAGAAAGGTGTAGTGGGAAAACATGAAGGAGCGCTATGGTTGGGTCAGGAAGAATGAGTCGGTTCGAGATAGAGCTCATAAGATGAAATACTTCACCCCAGAGAGAACCCAGCAACGGGCATTCCCAAAATATGTGGAATATGTCCCCAATATTACCGCATTTTCTCCAGCATAGGTTAGATGACGTAGGCCAAATCTTGTGTACTCTGGCTGGGGCGAAGTATGCTCTATGTATGAGTTTAAAGAACATTTCGGAGTGGTTGATGCAGCGGGAAATCCTAAAACAGGATTTAAAAATATTCTCCCAGTCCTCTTCATTGAAAGATTTATTTAAATCCCTCTCCCATAGGGTTTGAGATTTCAGTTTGGCCTTACTATCTATGGAAATTAAGTAAGAGTACCACCATGAAATGCCACCTTTATGTGAAAAGTCGCAGGTCTTTGTTTTAAGGAAGGTTGGAAAGTTTGGCCTAACATAAGGTGTATCAAGGTGTGAGTGTAACCAGCTTCTGATCTGAAGATAAATGAAAAAGTCCTGTTTGGGAATATGAAATTTCTGCTGTAAGTAACTGAAGGGGACAAGCTTATCCTCCACATATAAATCCCCCACTGCACTGACTCCTTGGTTGATCCACCTTTGTAGCGGTAGGTTGGGAATTAAGGATTTCAGAGCTTTAAGGGATAGAAAGGGAGCCGGAAGAACTATATTAGTTATGGAGGCTGACAGTTTATACCAGACATCTAAGGTTGCTTTAATAGATTTGCATAGGGCTGCGGGTTTCCTAGTCTCGCTTGGTGGGAGCCATAATAAGTCCGCAACAGGGATAGGGTGGGCGATTGTATTCTCCAGTACAACCCAGGGTTTGGGCTCTTTAAAATTAAACCAGTCCCTAGCCTGATTCAACACGCATGAGGCATAATAAAGTTCAATGTCTGGGTACGCCACACCCCCTTCTGTTTTGGACCGAGCTAATATCTTCTTTGCTATTCTAGGTTTAGTCCCTCTCCAGATATATTTAGCTAGGAGTTGGTTAAATTTATTAAACCAATGCTTTGGGGGGGCTCTTGGGATGGAGCGAAATAAATACATTAATTTCGGCAGGAGGACCATCTTGGCTGCAGCTACTCTCCCCAGCCAAGACACATCCTGCATCATCCAGTCTCCAGTCAGCCCTGTGAACGCCCTCAATAGAGGGCCGTAGTTACAATCGAACAGGTGACGTTCAGCCGCCAGGTTTATGCCCAGATACTTAAGTGACCGATTTTGCCACGAGTAATTGTATTTTGCTTTCAAGCTATCAACGGTCTCAGCGGAACAACCCAGAGGGAGGGCTTCTGTCTTACTGGTATTTAACTTATAAAAAGAGATTTCAGAGTAGTCCTGCAGCACTTCATGAAGAGCTGGCAGGGAGACTTCGGGATCCAAGATGTTCACAAGAATATCATCCGCGAAGAGGCTGATTTTATGGGATGAGTTGCCTACCATCGGACCTCTGATACCCTCATTGCGCCTAATATGTTCAGCCAGAGGCTCGACCGCCAATGCAAAGATTAAAGGAGAAAGTGGGCACCCCTGTCGGGTACCGTTAGTTATCTTGAACCCCGAGGAAGTACAACCATTTGCAAACACCCTGGCTGATGGGAACGAATAAAGGGCCAGGATGGAGTCAAGTATCCGGCCATGAAAGCCAAATTTTTCCAAGGTAGCTTTCATGTACCCCCAATGAAGTCTATCAAATGCCTTTTCGGCATCCAGTGAAAGGACTAAGAGAGGAATGTTCCTTGAAGCGCAGTATTCTATCACCCCCAATTCTCTGCGTGTATTATCTGGGGCTTGTCTATCCATGACAAAACCAACCTGGTCGTTTTGAATGAGGGAGGGGAGAAGAGGGCTAATGCGGTTAGCTACTAATTTGGCGTATAGTTTCAGATCAGAGTTAAGAAGCGCTATTGGTCTGTAATTCTGGACTGCGGTTGGGGGTTTTCCCGGTTTAGGGATGGTGATGATGCGGGATTCTAGCATTTCGGGGGGGAAGCATTTAGTCATAGAGGCCTCGTTAAAAACTTGGAGTAGTATCGGGGATAATTGGGCTTTAAAAGTCTTATAGAAATTAGAGGGGAACCCATCTGGCCCAGGGGCTTTATCAGATGGAAGGGAGTCTATACTCGAATGGACCTCCTTTAGCGTCCAGGGTGCATTAAGGGACGTGTAGGATTCTGGGGATAAGGTAGGAAGGTTGATTTTGTCTAGAAACTTAACTATCTTCTCAGGGTGGGGCTGGCAGGTGGACGGGTCATCTTTTAAGTTGTAGAGTTTAGCGTAATAGTCAGAAAAGGCGTTGGCTATCTCGTTTGGGTCATATATTTTTAATCCCCGATCCGAATGGATCATGTGGATTTTTTCCTTTGCTCTTTTTCCTCTCAGTTTCCTCGCCAATAGTCTACCTGCTCTGTTACCAAGTTGGTAGAATTTCTGGTTTAGCCTATTTACATTACGCTGAATTTCCTCCAGATAAAAGCTGTTCACCTTGTCTCTAGCTGCATTCAATCGCTTTCCCAAGGTTTTATCTGTTGGGTTAGACTTGTGCGCAGTCTCTATATTAGAAAGCTCAGCTTCTGCCTGTGCTAAGGATTTTGCATTCTCTCTTTTCAGCTTGGCTGCTATTTGTATGGCCGAACCTCTAGCTACCGCCTTAAGGGCACACCAGTGAGTAAAGGTTGTAGTGTCCTCGGGGGAGTTCTCCTGTAGATAGTATTCTATTGATGAGCAAATAGCTTGTCGAGCCTCTGGCCGAACCAGACACTGGCGACCTAGGCGCCACGGGCCCGGGGCAGTAGTCCTGCGCATTATCTCCCACTCAATGTATATAGGAGAGTGATCGGACCAGGTTCTAGGAAGAATACTGATTTTCTTAAAAGAATCTAGGGACCATTTATCAGATAAGGCTAAATCGATTCTTGAGTAAGTGCCGTGCACATGGGAGTAAAAGGTATAATCCCTTACCGAAGGGTGTTTAACCCTCCATACATCAAAAAGGTCACTTTCCGCCAGAAGCTGGCGAAGGCCTTTAGAGGGGCCCGAGGGCCGACTGGAAGACCGAGACAGATTGCGTGAGCTATCAAGAGTTGGGTTTGGGACCAGGTTGAAATCACCTAGGAGCAGCATGGCTCCCCTGGCCAGTTGCTGAATTTTGGACAGGAGTTTTCTACAGAATTGGAGTTGCTTAGTATTAGGGGCATAGCACGACACTATAGTCACTTCTCTATTCTCAAGGGATCCAGTTAAGATCAGGTATCTACCCTCAGGGACCGAGTATTGGGATAAGAGGGAGAAAGCGCAGTGTTGCGATATGAGAATCGCAACTCCGGCTTTTTTAGATGGGCCATTAGCCGTATAACAGTGAGGGTAGTTCCTGTCAGAAAATAATGGGGGTGCTGAGTCTAAAAAATGTGTTTCTTGAACAGCTGCAATTTGGATTTTATGTTTATGGAAGTATTTAAGGGCCAATCTCCTTTTATTGGGAGAGTTGAGACCCTTAGCATTTATGGAGATGACATTAACCATTATCGTCTATTTGGAAAGCTGCTTGGTATAGCCGAGACAAACAAAAAAACATTGTATTAGAGACAGTATGAGTAAGTTTCCTATAAGTACCTGGGGAGGGAGCAGAGAAAAAAGAGGGGGAGAGGAGGGGGGAAAAGGAGAAGGAGGAGTAGAGTGGACCCCCATATGGGGGTAAGGTTGGGCGCCGTACCATGGCGGCACTCTAAGGGGGTGTGGGGGTAGTGGTAGCATAGTCACACCCGGAACATAAACCAAACATATCTAAAGTCTGGGGGAAATATCATTGATGGCCTATACCCTCAATATTTTGCCCCATCAACCCCCGAGTTATCCCGGGGGGACAGAACTCAGAAAGATGAAAGGGAGTTTTCTAGGCCCAAGGGTACCTGTAAAGAGAGCTTCCCCCCTTACTAAGTAAATGGGAAAACTGACAAAACAGTAGGAGGGCAACCTGTTGAGGCTATATAACTAAGGTTAACAATAAAGAGTGAGCATTTGAGCAACTTCAATAGCGGAAGCAGAAGAAACAGTTCTCTAGACCGCCTAATAAATCAATTTAAATTTAAACAAAAAACATCTAAACTGTAAACAAGCGGAGTGAAGAGAAATAAAAGTTTTCAACACATATCAGGCTCACTGGTTCGATCCTGATGCAGACCAGTCCAGCTGGAGTCCGCGCTCAGGAGGCGGGGTATCTGACGAGCTCGCTGGAGCTAATGTGGATAGGAAGCGTTTTCCTTCGTCGACTGAAGACAGAACAATCGTAGAGCCCTCTTGGTTGATTAACAACTTTGTGGGGAACCCCCATCTGTACAGAATATTTTCTTTACGTAAAACCGAGGTTATAGGGTAAAAGGAGCGTCTCTTGGCCAAGGTAGCTTGGGAAAGGTCCCCGTATATTTGGAGCTGATCCAAAATTCTTGATGAATCTTCGGACGGTCTGGCAGCTTTGAGGATCGCTTCTTTTACGTGGAAGAAATGTATCCGCATTAGGACATCTCGCGGGGCGTCTGTGGGGGCACCTTTAGCCTTAGGCAATCTGTGAATCCTGTCTATCAGGAAGTCTGCAGAGGTCCTGTTAGGAAGAAGCTTTTGGAAGACGTTCACAGCAAAATCATTTAGGCTACTATTTGAGACCGATTCTGGAATTCCCCGTATTTTAATGTTGTTTCGTCTCGATCTGTCCTCCAGATCTGAGACTTTATCACGTAGGGAGGCAACTTCCGCTTCTAGGGCCTCATGAGAAGAGATTAGAGAGTTGTGTGAGGAAACAACCTCCCCCATCTTGGATTCAATATGGACAGTGCGCTCACCGAGGTCATCTATTGACTTCTGGCAGTCCCGAAGCGTTGCTTTAAACTCCTCGGAGACATCCTGTTTGAATTGTGACAGCAGCAGTCTCATAGAGCCTACAGTAAGAGCTTGACTGTCTTCCAACGCATCAGCGGCTGGTGCAGAGCTGTTAGATGGCGCTGCGACCAGCCTCGAGGGGCTAGGTAGAGGTTTCTTATGTGGCTGTTCACCGACCTCGTCCACTGTTTTGGGTCTTGCCGGGGAAGGTTTAAAAAAGGCTACCTGGGGGACAGGTTTAGGTGTTTTGGTGCGTTTAGCAGGCATAATTGGCCTGGAGCTTCGCCAATACCGCAATGCAGATCAATACTTTGTACGGTGAAAACAGACAGATGAGGGAGCTTTTGTTATGATAAGTGACAGTCTGCTTTGGTTACATGTCCGGATGAGTGACGTGGAGTATGTTAAATCATCTCCCTTAACATTCACAAGTGTATGGAGTAGTTATATGGCTGAAGGCCACAAGGTGGAGCCACAGGCACATTAATAGAATATAGGCATGAAAGACTTCTCTGAAGCTGGGCTGGTATAGAAGTGAGTAATGGGGTGCTGTAGATGGTTGCAGCTTTCCTATAACTTCAGTTACACCCAGGTACAGGCTGTTATGCTGTAGAGCAGCTTAAGTGATGATTATTAGAAATGGGAGCTTTGGTGGCTGTGGTCAGTCCCCTCAGAGTTCTAGAGCCTTAGGATTCCCTGGGGCTGTTAACACTGTGTCACCACAGCGGAGAGACAGGGGACCCCAGACACAATGCAACACCCAAGCAGTCCTCCCAGCCTTCCCCAGGGACCCCAGCCCGGTTGCCAGCAGGGTCAGGGCCACTCAGGGGGAAGAGGGAATATTGTGGTAAGGGGAGCTCGCTGTGGGCAGCCTGGGTGGGTGTACTCACTGGATGGTCTCTGGCTCCGGTCTCCCCTCCGGCCTGCAGTCTCGCGCCGGGACTCCGGGGGAGGCAAGATGGCGGGCGCCGCCGATCAATCGGCGCCTGGATGTTCTGTCCCTCTGTTCTGTGCCTCCGCTCAGGAGCGCAGCAGCTGATTTTTCCGTGTAGAGCCGCCGGGAGAGGAGGTGAGTCACGTCGCGACTTTTAGGGTGCCGCTCGTCAGGGGAGTCGGGGCTGCTAATCAAGGTCCCGGCTTGTGGTGCAGGGACAGGCCGCAACCCGCAGGGAGACCTAGTGTCTCCCCCGATTCCGCCGACACTGCCCTGTGTGCTGTCGGAGAGTGCCCGGGGCTCCTCCGTCGCGGTGGGGATTTAATTCTTTCGCCCAGAAGGGATTATATGCTTGAGGCAGGCAATGGAAGAAGGGAGCTCACACCAAGTGCGTCCTCCACCATTGCCTGCTAGGCCACGCCCCCCAACCTCCCGTCTTCTAATCAACCAATCAGATTCTATATTTTATCTTCTAGAACAGGGCTGACCAAACCGGTCCTTGAGATCTACCAACGGTCCACATTTTTCCAAATCACCTAGCTGGTGCACAGCTGTAGTCATTACTAACTGTCACATTTTCAAACATGCTCCATTCATTCCTACTATAGATCCACAGGTTGCCTGAAAAACTTGAACTGTTGGTAGAACTTGAGGACAGGTTTGGCCACCCCTGTTCTAGAATGTGCTAAATAGTAGAAATCGGATTGGTTGCTATGGACAACATCCCATCAATAGAACTCCAACCTTAGTGAATTCACCCCACTGTGCCCAGTGACAACACCTAACTGGGCAAATAGATAAGACACATGCAGGATGGCATGCCTGGAAGAAACTTTGAACACTACAATCTAAAAGCAGACTTTACATGAAGGTGCTTGAATTCACTGTGAAATGTAAAAATAAGAGACTGCATCATAGTGAGCAATATGGTTGCGGTTTATGGTTCTATTTGTTTTTTGATTTGACTTTTCAGTCCTGGAGAAGACAGCATCTCCACCTGGAGGACCTAAGCTTTATAAATAGTAGACAACTTTTTGAAAAATATTGGTCAGAAGGGCCCGTCTGAGCACTAGATCTTAAAATAACGTGTAGTGTGTAGACTCAGCATCGTTAATGATGCTAACTCCCGTGCATGGAGAACAGTGACGTCACCGGACAATATCTTTTCCCAATATCATTCAGCGTTTTGTGCTCAACTACGGCTGATATCGTTGACTATATCGGACGCGTTGTGGGTCCTCTAGTGTGTACGGGGCTTAAGGGCTTTATTATGTGGCCCTCACATGGCCTGTGGACCTCTATAGACAGAGAATCCTCTTACTGCCATGGGTAGTGACTGCCATTGTGCTAACAGATTACCTAGGAGAATGTTCTCACACAGATTTATAAAGACCCAGATCCTGATTTAAGAGTGAAAGATAAAATGTGTGAAAGACAAACACAATAATGCAGCATGTGCATAGAAAGGAATCTGTGTGACTGATGTGACCCAACAACGTATGTGAGGAAGTTCTGGCATCTGACTCCAAGTCATCATCACATAATAGCAACATTATAAAATAAAAAATAAATAAATAATGCAGTTAATTTTGAATTTTAGAATATAATTTACATTTTTGGGTAAACGTATGCTGAGGTGAGCTCAGTGTTACAGAATCTTACATAAAATATAGTTTACAGTACGGTACATATGTAAACATTTTATATTATGTATTGTGGCTATAGCAAAAACACAACACCTTTACAACACCTGTGACCACACCTGTGACTTAAATATAAAGCTGTTTTACCAATAAACAATAGCACCACAATATGACTGCAGCTGGACCTATACTTCATAGTCTACCACACTCTTAAACCACATACAAAATATACAAGTTAAGTATATATAACCAGCGCTGTCCTAGCTACAACTCTTTGAAAATAATTTCGATATCACCGGCAACAATATTCTAGTGTAGTTGTTTCATTATTCATCCGGCATTATTCATAGCCATAATCGGAGGAGCATGCTCCTGCGACCAGCAACCATGAAGGGCTGGCAGCGGGAGCGCGCTCCAGGCAATTTATCTCCCACAGCACATGAAATCACTGGCAATATGGTCGCTCAGCAACCATATTGCCAGCGATACGTGCTGAAATCGCACCCATGTGTACACAGCTATAGAGTGTAAACCTGGTCACAGCTCACTATGCACCCGGATATTCCAACAGTAAGTCACTCTTGACATTCTATTGGAATATCTGGGAGCACAGGGGCGGATGTATTAACCCCTTCCCGACATTTGACGTACATTTACGTCATGGCCGGGAGGTACTTCCCGACACATGGCATAAATGTACGTCATGACTTCTAACTGTCACTGCGTCTAGAGACGCAGTGACAGTTAGGTGATGTCTGCTGTCCCTGACAGCAGACATCCCCCCTCGCCGCCCAGGGGGGGCAGGGGTGCCCCCCCCGGTCGGCGATCGCTGTGATTGGCTGTTCAAATCTGAACAGCCATTCACAGCGTTTCCTGTGTTACCGGCGGCTAAGCCGCTCGGTAACACAGAAAACGGTGGTGATCGGTGCAGCACCGATCACCACCGAGCGGCAGCACCCCCCTCCCACCCGCCGGGCACTCACCCGGCAGCAGCAGCAGCTCCAGCGGCTCCACCGATGCGTCCGGAGCGCACGCTGCGCTCCCCTCCTCCCCCCTCCCCCCCGCAGCAGCAGCAGCAGCATCATGCTGCTGCTGGAAAAGTTAAAAATAAAATAAAATATAATGTGCAAATGTGTGTATATATATATATATATACACACACATATATATATATATATATATATATATATATATATATATATGTGTGTGTATATATATGTATGTATATATATATATATATATATATATACACACACATATATATATATATATATATATATATATATATATATATATATGTGTGTGTGTGTGTGTGTGTGTGTGTGTGTGTGTGTGTGTGCGTATACCGCACCGATCACCAACGATCGCCAGCCCCCCCCCCCTCCCACCCGGCAGCCCCCCTCCCTCCCACCCACCCGGCTGCCGCAGCGCCAGCACCCCTCCCACCCCCCCGCCAGCCGCAGCGCCAGCCCCCCTCCCAAAGCTGGTGACTAAAATGGGGTCACTTGTGGGGGGGTTCCACTGTATTGGTGCTTCGGGGGTCTTGCTAATGCGACATAGCACCCGCCATTCATTCCGCCACCAAAAATCACTCCTTCCCTTCTGAGTCCTGCCATGCACCCAACTGGTATTTTTTGGTCACACGTGAGGCATTGCCGTACTCGGGAGAAATTGGGGCACAGATTTTGGGGTGCTTTGTCTCCTTCATTCCTTGTGAAAATAAAAAATTTTGAGCCAGAACTGCATTTTTGTGTAAAAAATTACATTTTTTTACACAAAAATGCAGATCTGGCTCAAAATTTTTCATTTTCACAAGGAATGAAGGAGACAAAGCACCCCAAAATCTGTGCCCCAATTTCTCCCGAGTACGGCAATGCCTCATGTGTGACCAAAAAATACCAGTTGGGTGCATGGCAGGACTCAGAAGGGAAGGAGTGATTTTTGGATTTTGCAGCACAGATTCTGGTTGAATGACCCCCGAAACACCCATACAGTGGAACCCCCCCACAAGTGACCCCATTTTGCAAACTACACCCTTCAGGGAATTCATCAAGGGGTATAGTGTACATTTCAAACCCCCAGGGGTTTCACCAATTTTGATACAACTGAGCTGTGAAAATGAAAAATTAATTTTTTTCATTTTCACTGCCCAGTTGTACCACAATTGGTGAAACCCCTGGGGGTTTGAAATGTACACTATACCCCTAGATGAATTCCCTGAAGGGTGTAGTTTGCAAAATGGGGTCACTTGTGGGGGGGTACCTAACTTTTAGCATCTTATGGTGCCTAGAAACCTACATGGTTCCTAAAAAATAATCTCATAAAAAGGAGGCTCCAAAATCAAGTAGGTGCTCCTTCTATTATGAAGCCTGTGGTTTGGTCACCGTGCACACTAGGGCCACATATAGGATATTTATGAAAACCAAAGAATTGGGGGAATCAATTTTTAGTCACATTTCTCTAGTAAAATGTACTGTGTTCCTTAGAAAAATGTATTAAATTTGCAAATCTGCAAAAAAAAAGAAATTTTGAAATTTCACCTACACTTTGTTTTAATTCCTGTGAAACACCTAAAGGGTTAACAAACTTCCAAAATGCTGTTTTGAATACTGTGAGGGGTGCAGTTTTTGAAATGGCATCATTTATGGGGGTGTCTCACATACAAGTCCCTCAAAGTCACATCAGAACTGAACTGGTCCCTAAAAAAATCAGTGTTTGAAATTTTCTTGAAAATTTGAGAATTTGCTATTCATATTTGAAGCCTCCTAGTGTCCAAAAAAATTAAAAGGAAGTTGAAATAATGATGGCAACATAAAGTAGACATATGGTCTATGTTAGTTATTAACTATTTTGAGTGGTATGATTATTTGTCTCACAAGCAGAAAATTTAACATTTTGCAAATCGCTAAATTTTCCATTTTTTCACGACATTTTGGTATTTTTCACAAAAAAACACAGACTGTATCGACCCAAATTTACCACTAATTTGAAGTACAATGTGTCACGAAAAAACAATCTCAAAATCACTGGGATAAGTAAAAGCAAAAAAAAGTTATCCCCACTTAAGTGAGACATGTCAGATTTGAAAAAAATGGCTCTGTCAGGAACGCAAAAACTAGCTCTGTCAGGAAGGGGTTAAGCCTGGAAAAGAGATAATGCGTGATCACCTTCCACTTTATCCCTTCACCAAGCTTAATACATCTGCCCCAGAGTGAGGTATAGTCTATGGCTAATGTAGTGTTCATTCTAGCACCCTGCTCCTTGTTAAATCCTTGTAGTTCCTCCTTCCTGCCTGAGGTGTCACTGTCTGCTGTGGTGTTTCTAGGACAGTCTGGTTTGTATCTCAGCATTGGGATACAAACCAGACTCTTCTTGAAGAACCACAGCAGACAGTGACACCCCAGGCAGGAAGGAGGAACTGCAAGGATTTTACAAGGAGCAGGGTGCTCTAATGAACACTAGCTAATGTACCCCCTACTGTAGTGGCTGCAAACTAGCACGCAGTGGACGGCCCTGACTACCAAGTTGTACTGCATTGTATGAGGACTGGCATCTATTACATATAAATAGTAAATGTATTATTAAGCAGGCCACACAGTGACTGTTCCCAACACACGATTATTCAATGTCCTATCATTAATCAAAATGTCCTTAAGCATTTCAAGACTCCAGTTACGTGCAATCTTCTATTAAAGAAATATTTTGCTACGTGAAACCTTCTTATTTTCACGGACTGCTAAAATAACACTGTTGCAGTAACGCGGTGGCAATTGCCTTATCTCTAAAATAAATGGCAATATTTTCTAAGGAATTCAGAAAAGTTTGGAAGACAGAGGATATTTTAACTTAAGTTTAGAATAACTCTATCACGCCACAGTAAAAAAAGATTAACATTATGATTTTCTGTCTTGCTTGTCTGAAACATTGTGATTTTGCTTATATTGTCCTTCAACTCCACAATGTTATCTAAACATACAGAGCCTGATACTTCAGCTGCACAGAAGGCAGAGATAATGGTTGTATAATTGCCTGCCAGTGTTCGGAATCCTTCCTAATGTATTAGTGCTAGATCTTAAGCTAATCCCATGGCACAAAAACTTATTTTTTTTATTGATTCCCTGAAAATAGCTCAAGTGAGGCAGGAAGGTCACATCTGCAAAAATAGCTGTGCAAGCCCTTCCCAGCTCAGCAGTCACACTTGGGTTACATAGGTTCTGTCAGTAGGTCAACAAAAGTCAAATATGGAACAGACAGCTAAAATGCTGATAGTTTATAGGAAAAGTTCCTCATTATTTTATAACTAGGACAATATAAAAGTGGAATTTGGGGTTCTTGTGTAGTTTCACGGCGCCAGCATGGTGCCGTGCTACTTCCGGGTTGGGTACGCTCGCCAAACTAAATCTAAAATAAAGTAACTTATATAGTTCATATACCCCCACTATCCACGTTGGCATGGAGTTGATTTTAGATAGCGTGGCGAGCGTAGCCACCGAGCCCCGCAAGGGGACTCAGACGCACGGCACCATGCTGGCGCCGTGAAACTATACAAGTACCGAATTTGGTACCTCACCGGTAATTCCATTTCTCCGATTCCACAGGGGACACTGCAGGCTGCTTATAATGGGTATAGAGTGGTAGACAGATAGGAGTCGGCACTTTAAATGTTTTACACTGGATGGCTCCTTCCCCACCTCTATCCCCCCCAGACCTCAGTCTTAAGGTGGCCATACACCTACAGATTTATTGTCAGATCTGGCTGGATTGAACAAAAATCTAGTAATTTCTGAACGAGAGTTTGTCAGTTTTCCAGCATTTCCAAGCAAATGGTCAACTGTCATTTGCTCTCATCCGTAACCAGGTTTTTGATCCAATCAGTCAGAGCTGACAATAAATCTGTGGTGTATGGCCAACTTTAGAAAATTGTGTCTAAGAGGAAGAAAGACCATGGAATGTCCAAAAAACGGAGGAGAAGGAAAACAGTATAGCACCACAGCATACACATACACAAATGTAGTGCAGTGTCCCCTGTGGAATCTAAGAAATGGAATTACTGGTAGGTACCAAATTCCTCTGTTCTTCTTCTTAAAGGGAAAACTGCAGGCTGCTTACAATGGGGACATCCCAAAGCTACCTTCATGGGCGGGAGAGTGCTGGGACACTGCACGTCCAAACTTAGAAGCTGACACAGCAAAAGTGTCAAACTTGTACATTTTTGTAAAAGTATTGTGACCCTTCCAAGTTGCAGTCCTGCACACTTGTGACAAGGACACTCCTTTAGCAACAGCCCAAGACGAGCTAACAGACCGGGTTGAATGGGATGAAATCACCAGTGGAAGCCTCTGAGAAGAAGCCTGATAAGCACCTTTATTGGTAAGACAAATCAATCTTGCCAGAGTCTGTTTAGTAGCTGGCCAAACTCTCTTGACCGTATCATAAAGTACAAAAAACCAAACCTGATTTTCTTAAGGACTCTGTGCGCTCCACGTAGATTAGTAGGGCATGAACCACGTCCAATAACAAAGAATTATAAAAAAGGACTGGAACCACAATAGGCTGGTTTATATGAAAAGACAAGACTACTTTTGGCAAGAAGCCGAGGCGGGTGCATAATTACGTCTTATCAGCATGGAACACCTGTTAAGAAGAACGGCATGAAAGGGCCCCAAGATAGGACACACATCTTGCCGATGCTATTGCTAGCAAGAACACCGAAGATGCTACCATGCCCTCTGAAGCCAATCTGGCGCAATCAAGATCACAGAAGTGGACTCTCTTTTGATGTATTTTAGTAGATGCGGCAACAATGGAAGTGGAGGGAACAGGCATACTAGAGTGTAGTCCCATGGGACCGAGAGAGCAGCCACCGCCACTACCGCTGGGTCCTGAGAATGAGAGCAGTAAAGTGGCAGCTTGTGGCTGAGCCTGGAAGCCATTAGATCAATTTGAGGCTTCCCCCAATGCCGAATCAGGAGACAAAACGTAAGACAGTGTAAGGCCCACTCTCCCGGGTGCAGATCTTGACGACTGAGATAATCCGCCTCCCAATTGTCCACAACCGGGATGAATACTGCTGACAGAGCTGTCGCATAACAATTTGCCCAGTGAAGGATTGGCCGAACCTCTTGCATGGCTCCTCGACTTTGAGTGCCTCCTTGGCGATTGATATATGCTACTGCTGTCGCCTTGCCTCTGAGCAAATGGTCTGCCTGCAACAGAGAGAGACAAATGGCCTGTAACTCTAGGACATTGATGGAAAGGTGGGTTTCCCTGCTGGACAACCAGCCCTGAAACTGATGGACTAAGGTGACTGCACCCCAACATCTGAGGCTGGAAACCATCGTAACAATGCCGAATCGGCGACCCTGAAGGCAATTGGATGGGTTCAACCACCACTGCAGGGATAGATGCGTCTCCCGTTGTAGAGTTACCATTCGATACATATGTAGATACTGTAGGAACATGTCCACTGATCGAGTAGGAACCACTGCAAAGTCCTGGACCGATAATATCTGTAAGGGAGTACCTCGAAGGAAGATAACATCTTGTCCAAGAATCGTATGCAAAGGTGGACTGAAATGGTCTTGTGTGCCAGCACCTGTTTCAGCAAGGACTGCAGGGATTGCAACTTGTCCTGAGGCAAGAAAATGCGTTGTCGCGTATCGAGGATGAGACCCAGAAACAATATCAGTTGACGGAATCAACTGGGATTTTCGGAAATTGGAACGCATGGAGGAGACCTTCAGTTTCCGGGAAAACCAGACTTGTCGGTTCAGCGGTGGCGCTTATGCGGGGGATGTGTATGGAGTTGGAAACTTAATATGTACTATTTCTGGCAGATAGGACTGGACACAATCTGTCACTCAATTAACAAATTAGTAGTTATTTAAATAGGGCTCCATGGAGGTGGTGTCCCACAGCTTCTGAGGAAGGACCTTTACTGTCTGAAAACGCATTAAAGCTGAAAAGGAACACAATCTCACTGAATCCAGAGAACCTTTTGGGGAGAGACCCGTTAACCACCTAGGAGCCATTGGAGGAACTGGCACCCCGGGCTTACTGATAGCAAGTATCAAACCTGAACAGATATTTCATCCAGTACTCATTTCACACCTGTTATGGTGTTTTAACTCTCTCCGCACAAGTTACATCTGCCCCACCTGCAGTGCACATGGTTTTGTCCAGCTAAGAAGGAATTTGTCAGAAAGAGTGAACCAAAATAACCCCCTAAGTCCCAGAGGACCGACTCCTCTGGGTACTTTTATAAGACTGAGGCCTGGGGGGATAGAGGGAAGGGGGGAGCCAGCCAGTGTAAAACATTTAAAGTGCTGACTCCTATCTGTCCACCACTCTAACCCCACTTGTAAACAGCCTGCAGTGTCCCCTGTAGGAAGTAGAAGAAAGATGATTTTGATGATACACACAAATAAATATCATGTGCTGTGCTAGTCACTTGCACAAAAGCATTAACACTGGCAAATAGCTAAATAAATGTAATCTAAACAATATACATCCCCTTATAGCCTTATTCTTCCTCTTAAATCTATCTATTGCCACGTATACATGAAGTTAGCCATATATAAATATTTATACAGATGTGTCCTCATACAGCAATGCTACAGTCGCGTCAGGTCCCAATAGACTCTGGTAGCATTGGGAGTTTTCTTCTTTCTAAATGCATCTTTGTCACAATGCGATGTGGTCAGGGTGCACCAGTAGGCTGTGCTGACTAATGCGATATACCTGTGTGCCACCGATTGTCTGAATGTGTATAGTAAGTGCTACGATGGCGGCTTTTCGTCTACTGTGCTTCATTAACAGACTCCGTTGCACACAGATAACAAGTGTTACATATGAAATTAAACAAGAAAGTATCGCAAAGCAGTTTTGGCTGTAATGTGCATTGTGATTTGCATATTTGGGCAAAGAGGATGCTCGGTGCAAATTGCATGGAACCCGGCAGCTCAATGACCATCAACTTTTCTACTGAGGCTAGATGTAGGAGGACATATCTGTATCAAAGTTGCCAATTCTATTCATTGACATACAGTAGCACACTTGCTCCGGATGTGCCAGTCACATGGACCTGGGACATTCTTCAGGTTAGAAAAAAATATGGCTTGGAACGTCTTCTTTAGGCTCAGACCAGGCATACGGTCAGCCTATTGAAGACCTCTATAGGAAGCCTGCTGATGAATAAAGCTGCAGACGATAGCTTGCATGGCAACCAGATACATTATAAGAAGAACACCTTTCCTTTCAAATTCAATAAAATATGAAGTGTTAATGCCGATTCATAGCCAACAGAGAAGTAGCGCGTGGAAAGCTCTACAGAAGCGGATGCGCCATCTTACCTCTTTTGGACACTGATTCTTGCACGAAGTCCAGAGATTCTTTTCTATATCGTCGGCCAAAGTCATCTTTCTAAAATAAAGAAAATACACTTTAAACAGTTGTTTAATGTAAACTGTCAATCAGAGCGATATCCTGCAGTTATTCCAGCCACGGACATTTCAGCACTAGGATGTTACAGAGAAACAGAACACCGTCCCATAATTGCCTCATGCTGCTGCAGTGTTGCCTAGACAGAAGGTTATAGATCCTGGGAGCCCCTGAATGGGTGCGCTGGCTACCATAAGACGATCTGAATATGGCCTCAAATAACAAAGCCCCATGATAAACATTACAGATTTTTGTTCCACGTGGCTCGTGGTCACATTTTTTTGAAGCCTTGTAGACTTTTTTTTTGTTCTTTTAGCAATAACGCCTTTGAACCAAAAGGACAGAAATGTCGTGTACACTATCAAGCTAACCAAGCATTAGATACAGCTGATTTATTGACAAGGGTAAGACATTTATTTTATTTTTCATTGGGGGGGGGGGGGTTTTGTTTTAAAAATACATCTAATGAGAAAAGCACATTTCTGTTGGCTAATAAGACTTTATGAGGGCAATGTATGAATTCGGTATGTGTGAGAAGTGTGCCAGTGAAGAAGTTGCCCATGGCAACCAATCAGAACAGAAGTAACATCTATAATTTGCATACTATAACATTCTAATGAGCAGCTGGTTGGATGCCATGGGCCCAGTTCTTCACTGGCTCACTTTTCCTTTGTTATCACTGCTGCATACAGCTGCCCCAATGTTCTTATTGCTGTAATCTGGATCTATAAAGAAACATGGCAATGTGGGATGAGCTCTACATACATGCACTCGATGTAAAGGCTGCTGATCTTGCAGTGGCACTTGGTCCTGATCATCTGGACACACGGTGGGCAATCTCCCGGATGGCATGGCAGGCTACATTGATGAGGACAACCAGATGGTCTGTGTTTCGAACATTCTTCTTCACATACAAAGCACTCTGGGCCACACTAGGAGATCGAGAAATCATAATCATCAACAACAACGCACAGCAATAAAAAAATGTCAATCAATTTGGAATTTTGTCATCAATATCCTACATTCCTGGATTATTACAGCCCAAATCAGATCCTCCCCATCTTCCTAACTTACAGCAAAAAAGCCAAGTGGTTAACTAGAAAACTGACCTTTATTAGGGATGGGAACGGGGAAGGGAGAAGGGAAAGAACGCTTGCTGTTGGACAATATATTTTGTACATGGTGAGAGTCAGACACAGGGTACAGTTCCCCAAGGTACTCGATCATGCCCTCCCTCTGCCACCTACAAACATGTTTAGTTAAGTAAGATGTTCCCATTGTCATGGTTTGAGAATTTCTGACAACACAGCCATAGGACTGCCAGTCCCGGTAACATAGCCTCCCACACCGCCCCTCTGCCCAGCAACAAGGCCATTTACCACTGCAGATGGATGGCAAGGGTGGATTTAGGGTGCAAGTCCTTCCATAGCCAGGAATGAACTTCCAGCACTTTAGATACCAGTATGCAACAGCAGCTCACACTGTTTTCTCTCCTGCTTACTGCTGTCTGGTATGAGAGACTATTCAGTAATCTTCTGACATGAACACACAGGGCAGAGAAGCCACTTATTGAAGGTAATGTTGGCAACCTGATAATAATACATATTATCAGAATATATATATACACATATACATATATATAACAGAGCAGGGTAGTGAAAAGATCAGTGTGGTGTAACCACCCTAATCTCACAAGGAGTATCTTCAATGGCTTAGTATTGGTTCAGTAGCTTCACTGCTGGGCAGAGATGGGTGGGAGAAGAAACTATATTACAGTGTAGTTTAAAAAAAGGGAAATCCTTTTGCAATGACCGACCTCTTGTGTGATGGGAGACTGTTTCTCTCTTAATGTGTCATGATACAAGCAAGTTACAGCTTCAGAAAGTGACTTTTGTCTGTTAGGTAAGCCACAATTTCCATGTAAATATATCAGCAACTGGATAACAACTATAATGCACGCCCAGAACCTATCAGTATGGATTCGGAGAAACATTCAGCGACAGATGTATAAAAAAAAAAAAAAAAAGAGTACACTTGAGGGTGATAAATGTCCAGTCAATGAGCTCCTAACTGTCATTATTGGGCACAGCCTATAAAAGAACCATTAGGGGCTGATTGGCTGGATGTTTATTACCCTTGCGTTTATCTATTTTTAAGGCTTGACACATCTGCCCCTCAGTGGGCTACACTATGCTGCGAACCAGGCGTATAATCAGCGGGACATGGATGTCTATTTTCCGACTTCCTTCCCATTCAGGACATGGTATCAGCAGATCTAATATAGAATTTGTTAGGATAATCCCTATCTGCTGCTGGATTATATACTTTGTTAGGAACAGATAACCCTAAACTGAAAAAAAAAAAAAGGTTCTTACCTTTTCTCTGTCATTATTTTTCTCTGTGACCTTATGACATTCTCTTGAGCAGGAATGATTGCCACAAGCCAGCGAGCGTCCACATGTTCTTTTACATGAAAAGGGGCCAGCAGCATGACACGGCAAGGGACTCACCTACAGAGAAACAAAAGCATTCTTCTCAGTTATCGGTTAGCCTGTGAGAGGCGTACGTACACATGAAAAAGGCAACATGTCCTCAAACAGAATGAAAAAAGCTAGTGTTCATTCTAGCACCCGCTATCTTTGAAAACCCATGCAGTTCCTCTTCTCTGCCTGGGGTGTCACTGTCTGCTGTAGTGCTTCTAGCACAGTGTGGTCTGTATATCAGCAATGATATGCAAACCAGACCTGTGCTAGAAACACCATAACAAACAGTGACACCCCAGGCAGGGAAGAGGAACTGCATGGGTTTTCAAAGATGGCGGTGCTAGAATGAACACTAAAAGCATATAAAAAAAACACAATTACAGCTGTAAGCATATGGTTATTTACTAAGCTGCATGGCCTCTAACATACACTACATGGTAAGCAGACAGTCTCCTCGCATACACTACATGGTAAGCACAGCCCCCCTCGCATACACTACATGGTAAGCACAGCCCCCCTCGCATACACTACATGGTAAGCACAGCCCCCCTCGCATACACTACATGGTAAGCACAGCCCCCCTCGCATGCACTACATGGTAAGCACAGCCCCCCTCGCATACACTACATGGTAAGCACAGCCCCCCTCGCATACACTACATGGTAAGCACAGTCCCCCTCGCATACACTACATGGTAAGCACAGTCCCCCTCGCATACACTGCACGGTAAGCACAGTCCCCCTCGCATACACTGCACGGTATGCACAGTCCCCCTCGCATACAATACATGGTAAGCACAGTCCCCCTCGCATATACTACATGGTAAGCACAGTCCCCCTCGCATACACTACATGGTAAGCACAGTCCCGCTCGCATACACTACATGGTAAGCACAGTCCCGCTCGCATACACTACATGGTAAGCACGGACCCCTTGCATACACTACTGGTAAGCACAGTCCCCCTCGCATACACTACTGGTAAGCACAGTCCCCCTCGCATACACTACATGGTAAGCACAGTCCCCCTCGCATACGCTACACGGTAAGCACAGTCCCCCTCGCATACACTACTGGTAAGCACAGTCCCCCTCGCATACGCTACACGGTAAGCACAGTCCCCCTCGCATACACTACTGGTAAGCACAGTGCCCCTCGCATACACTACATGGTAAGCACAGTCCCCCTCGCATACACTGCACGGTAAGCACAGTCCCCCTCGCATACACTACTGGTAAGCACAGTCCCCCTCGCATACGCTACACGGTAAGCACAGTGCCCCTCGCATACACTACATGGTAAGCACAGTCCCCCTCGCATATACTACTGGTAAGCACACTACAAGGTCAGCAAAGCCACCAGGAGCACGCTACAAGGTGAGCACGGACGACCGGCATATGCTACAAGTTGAGTGCGGCCAACCGGCATAAGCTATAAGATAAGCATGGCCTCCTTACTTAAACTAGATATAGGTATGGTCTTCACTCTGGTACAGTTCTAGGAAAGCATGGGGTCTAAGTCCTATTTGTACACAAACTCAATGACTTATGTATAAATATGATGTATGGGGGGGTGAGCACAGGCATAAGCAAAATTCTGTTCATGTGTATAGCGGGCCATGCGACTTTGCTTGCAGCCCCTGTTAGTCACATTTGGGGCATGTAGGGGGCGGTGCATGCCACAACAATGCGTGAATGGTTTAGGGTCTGAATTGTTGGACACGGACTCCCTGGGCCCAAGTGTCTCTAAGGGAAAAACATTGGGAGCCGGTGCTCGATACTTTACCTGTTTCCACCTTGGATTCATCCCTTACATTTTCTAAGCTAGTACGCTATCCTTTTACAGCTGTTTTGTTAAAGTTTTTTGTGCAACTTCAGAGATATTGTATAATGTTACTCTGTTATTAATCCTCCCTTTTGGACAAATTATTATATAAAACATGAAAAGAATACAGTATTGCCTTTTAAATGTCAGGCATATGATAGAACAGAGGGTTCTAATTGATCTTACAAATATTTCTGGAATATATCCTTTCCAAACAAAGGAATATTTCTTACATGTGTAAGTATATTGAGATGTATTCCAAATGCCCTTTTGATACATTACAATGAATAACTTAATATCTTAATAACCAATTTATCTAGCTGCCGTTGAAAACTGGTTACAAAATCCTAAATGCACAATAAAGACAGCTGAATTAGAACTGAATGTGTGAAAGGGGTATGCCATATATTGCCAGAAAAACCGTATCATATCACACAACAGGCTAATGAATACCTAAAGATTTAACCAAAAGGGGACTTACTTGTGCAAGTACTGTTTTAATAAATTATATTTAAATAACAAGTCAGGTAAGAATTTAACAAGTTAAGAACATGAACTCCTTTTCTTCCTTCCTCCATAGTCAACAAAGGGATTATCCTTGGACGTCACAAAGCGACTCTCCTAAGGAAAGGGTTGCTCCAGAGCTTCATAGAAGACCCTACGGTGTTTGTGGAGACTAAGATGTCAGGAATAGAATTGAAGAAATGTGTGGACGGAGGAACATGTAGCAGTCTTACAAAGTTGTGCTGCAGAAGCACTGAGGCCACCAGAAAAGTACCCATAGCATACCTCCCAACTGTCCCGTTTTTCACGGGACTGTCCCAGTATTTTGGGGCAGTCCAGCTACCTGTCCGGTGCCGCCAGTGTCCCGCAGAAGTCCCCCCAGCCTGAAGGGAATAGACGCTGTGCGCATGTGTCTCTATTCAGCATTTCAGAATGGAGGAAAATGGGGCGTGGCCTGAGGACGCATCATCCCATGAGGCCACTACCCCTTTTAATAGACCACATCCATTTTTGGGCACTCGCGAGTGTCCCGTTTCCAAGATCCAACATGTTGGGAGGTATGCCATAGACTGAGTGGAATAAGTTCCGCAGTGTACGCATGGCGGATGGCCAAATAAAGCCATTTAGCCAAGTTTGTTTGGTAGCCAGCCAGCCCCATTAGTGAAAACCATAAAAGTACAAAACGGGAATAAGAACTGGCAATATCACTGGTGCAGTCCACATAGATCTGCATGGCCATCACAACATCCAGAGACCTCATCTGGTAAAAAAAAAGGTAAATGAAGGGCTAGGACCACAACCTCCTCATCGATATGAAACCAAGAAACTACCTTTGGGAGGCAACTTAACCGAGACCGAACAACTATTTGGTTGAAAAAAAACCCCACAAGGTCCGAAACCCTTCAGGATGGAGCAGTGGCCAAAAGGAAGACCGTTTTACACATGACCTAGTGACTGTACACTGAGGGGGTTATTCTGATTCACTCGGAAAGGCACAAGAACTCTCTAATGGACAAAACAATATGTGCTGCAGGTGGGGCTCATGTAAGGTGTAGAGAGAGTTAGATTTGGGCGGGGGGGGGGGGTGTACTTCAAACGGATATCTATATTGCAGTGTAAAAATGAAGCAGCCAGCATTTACCTTGCACAAAAACAATAAAACACCCAAATCTAGCTCTCTCTGCACATGTTAAATCAGCCCCACCTGCAGTGCATATGGTTTTGTCCATTAGAGAGGGATTTTGCCTTTCAGAGTGAACCAGAGTAACCCCGTTGAGTCTAAGGGGATGATAAAAGAGCAAAAATAAGTCCCTTGGAGCCACAAATGGGGGCTATATGTGGAAAACACCCTGAAAGAAAGTCCGAGCAGGAGGCATAAACAATCTGTTTCTGGAAGATCACAGAAAGAGCGGAAACCTGTACCTTCAAAAAAGAAAGAAGGAGATCCAAATCCAGAGCCACCTGAAGCAAGGAGAGGACTTGGAAAGATGGAGAAGCTCATAAGAACCACATACTAAGCTTGTTGAAGCCAATCAAAAGCCACCAGGATCACAGTGCCGCCTTCCAGTTTCAATTTGTGGAGAACCCATGTAATGAGATATGGAAGGAAGGAAGGAAGGGGGGCGGGGGGATGTACATTAGATGGAATGCCCACCAGAAGAGCTTCAAGGTCCCTGGTGTGAGAGAAGTACCTCGGCAACTTGTACAGATATGTCATCAAGTCTGCTGACAATACAGCTCACCTCCTTGATGGCGCCTTGACTGTGAGTTCCGACCTGATGGTTGGTGTAGGCAACCACTTTTGCTTTACCGGACTGTACTTGGAGGACCAGAGGATGCTGGAGAAGTGGCTGCACTAGAGAGAGACTTTTAGAGCGCTCGTTGTTCCAGAATAATGATCAGAAGCAGGGAACCACCTTACATATCCCTTCAAGGCATCCTACTTTGGCCCTCAGTGTGTGGTGGAGGGGCTGGCTGAAGTTGCTGACCCGCTTGCCATCTCTGCAGACCCAGGAACAAAGGGCCACTATAGGACGTCTGGCACTGCCGACTCAAAAATTAAAATAAATAAATATTTACAGTAGGTGCTGAAAGACAGCCACTGCCCAACTCCAGTTGAAACTGACTTATTTCCTTCGGTGTCCGCCGAAGATGATGAGGGCACTGACGTCCTGTGACGTTAACCGCCCGCCCCCGGCAGGCATCGGACCGCTTGCAATCCTGTGGGAATGCCCAGCAGATTCATGGGGTCGCCCATCAAAGGATGGCCATTCCCATGTGCAAGCCCTGTTTCCGCCCACATCCGCCGCTCTCCGCAATGAACGTCCCGGCGAGTGTGTAACTCGGGGTCTGCACATGCACAAATAGGTGCTTGCGCAAACACTTAAATATCGGAACGGGACTGAATTCGGCCCATATTGTGTTTACTGGGCCTGATTCAGGTCCTGTTGTTGTAGCAGGGCACGACGCAAAGCACAGAAGTTTATGCATTTGCGACATCCTAGGATGCAGCTTGGATCAGTAATGCATGAAGGAGGTGTGCGGCCTTCTGTCTCATACGAAAGCTATCACTGCAGATTCCTTGTCCAGCAACACTACTCCAGCACCATCTCAATCAGGCCCATTGGTAATAACATTCTCCATTTCTTTGTATACTGCCTACTCTTACACACAAACACACCATACATACATAGCGGAGACCCAAGTCCATTGTGCTTATACAGCAATTTATGCTATTTGTATATAAAAGAGTAATGCTTACCTCATGTTTGCCAAGACATTCCCTGGGGAAAACAAAAAGAAACCTTTAGATATGCATGATTAGGCATTTAGTTGAAATAAATATCATCATAAAAACCTATCTGTAACAGCAGCACGTATGACATACACTGCATCAATGATGGGCAATAATTTATTATGATAGGTGATCCTTGGTCCAAGCACATCACCTTTGGGGTAAAGCAAAACTAAGATCAAAGCACTTAGAACACGCTCTTCTTCAGCTTTGATCTTCGTGTTGCTACTACTGACGACTGTGTGACAATGATCTGGTAAACGGTGCTCACAAGGTGGGATAAGATTTATACACGATGAGCTTCGCTCACGGCATGATGGGAGCCTCACGTTACTATTAAGATTCTCAGCCTGTGGTTTCCTCATTACATTGTGACGCTGTCTCTGGCAGTGGGAGCCCTCATTAATGATCACACTGGTGGACTGGTTACAGTTCCACTCATGATTAGCACACTCATCTCTCCGAATACGCAGCGTGTTGTCAACACACCATTCACCATCATTTTTTCTGTTCCTGTTCAATGATGGATGACTTCAGTTTTTAAATGAAGACAGAATATCATGCACGTAAAAGCATGGGAAATGATGCAAGAGGGCCATATGCCACCACTGTTCCATAGGAAACAATAGGCGCTACCCACCTCTGAGGAATATCACTGCCATGTCACAGCTAGGTAAAGTTGTGGATATAAATGTATACTGAGAAACCCAAGGGGAGAATATACAAACTCCGCACAGTTAGGGCCATGGTGGGAATCGAACCCATGACCTCAGTGCTGTGAGGCAGTAATGCCATTACACCACCCTTGCTGTCCCATATATTGATTAGTTGACTGTTTTTTAAATCCCAGCTATAACCAACTTTTTGTTTTATAACTTTGGGTATCCATGTAATAAGTTGTACTTTGTGTTAGAGCCAGTGATGTATAAGGGCAGAAGGGGACAGACTGCGTCTGTTACCATTAAATCACAGATCAGAGTCATGTTCCGCTTGTCACAGAGAGACGGCCAGACATCTCATCACCATAAAACACCCTCCCCAACAGGAAGTAATAAATACATGCAAAGGATATTACTGTAACATGAACCCCTGTCTCCTAAAAGCAGTCCCCAATGTGTAGCATAATAGAAAGAACATGTAGAGAATCAGACACTTGCCTACAACAATGGCAAATGTAATGAAAATAGCAGCCTTGCATTGGAAAACAAGAGCGCTGCCTTGGTGACCGCCGCATGTTTACTGCTTCATTTCCAATCTAGTTTTCAGGTCAGATAATCTGTGGCGGACATCAGTAGGTGATACAGTGAGCAGAATGCGGACTTGCATGCCATTTAAATATGAAATGCCTTTGGAAGGTCTTTGTAATAACAAGGACAGGTTATGACAGGTTGTAATAACAGTAGAGGGGGGGGGGGGGTTTCTCTGTGCATGCGCGGTCAGCTAGACTGCCCTGCACGGCGGATAATTCTAGGCGGCAGGGCAACCATCTTTCTGGCTAGCTATGGGATGTGTAGTCCACAGGCCACAATGAGCTACTGACATTTTCAGAAGGCAGTATCTGCGTGGATCACTAAATCAGGAAGGCTTTGCATTGCAGACATTAGTAAATCGGGCAGCATTGGATTCCCCGTAGAAACATATGTGGAATGTGGCTGACCCCTGAAAAAAGAAATGGTCGCAAATAACCCTGACCCCCCCCATGCTCAAGTAACTGACATCCACAGGCATATTCACAACTTAAGGGGTGTACACATGATCTTGGCAGGAGACTTTGGGCGGTATTCAATGAGCCTGATTCGCCATGTTTTTATGGCGAATTTGTGCTGTTTGGCGAATTTCTGACTAAAACGGTGAATCACCCTATTCAATGACCACATGGCGAATACATTTCAAGGTTTTTTTCACCATGATTCACCGAGTAGCAATCGCTATCTTTTTATGGTGAAGTGGAATGTGAACTTTTAAAATAAAGTGTTTTGTTTTTTACATTTGGTGTAAAAAAATCAGGAATTTTATTCTGAGGAGGGGCATGCTATTTTTATTCATGTGCTGTAAGCACATGAATATATATTTAATTTAAAAAAAAATATATATATATATTTTTTTTTTTTTTACACAGCAGCCAGCAGGGGGCGCCGGAGCCGAGCCGCTCATTACATATTCATATATTCACTGCACCCGATCGTTACGATCGGGTATAGTGAATATACGCTCCCCTGCTGGCACCCCCGGGGGGCAGCCTGTGCTGCCTGGCACCCGGGGAGCCCATCTAACCCCCACAAAGTTCTGGGGCAGGCAGAGAGACTACCATCTCTCTGCCTGGCACCGTCCACAGGCTCCCTGCGGCAATCGCCGCAGGAGCTCATATTCGCCAGTCAGGGGCAGCGAGCCCCTGACACGTTGAATACCGGAGCCCGCCGGCTCAGGAACGTGGCGAATGTGCAGCGAATCCTAAAAAGGATTCGCTGCACCTCGCAGGTATTCACATTGAATACCGCCTTTGACTAGATAGTCAAAATCTCCTAGGTTAGCCAAAATCTCCCTGCTTTTCTCCTGCTTAGCCAACAGCGTCTAGCAGAGATTGCTTTAGATCATGGGTCTTCAACCTGTGGCCCTCCAGATGTTGTGAAACTACATGTTCCAACATGCATTGCCACATTTTTTCCTATAAGAGCATGCCAAAACTGTCAGGGCATGCTGGGACATGTAGTTCTACAACATCTGGAGGGTCACAGGTTGAAGACCTGTACTTTAGATTGACTGCAGGCAAGGAAATTTTGACTAGATCATAGACTATCATTACTTAGACAAAATCGCTTAGCCAAAATCTCCAGTGCATCTACTCAAAATTGGTCATTGGCCAATATCTCACTGTGTGTACGGCCTTTACTTATAGAGGTCACCCGATCTGCCTAATCTAGAACTTTACCAGCATTGTAAGCAAAGCACAAACCAACAATATTATCTATGTTTAATCACACTTATAAGGCTCAATACAGTATCTTGTATTATTAGGAGAGGAAATGCCAGGATGTAGTGCCATAAGTACTTACGTTGGTATGGGGACTCTACACGGCGGGCAGGGCAGTGCAGTCTGGATAAAAGCAGGCTCACTAGGCTTCTCCCATGGGCCGGCTGGTTGAGGCTGCCCAGAAACATTGAAAATCCAGGTCATAAAAAGATTCACGTTTCCCAAATTTCTATCTACTCTAAAAAAAATTGTGGTTTCCGCAAAATCCTGCAGATTCTCAATTTATTACAATTACCAATTACCGTGCTTCTGCACTGAACTTTAACCCTTTGAGTGCCAGCATTGCTGTAAGAGATGTGCAAAATATCTGGTAAAGATGCCAGGGCCGTAGTGAAAAGGTATGAAACACTTACTATACTGCTGGTAAATGATGTGAAGGCAATTCAATGAAAATTAGTTATTGTTAGTGGATATTTTGCACATTTCTGACAGCAGCATTCAGCCATCATTCACTCAAGAGGTCTAAAGTATTTCACTAAAGTTACTGTACTACATTTAGGGGGAGATTTTGTCAAAGCTTGGGGAGCAAATACTAACCAATCAGAGTCTGTCACGTCACCAGCTGTGTTTAAAAAATAAATAAATCATAATCTGATTGTTAGTACTTTGTCTCTCTCCTCATTTTGTTCTCAGAGCTTTGACAAACTCTCTCCTTTATTATTTAAGAAAACATAAAAAAATAAAAAATAAAAACACCAGTTGCTAACTGGAACAACCATCTCTCTGCTGCTTAGGCAGTCTGTAAATGTCAGGTAATATGCATGCTTAGGACACAGCTGGTATACCACTATACATGTGCCCTAAGAATAGAGCTCTCCAAAATAAGCTTATAATAATGAGAATCTTCATTTCAGATTATCTACTTCAAGTCCATACAGCAGAGAGGGCGAGGGCATGGGACAGGCAGCAGAGAGGGCGACCGCAGGGGATGTACAGAAGAGAGGGCGGGGGCAGGGGACAGACAGCAGAGAGGGCGAGGGCAGGGGACAGACAGCAGAGAGGGCGAGGGCAGGGGACAGGCAGCAGAGAGGGCGAGGGCATGGGACAGGCAGCAGAGAGGGCGAGGGCATGGGAAAGACAGCAGAGAGGGCGGGGGCAGGGGACGTACAGAAGAGAGGGCGGGGGCAGGGGACAGACAGCAGAGAGGGCGAGGGCAGGGGACAGACAGCAGAGAGGGCGAGGGCAGGGGACAGACAGCAGAGAGGGCGAGGGCAGGGGACAGACAGCAGAGAGGGCGAGGGCAGGGGACAGACAGCAGAGAGGGCGAGGGCAGGGGACAGTCAGCAGAGAGGACGAGGGCAAGGGACAGACAGCAGAAAGCACTGGGTGGGGGGCTGGATAGCAGAAAGCACTGGATGGGGGCTGGATAGCAGAAAGCACTGTGTGTGTGTGTGGGGGGGGGTGGATAGCAGAAAGCACTGTGTGTGGGGGGGTGGGGGCTGGATAGCAGAAAGCACTGGGTGGGGGCTGGATAGCAGAAAGCACTGGATGGGGGGTTGGATAGCAGAGAGCACTGGATGAGGGTGGGGATAGCAGAGAGCACTGGATGAGGGTGGGGATAGCAGAGAGCACTGGACAGGGGGGCAGATTAGAGAGCACTGGTGGTGGGGGGGGGGGGGGCTGGCAGATTACAGAGAGCACTGGGTGGGGGTGGATAGCAGAGAGCACGGGGTGGGAGTGGATAGCAGAGAGCACTGGGTGGGGGGGGGGGGTGGATAGCAGAAAGCACTGTGTGTGGGGGGGTGGGGGCTGGATAGCAGAAATCACTGGGTGGGGGCTGGATAGCAGAAAGCACTGGATGGGGGGTTGGATAGCAGAGAGCACTGGATGAGGGTGGGGATAGCAGAGAGCACTGGATGAGGGTGGGGATAGCAGAGAGCACTGGACAGGGGGGCAGATTAGAGAGCACTGGTGGTGGGGGGGGGGCTGGCAGATTACAGAGAGCACTGGGTGGGGTCGGATAGCAGAGAGCACGGGGTGGGAGTGGATAGCAGAGAGCACTGGGTGGGGGGGGGGTGGATAGCAGAAAGCACTGGATGGGGGCTGGATAGCAGAAAGCACTGGATGGGTGCCTGGATAGTAGAGAACACTGGGTGGGGGGCTGGATAGCAGAGAACACTGGGTGGGGGGCTGGATAGCAGAGAGCACTGGATAGCAGAGAACACTGGGTGGGGGGCTGGATAGCAGAGAGCACTGGGTGGGGGACTGGATAGCAGAGAACACTGGGTGGGGGGCTGGATAGCAGAGAGCACTGGGTGGGGGACTGGATAGCAGAGAACACTGGGTGGGGGGCTGGATAGCAGAGAACACTGGGTGGGGGCTGGATAGCAGAGAGCACTGGGTGGGGGCTGGATAGCAGAAAGCACTGGGTGGGGGCTGGATAGCAGAAAGCACTGGGTGGGGGCTGGATAGCAGAAAGCACTGGGTGGGGGGTGGATTACAGGGAGCACTGGGTGGAAGGTGGATTGAAGGAGGGAGGGTGGGGGGCTGGATAGCAGAGAACACTGGGTGGGGGCTGGATAGCAGAGAGCACTGGGTGGGGGCTGGATAGCAGAAAGCACTGGGTGGGGGCTGGATAGCAGAAAGCACTGGGTGGGGGCTGGATAGCAGAAAGCACTGGGTGGGGGCTGGATAGCAGAAAGCACTGGGTGGGGGCTGGATAGCAGAAAGCACTGGGTGGGGGGGTGGATTACAGAGAGCACTGGGTGGAAGGTGGATTGAAGGAGGGAGGGCAGCTGAATAGCCTCAGAATTACTTTTTAATTAACAAATAACATTTTCAAAAATTACTTGCATGTAAGTAAAGGAAAAGAGGTGAAAAACTAAACAATCCCGGGATTCAAGTTTGAGTACTGGTAATCCTGATATTACCGGATTACAAAATGATTTTCGCACTGGAAACCCCTACTAACAGGTACCGCTGAGCTGCTCAGCATGAAGCTGGACCTTATTTAGTTTGGCCACCTAAATGGGTTGCCAAATTACACACTGATCCAGTTTCTCAGCCAAGCAAAAGGAACAGTGCATTGGTATTATAGCTCAATTAGGGATTTGTGATAGCCTGTCTCATTGTCTGATCTCTAATATTTACAGACCATAGCCAAGTTCATAAATAAAAAACATCAAAAGGCAAGCTCATACACACAACAAAACACAGCGTAACCATGAGTATATTCATGGGGTGCACAAATAATAATAACATAGCCCTACCGAAAAAAGAGAAACCACTTCTAACAGTAACGCCACAATTACCACAAACATATGTATACTTAGTACATTTCATCAGTACATGATTCAGAACGAACCGTGTCATAATCACGGGAAAAATAGCCACAAGAAAGCAAATTATGGTGTAATCACAGTAAAATACATAATCAGAGATGAAAACATCAAAGTAAAAAATGTAGAACACAGAAATATGTGAAAGTCCCAAACACATTTACAAGGAAGGTGAACAGTGAATATCAATCTACATACACAGGAACACCAACTCATATCCATAGCAAGAAGACACGAAAATTAGAAGTGCAAATGTGAAAAAAACATGAAGGAAAAGCAATAATGGCCACATCCCATCGCAATGATAATAACAGCATCATAACCACGCCACAGTCAATACACTGCGGGGGGACTCATTACGCAGAATGGTAATGAGATCAGGGGCCAGATGCACTAAGCTTCAAAAGTGATAAAATGGAGAGTGATACACAGTCAGCCAATCAGCTCCTGTCTGACATTTTCCAAACACAGTCTGTGACATGGTGGCAGTAAGGAGCTGATTGGCTGGCTGTTTTTCACTCTCCACTTTTGAAGCTTATTGCATCTGGTCCACAGAGACTGTAGGATAAAGACATAAACAATGGTACTTGACTGAAGACTTGCCACTATAAGCAGGAGAACAAATGCTCTCTACTGATGAATGACTTACCAGGCCTTTCTGTTTAACAAGAGCCTCATCATGGCAGGCGATAGGGCAGAGGTGACCACACTTCTTCAAAGACTTCTGACATATCTGTCGGCATGGTGGACATGGACCAAAATGGCATCTGTGTCGTTCTCTGACCTCATGGTGGCAAGTAGACGGGTGACTAAATGATGGAGACATACAAACTAGTTCTGTACATAGAGTATTGCTGCGGGAAAAATACTAAGAGCCAAGCAAACCCAGAAAATAAAGAGCGCAGAAAACATTCTTCCTTGAATAAATGCCACCATTGTGGAACAGGTTCTGCATTTTGTGTTCTCCAACACCGTATGGCGCAAGATAAACCAGACATGTGGCATAAATGGTTCTAGATTGTTTGTTTTGGTTTGTTAGAAAATAATGTGAAATCTTATATCAGTGCCAAAGAAACAGTTTATAATATACAGTCACAAGTTTAAGTGATGCTTTCTATAAGGAGCACATACACGGCCTCTACATACCTGCACACCTCCTTGCACCGCGGTGGCTTGGTGCTACGCTCTCTGCCGCAGGGAACAGTCAGTACTGTCTTCCCACAATTACACTTCACATCAACTGTCTCAGGACACGGGTAGCAGCTCCCTGCATGGTACACAATCAGTTAATATCTTTAAACCGATATAAAAATCAGAGGGCTCCGATTTCACCATAGTAAACTACTAACTCACCTTAATACATACATAAATAACCGGGTTATGGTTCATGCATTGCTCAGTGCATTCAAACTTGCAGTCCAACATCAAGGTATCCCAGTTCACTGCAAGTCCTACTCTTAAGCCCCCATATTGTTAATGACCCCCCCCCCCCCATATATAATACACATACATGATTTTACAGCACGAATCATGTCTAGGAATGGGGTGCACACCCGTTATTTGTTTAAGCAATATGGTCACAGGAAACTACACCACAACCATCTAGGAGTGGGGAGTGCAGTGGAATCCTGTAGGTGTATCTCATAATATATACCTATGTCTCTATATTATATGCCATACAGTTGTGTTCTCACATGCTGCAGTCACTCAAACAGCCCCCTCTCAATCTGCCAGGTCCCGTGCAACTCTGCTAGCATTGACCAACTTGTTTACATCTTTTTCACCAAATATTCAATGTAGTCCCAATTTGAGTCTGAGGGGCAGATTTATTAAGCTTGCTGAAGTGATATCACCAGCGAATCAGCTCCTACCTGTGAAGTTAGAGGCTTGGTTTAAAAAATAACAGGTAGGAGCCGATTGGCCGGTGATAAAAACCAGACACTTTATTACTTCACCGAGCCTAATAAATCTACCCCTGAATCTAGATGCACAGTGCAACGGTGCAGTGGCCTCTGCTTTTTTTTAGGTTTCATTGTGGTTCGTGTACAGCTTTATTAACTGTTGCATACCAAATTGATCAGCAGTCTGTTAGTGCCTCTTAGTTGCAAAACATCGAGGACGCATTTTTGGGAGAAACGATGCCAGACACCAACAACACAGAACAGATCATTCGAGCAAAGTGTCATGTGTATCACAGTATTGGGGTTAATTGGTGTGTGTGTGCTCGGGCATTAAACTACAGACTGAAAGGGATAAAGGACAAAGTATTTGGGTGTAGGGAAGTACTTCACCACAGTCATTTCATCCAATATGCACAGATATTTAAAAGTAACCATGGCAACCACTAGTCCATCCAAACTTGATTTTGAAAGTTTCCTGCATTGGGAAATGTGCTTACACATTTGTACAGAGTATCATTCAACATTTCCAGGATGTCTTGGGACGGTGGGATACACGGCTGCCAGTTAAATATACCTTTTCTTTCTACATTAACAATCAGCTATCAATGTAGAGTAAACTGATAGCACAAGTGTGATATTTCATATACCGTATTTATCGGCGTATAACACGCACTTTTTTCCCCCTGAAAACAGGGGGAAAAGATGGGTGCGTGTTATACGCCGATATGCGTGCTATACGGCGGTAAATACACCCGACGGTACCTGTATTATATAATAGGTGCGCGCCAGTGGTGTCCAGGTGTGCAGAGCCAGATTAAGGTCTAAATGGGCCTGGAGCTGAAAATGATCAAGGGCCTATTATGCACAATAATAGGGGTCGCGGCCAGCACCTAATGATGTGGGTGGCGTGATCAGTGTTCTGGTTGGGTGATCTGCTCATGGGTGTGTCTCTATTTGTGTAAATACTTTCAACTAATTATATATGCCTGGGAAAGGCAGGGGGCTGGCATAAGAAAAATGCAGGGAGATATATTGGCGGGGGCACTCCAAAGGTGCACCCGCAGGACGCCAATGTCCTAAGACACTTGCAGGGTGAGTCGGCACTCTAGTCATGCATTTCAGTGCATGTCTTTGTATTCTGTTTCTCCTCTTCCTGTGACTAATGTCTCCCACCTGTACCTTCCTCCCTCTAGTGTCAGTGCATGTCCTCTTGTTCTGCTGCTCCTATTCCTGTGAAGAATGTCTCCCACCTGTACCTTGTTAAAACCCTTGATATATTTGAAAGTTTCTATCATGTCCCCCCTTTCCTTTCTCTGCTCTAAAGTATACATATTAAGATATTTTAGTCTTTCCTGGTACGTTTTGTGATGTAGGCCATGCACCATTTTAGTTGCCCTTCTTTGTACAGTCTCAGAAGGATATAAATACATTAGAGATTGTACAAAGAAGGGCAACTAAAATGGTGCATGGCCTACATCACAAAACGTACCAGGAAAGACTAAAAGACCTTAATATGTATACTTTAGAGCAGAGAAGGGAAAGGGGGGACATGATAGAAACTTTCAAATATATCAAGGGTTTTAACAAGGTACAGGTGGGAGACATTCTTCACAGGAAGAGGAGCAGCAGAACGCCGATGTCCTAAGATACTTGCAGGGTGAGGCGGCACTCTATTCATGCATTTCAGTGCATGTCCTCGTATTCTGTTGCTCCTCTTCCTGTGACTAATGTCTCCCACCTGTACCTTCCTCCCCCTAGTGTCAGTGCATGTCCTCTTATTCTGCTGCTCCTCTTCCTGTGAAGAATGTCTCCCACCTGTACCTTGTTAAAACCCTTGATATATTTGAAAGTTTCTATTATGTCCCCCCTTTCCTTTCTCTGCTCTAAAGTATACATATTAAGATATTTTAGTCTTTCCTGGTACGTTTTGTAATGTAGGCCATGCACCATTTTAGTTGCCCTTCTTTGTACAGTCTCAGAAGGATATAAATACATTAGAGATTGTACAAAGAAGGGCAACTAAAATGGTGCATGGCCTACATCACAAAACGTACCAGGAAAGACAAAAAGATCTTAATATGTATACTTTAGAGCAGAGAAGGGAAAGGGGGGACATGATAGAAACTTTCAAATATATCAAGGGTTTTTAACAACGTACAGGTGGGAGACATTCTTTACAGGAAGAGGAGCAGCAGAACACGAGGACATGCACTGACACTAGAGGGAGGAAGGTACAGGTGGGAGACATTCTTCACAGGAAGAGGAGCAGCAGAAAACAAGGACATGCACTGACACTGGGGGGAGGAAGATTCAGGGGAGATGTGAGTAAGAATTACTTCACAGAAAGAGTAGTTGATAAGTGGAATAGCCTACCATCAGAGGTGGTAGACGCAAATACAGTAGTACAATTTAAACATGCTTGGGATAGGCATATTTATATCCTTACAAAAAAATAAGGATCAAATATGGTTTGAGGTAACATGTTTAAAAAAGGGGCAGACTAGATGGGCCAAGTGGTTCTTATCTGCCGTCAAATTCTATGTTTCTATGTTTTTATGTCTTAAAAACAAATACTGAAAACCGAAACTTGGTAGAAAATATGTCAGCACCTTTTATGTGATAACCTAAGTTTACCACACCATATACCCCTTATACAAATCATGCAACACAATAGTAACCCCTTATACTGTACTCTTACACATTATGCCACATGGAATGAGACAAAATTCACACCGATTGAGCAAAAATTTACACTATGGCACACAGATTGAGTCAAAATTCACGTTATGCCACACAGGTTAAGGCAAAATTCACATTTTGCCACATGGATTGAACCAAATACACACTATACCAGGCATATCCAAACAGTGGCCCTCCAGCTTTTGTGAAACTACACATCCCAGCATGCCTTGACATAGTTTTAGCATTCCCCAATTGCAAAACTGTGGCAATGCATGATGGGACTTGTAGTTTCACAGCTGGAGGGCCATAGTTTGGACATGCCTGCACTATACCAAACAGATTGAGCAATAATGCACAATATGCTTCATAAATAGGGGCATTGCGCGCCAAAGGCGCACATTAAAAATTTACACCATAATGCCCATTACATGTTAAGCCTCACACCATAATCTCCATTACGTATTATGCCAAACACCATAATGCCTATTTAAAATTATGCTACATAAGTGTTGCTTACCTACATGTTCATTGCCAGGGGTTCCATGTTCATTGCCAGGGGTTCCATGCTCATTGCCAGGGGTTCCATGCTCGTTGCCATGTGGGATTACATGCTCATTGCCAAGGGGGAATACATGCTCGCGGTAACTGGGGGACAGTCGCCGCCGGGCAGAAATTACAGCCATTAAGAGAGAAGGGGGCTTCCCGGCTGTATTCAGAGCACTGCATGTCCCGGCTATTTGAAATACCTGTAATACCCCTTTCATACCAGAAAATGCAGGGAATATGGTCCCAGGATCATGCAGGGACATTCTCGGACTGGCCCCTTTTACACCAGCCTAGTCCCTGCATTTTCTGGTGTGAGGGGGAGAGAAAACCACCCCCGCCCCCCTTTAAACAACAGCTATATCTTCGTAACAAACTGACCCATTTACATGTAGCCTTCAAATGATTTTGGTCCCGTGAAACTGGGCCGTTTGGTTCCAGAGAAATCTGTCCTCAAACAACATGAACAGCCATGAAATTACATTTCAGAAATTAAAAAATACCTGCAATATCTCTAGAACCAATGAACCCATATAGACCAGGTATCAGATTGAAGGCCCGGCGATTTGGGTTCGACTGAGATCAACCTCGAGTTTCTGTGATGCTGTAGGGGGAACTGGCAGCCGTTGGAACCGGGTGGAGGTCGTAATTAGCGGGTCCCATGTTATCCTATGGGGAAAACATTCCAGGTTTGCCTGGCGGTATCTCCGGTTCCCGGGGGGCTAGCAACGCAGGGCTGGTCTCGTTGGAAAGCCCTGACCCTCAGCTACAAAATGGGCCTATTTAAAGAGTGGGCCTGGAGCTATAGCTCCATCAGGCCCATTGTTAATCCGGCTCTGCAGGTGTGCACCACTGGCGCAGCACCTCTACCCCATACCTCCGATCAGCTCCAGCCCAGTCCCCCAGTCCCCCGGCGATCGGAGCTTCCCCGATCCCCCCGGCCCGCCTGTCACTTTACAGTGACGTCGGCGGCAGGCTCGGGGGGACTCGGAAGCGCTCAGGCACCCGAGTCCTCCCGAGCCGCGAACATCCCCCAGCCTGCCGCCGACGTCACTGCTAAATGTGACAGGCGGCTAGGAAGGGGGAGAGAGGCAGCAGGTGCTGGTGCTGGCTGAAGATCACCGGGGGGCATATGGCAGTTGGCATCCACCTATGTACTGGTGTTGGGTCTTGTTGAGTTATGTCATCCTGCGATAGTCCTAGGACAGTGCAACTCACTCTGCACAGTCATAAAGCTAAGACCAAGCCAAAAGGAATCTTCAGGCTAGACATACATTATGCTCTTACAGGTAGAGAAAGATAATTGAGCAAGCTCAGTACCATGGGAGCGGAGGCGAGGGGGGGGCGGGCTGCTTCTAACCTTTGAGTTACCCTGAGTTACCCTTAATTTGCTTCAAAGTTTTTATTTAGAAATTTAACTTTTTTTCCTGAGATTTCCCTTTTAAAATGAAGGTGCGTGTTATACGCCTGTGCGTGTTATACGCCGATAAATACGGTATATAAAGACGCAAGTGCCCCCTGATAACCTTGCCTATGACACTGTATATTTATAAAGCCTCATGCAAAATCTGTCATTTTACTTCTGTATTTTGCTTCTTCGTATATTTCAATCAGATTAGCGGCGGACTGTCAGTTACTGAGTTATCAAATACCACCATAGACTTATTTTGCTGGTTATCGCAGCGCTCATCCTTGTGACCTTTACAAGAGATCCCATTATTACCTGTGTCGCATTTGAAATGCAAATGAAAGCAAATGGCACACAAAGACTCATACAGAATCTTCACATTCATCATAACCTTTCCAATGATCGAGATACACAGTACCAGGCATTCCACCAGCCACAGAACCATAAATAAGGTCAGGGTTGTTTTATACTTCAAAGAAATGAGAAAATCAATGTTGCTTTTAAGATTATAACCATAAAAAGTTGGCTGTTGTATAAATTCTTGATTTTTCATGTTTTGGTTGCTGCTGCGCAGCGTGGTACTAACGGTTCCAGAAAATTAAATGTGTTAACAAGCAGAACATAAATGGGGTGAGGGTTTTTCAATAACAGGGTCAGAGCCGAAGTTCATTAATCACAAGCACTGCCTAAGAAAAAGCTACAGAAAATGTAAATGGGTACTGTTTCCGTGATTGAGGACACTAAAGTAATAATCTGGTCATTACAGAGGCAGCATTGTCAGTTCTAACCACAACTATTATACAGCTACTTTTGTTATTCTTTAGGATAGGTTTATGATAAAAAAAAAAGCAGGCTCCTCTTCGCACAGACCATTCCTCTCCACTGACGCAACCAAAATTCTCATTCACTCTCTTGTCATCTCCCGCATTGACTACTGCAACATCCTTCTCTCTGTGCTACCCCTCGCCCGCCTCGCCCCTCTCCAATCCATTCTTAACGCTGCTGCTAGGCTCATCTTCCTCTCCCGCCACTCTACCTCCATCTCCCGGCCTCTGTATATCTCTTCACTGGCTCCCCATTCCTTTCCGGGTTCTCTTTAAACTCCTCACCACCACCTACAAGGCTCTCTCCTCCTCCACCGCTCCTTACTGATCTCTATCCACACTCCCTCCCGTCCTCTTTGCTCTGCCGCCGCCTGACCTCTCACCTAATCACCTCCTCCCACTCCCATGTCCAAGACTTCTCTCGCGCTGCCCCCCTGCACTGTAACAACCTCCCGCCACCGATCGGCATTCTGATTCCCTTACCTCCTTCAAGTGCTCCCTTAAAACCCACTTCTTCGTATTAGCCTATCCCTCCTCCTGCTAACCTCTTTTGCTCCTCCTATCCTGCCTACCCTACCCTTCCATCCGTTCCTACTTATCCTATCGTTTTTCGTTTGTCCACCCACCTCCTTTTAGTCTGTTATCTCTTATGAGTAGGGCCCTCCTTCCTCATGTACTCACCCTACCTCTTTACCTCACCAGTGCTCCTGCCCTGTTCTTCCCTTCCTCTACTTCATCTTCAGCCTCCTCGACAATTTCCACACCTACTTCAGAACTGATGCTGATTTTAGTTCTACCAGCTATACCCCTATTTATGCTGTACTTTATCAACACACCATGTACATTACCTTGTAATTTGTTTTTTGTTTTTTTTGGTGCTGCGGACACTTTGTGGCTCCTTATAAATAAACGTACTACTACTACTACTACAGCACCCTTCTTGCATTTCAATTACAGATCTCTTACTCACCTACAATCTATACCTGCATCTCTTCTTACTCACGTCCCTATATCTCAGCTGTATTGTGTACTGTATTGTGCTGTTAATTGTGCTCTGTTTTTGATATTCTGTCACTGTTCTGTCTAGTTCTGTTTACCCTGTACTGTTCTAATGTGTTCTATATGTACGGCGCTGTGTACCACTTGTGGCACCTTATAAATAAAAATATAATAATAATTATTATGCATATAGATAGATAGATAGATAGATAGATAGATAGATAGATAGATAGGATAGATATCTATCAATATCACACAACTTCTAGAAAAGACCCGTTGGGAACTATTATATAGAACAGAAAAGCAAAGAAAATAAAGTGTCTGTATTTCCTGGCACAGGAAAGGTGGATGTGTGGACTGAGAGATCCAAAAAGATTTTGGCATGTAAAAAAAGACTGGCTCTGTTCTTGCATTACAGATGGGCAAATATAGATGCACTGTCGGAATCCTTAGCCCCCCGCCTTCTCCCCTCATACTCCTTTGTTCTATGCCAACTTCTCTCATTTAAAAAAGCATGAAGGGAGATAGTGGAAGCAGAAGCTATGAGCGTGGCACTAAAGAGAAAGATTGCGGCTTCATCGGAGCAGTGTGTGTCATAAAACGTACTAAAACCCCAAAGCAGCAACATTGTTCAGAATATGCCTAAAGACCGCTCTGATGTTTCTTTATTTTCTGAGTACACACCTACAGATATATCTGTCCAATCTATCTAGTGGGAACAAAAAGCTGGAAATGATTGGGAGCAAACAATAACCATTTGCAATAAGCATTTGCGCCCAAATGCTGGAAAATAAACAATAGCAATTCAGATAAATTGGTTAAAGTTTTTTGATTTATCAGATTAAAACAAACAATCCTTTATATTAATTTTCCAGTGTTTGGGATCAACGGATCGATTATCATTTTCTCCCATACATTGACAGATTTTTGTTCTCACCATACAGATTGGACAGATAAATCATTGTGTGTGTGTGTGTGTACACAGCTTAAGTTCCAGAAAAAGCATAATGTGTTGAATGTGATTTGAACAAAGTACTTATGTTTTGTAAACCATGTCCAGTTGTTATAGTAATGAGACGTGTAATGGTCACAAAAAAACACAAGATACAAAAAATGGTTGGAACCATACACAAAGTGACCGCATTAAAACAATAAATAAAATGCATAGGAATAATAATGCAGCCGATATTAAGGGAAAATCCTATAACCCATAGCTCATGTATTGGTATATTAACAAATACTGTATATTAATCATCAAATAAGAGCAAATAAAGAGATCTCCTCTATGATAACTGATACAGAGTCAGGTGAATGAAACACCTATAAAATGGTATATGGCAAACTTTGAATGCAAATATTTTTATTGCACACATACAACACCACCACCACCACATGACAATAAAACCATATAAACAAAACTTAAGTATTACCACATAAAAGGTCTCTCATATCTCCTATATATTTGGCTACATCTGTCACTCAAAGTGGGTGTCTGTGTCTATAACGCTCTGTTCCTGGACTTTCCTCTTAATGTGTGATTGCCTTCATCTGTGCTGAACACCTTTCTGAGAAATTAACCTGTTTAAAACAGGTGATGGCAATCATACATTAAGGGGAAGTCTAGAAACAGAGCATTGTGTCCCTCCTGGAGAGGGTCATGTTAGGAGGTATGTGACAGAGAACCAGCCCAGTGAGCCCACAGGCAGTGCCAGACACCCACTGCCTTCCCATGTTGCCCAGCACTGCTACTCCACAGCCACCAGGTGAGCGCCCCCCTCCCGCGATTTGCGGCAAAACCTCCCCCCCCGTGCCCCCCCTCCCGCGATTTGCGGCAAAAACACCCCCGCGACCCCCCCTCCCGCGATTCGCTGCAAAAAGAACCCCCCCACGACCCCTCCCGCAATTGGCGGCATAACCACCACCCCGCGACACCCCCCCCTCCCGCAAATCGCGGCAAACCCTCCCCCGTGACCCCCCCCGATTCGCGGAAAAAACACCCCCGCGACCTCCCTCCCGCGATTCGCGGCAAAAAGGACCCCCCCGCGACCCCCCTTGCACGATTGGCGGCACCCCCCTGCGACCCCCCTCCCGCGATTCGCGGCAGCCCCAGGATTAAATGGCACATGCAAAACACTGACATGGCTATGGTCGACAATGAAAAAGGTTGACATGAGTTTTTGAAGATTTATTTTTAATTTTTTATTTTTCATATTCATTGTCATGTGTCGACATGGACACCAATGAAGTGGCACACTTATGTCAACATTTACATGTGTTGACCTTTCTGTGTTGATTTTTTCTTGTGGCGATTCGCGTCACACCCCCCCCAACCCCCCCTCCCGCGATTCGCGGCACCCCCCACCTCCCGCAATTCGCGGCAACCCCCCACCGGAACCCCTGTGAACCCCGCCCTCCCTCGATTCGCGGCACCCACCCCCGCGACCCCCCCGTGATTCGCGGCAGCTCCAGAATTAAATTGCACATGGAAAACACTGACATGGCTATGGTCGACAATGAAAAAGGTTGACATGAGTTTTTGAAGTTTTTTGTCATTTTTTGAATATTTTCATATTCATTCTCATGTGTCGACATGGACACCAATGAAGTGCCACACTTATGTCAACATTTACATGTGTTGACCTTTCTGTGTTGATTTTTTTCTTGTGGCGATTCGCGTCACACCCCCCGCAACCCCCCCTCCGGCGATTCGCGGCACCCCGGCACCCCCCCCCGCGACCCCCCCCCTCCCGCAATTCGTGGCAACCCCCCACCGGAACCCCCATGAACCCCGCTCTCCCGCGATTCGCGGCACCCACCCCCCGCAACCCCCCCCCCTCCCGCAAATCGCGGCACCCCCCACGATTCGCGGCAGCCCCAGGATTAAATGGCACATGCAAAACACTGGCACGGCTATGGTCAACAATGAAAAAGGTTGACATGAGTTTTTGAAGATTTATTTCATTTTTTGAATGTTTTCATATTCATTGTCATGTGTCAACATGGACACCAATGAAGTGGCACAGTTATGTCAACATTTACATGTGTTGATCTTTCTGTGTTGAGTTTTTCTTGTGGCGATTCGCGTCACACCCCCCCGCAAACCCCCCTCCCGCGATTCGCGGCACCCCCCGTGACCCCCCACCTCCCGCAATTCGCGGCAACCCCCCACCGGAACCCCTGTGAACCCCGCCCTCCCGCGATTCGGGGCACATAACCCCGCGACCCCCCCCCCCTCCCACAATTCGCGGCACCCCCCGTGATTCGCGGCAGCTCCAGAATTAAATTGCACATGGAAAACACTGACATGGCTATGGTCGACAATGAAAAAGGTTGACATGAGTTTTTGAAGTTTTTTTTTTTTCATTTTTTGAATGTTTTCATATTCATTCTCATGTGTCGACATGGACACCAATGAAGTGCCACACTTATGTCAACATTTACATGTGTTGACCTTTCTGTGTTGATTTTTTCTTGTGGCGATTCGCGTCACACCCCCCCCCACCCCCCACTCCCGCGATTCACGGCACACACACACCCCCCCGCGATTCTCGGCACCCCACCCCGTGACCCCCCCCTCCCGTGATTCACGGCACATCCCCCGCGACCCCCCCTACCATGATTGGCCGCAACCCCCACCGCCGTAATCCCCCTCCCGCGATTTGCGGCAACCCACCCTGCGACCCCCCTCCCGCGATTCTCTGCAATCCCTCCCCTCCCGTGATTCGCAGCATCCACCCCCCCACAACCCCCCCCTCCTGCAATTCGCGGCACCCCCCGCGACCCCCCCTCCTGCAATTCGCGGCACCCTCCGCGACCCCCCCTCCCGCGATTCGCGGACACCTAAGTTGCAATACAGGGCATCTTTCATACAATTCTAACCATATTTCTCATATACAAACGTTCACAAATTAAGGGGGCGCAGCCCCTTACGACGGTGTGAAGAGCGCCCGTAGGGCGCGATGAATCACCTAGTCCAATATATATACTGGAACATAAGTCGGCAAGTATGGAATTAAAGACTTTAAAGTGCTAATACAGTATATGTACTAAGGTGGAACTTTAATAAGATGAGAGTTCTATTTCAGATGGGATGCTGCAATAAACAACAAATCCAATACGATCTATTATTTTTTTAGTGCTAAATAAATGAGAAGTAGATTCTGATTGGTTGCCCAATGCATCCTATGTGAAATAGAGGTACATTTACCAAGATGGGAGTTCTAAGAGTGCCATAAACCTGATTTAAGATGGCATCAAAGAACAATCACATCTTGCTACCTCCCAGTTTAACGCACCCCAGTAGATAACACTATTGAGCCAAATTATTTATTTCAAGGATTATGTAACATCAGCAAGAGAAGAGGCCTGCAAATTGGAAATATCTACATTTATCACCACCAGGCGGACCTCACTCTTGAATTCTACACTTGGTTTTCGGGAGAGCTTAGCGGACAGTACACAATGGGGGTTATTCAGACCCGATCAGTGTAATGCAAATTAACAGGGCAACCAATTATGTAAATGGTCATTTGCTCCGAGAAATTCCCAGATTTTCATTCCAACCAGTCAGATGGTTTCCAATCTTATAGTGCATACCCAGCTTCATGCAGTATTTCCCCTTTCACAGTTCCCTTCTAATTCATCATATTCTAATACTCTCTCTTGCATGCATCACTCACTTCCGCTCTTTAATCCATTCCATTACTCCCTCTTTCCTGTTCAGTATGTACCCCTTCCAATACCATTATTTTCCAACCTCGCTCAGTATATGCCAAGCCCCTTCTCACTATTGTACTGTACATTGGGTCCCTATATTATTCCCACATCACCTCTGCTATCTCTATGCGAGTCCTACTGTGCCAAAAGGATGGGTGCCTACTCCTTGGCAGGGGTGATGCTACCAGATGGGCATTAGGTATAGACTACAACATGAATGACAAAATAAATAGATGTCCCAGCCAGCATCATACTCCCAGTCTGATAGGAGCAGAACACCCCACCCCTCTTGAAGGATGGCTGGTGGGGTTAGATACACAGAGTAAAAGGAATCTCCTAATATACCTGTGTGGGTAACTGGTATGCAAGTCTCTCCAGCAAGCAGGTATAAAGACTGTTTATCTAGAACTGGGCTATATATTCCTGCTTAGTTGGCCTATTTTGTTGTTACATGATATTGCAAGAGGAAATAACATTTAGCTAAAGCATGGAAACAGTTATTGACTATTAGAAGGTCCCATTTGTTGTACTTAGCTTACCTCTATGGCAGACGGATGGGCACTTGTGATTACGACATCCCAAGGTACGGCCACATTGCTGGTCACAGTCAGGGCAGTTTCCCGTACAACACTAGGCAGAAACAGCAAAGACTTATGCACAGAACTGCATTACAAACAATAGAAAACAAAACACATCGATCTGCTACTGAATCACCAACTGCACAGGTGCCCGGGTCATACACTGGTAAAACAAATCATGTACTGGAACAGTATCTGAGGATGGGGCTAGGACAAACCATAGCGCCTCAGCCCTGTAATACATGCACCATCACGAGTGTATTCATCCCTGAACACTACTGCACAATATCTGCTATATAAAAGGTTTACTAAAAGTCAAGAAATCACATTTTTTCAGTGTAGATTACAATGTTGTTACTAAACCTATGTAAGGGAAGTGTAATGACGGTCATGGCAGCTGCTGCTGAATTACATTACTCACTAATGCTGTACAGTACAGTAATGGTTTCCCAAGCAGCCAACATTCATTATAAAGTCTCACTTTTATACAGACGTTCAAACCTTTACAGGCACCTAACCATTAAAGCGAATGTCCATACATTACTTTGCAATGGGATTCTGGGATACTGCACCTTCCGCAGCCATACTGACTGCCGACTGCGTTTTCTGCCACACCAATTACTTATGCTAGGTACACACCAGAACGATGCAGATCGTGAGACGACCATATGATGGTCACACGATCTGCTGGAGCACACGATCTGCTCACAATTTGCATAAGATCTGATCCTGCTCTGTACCCAGTTGAAGGGTCGTTTTTGAATCCTACCTGCTGCAGGTAGGATCTGAAAAACAACCAAACGACCAGCGGGGCCGCACATCGGATCAGAAAAGGCCGAAAACATGCCTAATTTACATACAATCGGTCGCGGTTGTATCGGAATCGGGTGAATTGAGGCCACATCGTTCTGGTGTGTACCCAGCATCATTCTAGTTTCCTCTCGGATGCAGCTAAGGTTATGAACTTGTCCGCTATTGTGTTCAACTGTCAGTCACTGTTTCGCTTATTCGTTTATGTACTCTGTAATTGGGCGTTGTGGAACCCTTGTGCCCCCATATAAAGTATAATAATAATAATACTAATGATAATAATAATAATAATAATAATAATATTTAAAAGCACCTCTTAGATATGGACATGTCGTTTTTACATGGATAAAACCAGACAGACATTCTATAAAAGCCATCCAAATAAATTAGGTTGCATCTTCTAAAAATGTAATAATATTTTTATGAGAAGATGTAAATCCTCATGTTTAAAAAATGTTTGGTTTGCTCCAACAAAGGATAAAGCGAATCTATAAACGTGGAGAAATTTTCTATCTTAAAATGTTTCACTTATCCTGTAATCAGAATTCAATACTTGGAAACTACAAGAACATTAAAAATAATGAAAATGTGCAAACGCTAGAGACGTGCGGGTTCGGATTTATTCAGTCTTTTTACTAAACTAGCACAAGCCCAGAATACGATGCCTTTTTCCCCCCAAACAAAACCGATTAAGGGGGGTATGCAATGTGTGTCGACCTCCCGCAGCCATCTACCGACGGGGGAGATGGCTGCGGGGCCCTATTCAATGACAGCATTGAACAGGGGTTCTCCGCAGAACGAGCCCGACATCACAAGCGGTCGGGCTCGTTCTGCCGAGAAAAGCCGGAAATAGGCGAGCTCCCTGCCAGAGCTCGTCCTATTTCCGTCCTCAACTCGCGGCCACACCCCCTTCTCGCCGCTCGGCGTCCGGGACATTGAATCCCGACCGCCGAGCTCATGTCGAGCAAAGTGAGAACGGGACAGGGGCACGTACCCCTGACATTGAATACCCCCCTAAATCTAAACCGTATAGCTCTAGAAAAACACGTGCTATAATGGTATGCATTCAGTATGTCAACATTCATAATGCCGACACCAGAATGTTGAGTAGTAGATCAAAATGGAGAAAAACTTATGTCGACCTTTTCAATGTCGACCTTCCCATTGTCGACCTTAACCTTGTCATCCTTCCGTGTTTGATCCAATGCATGTGGACAAACAGGGTCCACCCAATGATTCATGCCCTTCCCCAGCATCATCTAACTAGTTTATTGGCATATACAGATGTGTCCTTATTTACCCATCATTTGTGGTGCCATATGGGGTAACTTAGATGCTGCAACCACAGGAAAGTCGTCGACACTTTAACGTACTGTAGATCTCGTGCAGCTGCATACCAAGATGACTGCATTGTACAGGGCACTCAGAATTTATACTTGTGTGGCGTTAATGGCAGTGCTTCCTTCTCAGACTAGTGTAAGTGTCACTCACTGCTGCATCCACACAAAGGTGCTAGATGTGCTCAGCTTTGTTCTCTTGCATTCTCAGTGGAAAAAAGATGCAAATTAGGAAGTGACAAAGGCTTTTCATAAACGATACTTGAGGGAATTACAGAAATGCTTGAGTAAACAGGAAAGTCTTGTAAGCTTTTTGAGGGATTTTACGTTGGGAGCCTCTCGAACTGTGCGGGGAAGCGAGTTCCATAAAGTCCGAGGTTGACAGCCATTAGGTCAAAAGCAAAAAGTCGACATACATAACACTGGCATTGACAAATGTTGACACAAGCAAAATGTCGACACGGTAAAGGCCGACATGAGGGTTTTTTTTTAATCAATGTGACACCTGAGCATCAGGACCCTATATTAGTGTCCTGCTTTGATCACTCAGCTTCCGCTGCACTCGGCACACTTTACTAATCGGAGTCTACGTGGATGGTAAAGTAAGAAAAAGGAAAACACTGTGAGAAAAACTTTTGGTGTCAACCTATACATTGTCTGGCAGCCCTCTGGATGCCATGAAACAAAGATGGACCATTATAATAGCATACCTCCCAACTGTCACGATTACAGCGGGACAGTCCCGATTTCGGGTCCTGTCCCGCTGCGGGGGTGGCAGTTGGGAGACCCCCCAATGTAATAGAATAGACGCTGTGCGCATGCGCACAGCGTCTATTCTCGCATGAAAATGAGGTTGCGGCTAATTAGCATAAGCCGCACCCTCATTTGCATACGCCCCGCCCCCTTTTCGGACGCTCGCGCGGCTTCGCCGAGCGAGTGTCCCTATTTCATTGAATCAGAAGTTGGGAGGTATGTAATAGGCAAGACAAGGTAACCAGGTGGGAGGAAAGACTGTGGTCATTGGCTGGAGAGGAAGTTGGAGATGTAGTGAGGCCTTGTATTGGACCGTGAGGAGTTTGAAGGAGATCTGGTAGAGGGAGGGGAAACCAGTGCAGGGCTTGACAGAGAGGAGAAGAGCAAGATGGGAGTGGGAGAGACCAGTGAGAAGGCTGCAGCTGACAGGATGAGCAGCACGGACAGTTTAATTGTTTGCATTGCTGCCTGACAGCGCTGAGGTCATGGGTTTGATTCCCCCCATAGCCTTAATTTGTATAGTTTGTATATTCTCCCCGTGCTTGTGTGGGTTTCCTCTGGATACTCCAGCTTCCTCCCACAATCCAAAATTGTACTGGTAGGTTTATTGGTTCCTAACAAAATTAACACTAGATTGTCTGTGTGTGCGTGTGTACATGTGGTAGGGAATATAGTATTGTAAGCTCCACTGGGGCAGGGACTGATGTGACTGTTAAAATATTCTCTGTAAAGCACTGCGGAATATGTTATATAAATAACTGTTAATTAATAAATAAATGATTAGTGAGTGATGCGAGTGAAAACTGCACTTTTGTCTGGATTTTCCGTACCATATTCACATTTCTTTCCCAAGAATAAAGCTGAGGAAATGACCAGCACTTTTACCCTGTGGTAAGAGTGCAGGAGGACAACGAATACTTACTTCAAATTCCGCTCCTGAAAAATGTGACATTCCCCAGCTGAATGTTGAACAAAGTCCACATAAAGCTACACAGTGCAGCAGCAGATGTTGAAAACCTATTGGGGGGGGGGGGGGGGGGAAGAGTCTAATACTGTAATTATTTGAAAACATTTAATCACCGCAGTGGTGCAGCAATAATTTGTACGTTATTATGCTTGACATTGTAGGACTCCAAAAACTCATGGGGGGAAAAAAAAAGTCTACATTGTGTGGGCTTAAAGAGGTAACTACTTTGCCAGATGGTGTGAAATCAACTTAACAAAAACAAGCAAAGAGCACAGTAGCCATATGTACACGGAAACATCTTGAATGTCAATGAGACAGTGCATGTGTTATTGGTTTATTAGAAGAGATTTATTTGGGAATGATGTGCTATTGCCATCAGAAGCCACTGAGTCTCGCAGCGAGTGGTAAATGAATGCCGGTTCTGCAGTACAAGTATTTGTCAATGTGTAACAGTAGATGAGAAAGTGAAGGAGATAGGAAGCTGTGTCGGGATATTAGAACTCTAGCCTTCCATTAGTCTGGTGTAATAAAAGTGTAAGGTTTCACGGCCATCAATCCAAGGCATGGGAGAAGCACATAATGAGTATTACAGCACAGCTACACATGAAGGCAATTACTTGCTAATTAAACTTCCTCATCATGGGCCAATGTCGGATTACTAATTAAATGTAAATGTAGCTTTTGGATGGAATGGGATCATTGGATAGACGGCAACTAGGTCTACAAGCATTAGGTCGACATGGGGTTAGGTCGAGAGGGTCATAAGGTCGACGTAGCATTATGTTGACATGGGCAAGTTCGACAGCCAAAAGTTCGACATGGAGTTTTCACAGTTTTGTCCTGAATGTCGACATGGACACCAAAATAGTCAACATCGACACCGAAACGTAGCACCACGTCCCCTCGCATGGCTGTCTATGCTCAGCACACTATTTTTCTCCCACCATGCCCTAGTGGATGGTAGGGCATGAAATATCACCTGTCGGCACATGTCGTGTCGACATGGAGACCGAAATGTAGCACCGTGTCCCTCGCATGGCTCTCTACGCTTGGCACACTATTTTATTCTCCAACCATGTCCTAGTTGATGGTAGGGCATGAAATACCACCTGTCGGCACATGTCAGCACCAAAAACAGAGAAAAACCCTATGTCGACCTTTTGACTGTAGACCTTGCCCAGGTTGACCTAATGTTGTGTCGACCTTATCCCATGTCAACCTTCAGTCATGTCGACCTAATGCTTGTAGACTTAGCAGCTAGGTCACTTGCAGATAGGAGAGTGCTGGGATATAGGACCGATAGAAGGCTGCCACTTTTATCGCTCTTTGGGGCAGATGTATGAACCAGCGTTAAGTGCAAAAATGCACTTAACGCTGGTTAACTAGGGGGGAATTCCGATTTTGCTAATGTATCACTAGCGCACCTAACGTGCGCTAGTGACAGCCCGCCGAGTTACGCTCGGCGGGGCTGTCCCCTGCAATCCCCCCCAGGGATTAACGGCCGGGGCGATGTATTAACAGCCTTCAAGGCGTTAATTCGCCCCCGCCGCTTCGCCAGCTCAGGGCTAACGTTGTCCTATCCCCCACTGTGGGGACAACGCTAGCCCTGGCTTCTGGCTCGGGCTGCGCAGGAGATCTCGCGGTTTTTGCGAGATCTCGCGCATGCCCATTAGAGACGGACCCGGGGGAGAAGCGCACTGAGCATGCGCAGGACGCCGGGGGAGCCGATAAGGAGAGCCGTTAACGCTGGGAATAACGGCTCTCCTTATCAGCTAGGGGGGGGGGTTAATACATTAGCAAATAACGGGTGCCTGCTTCTCCTCGTTATGCAGGAGAAGTGGGACCCGTTATTTCAGAAGCGCAAAGGGGGGGTTAGTACATCTGCCCCATTATTAGATGCGGACTATGGTCTGGTCTGGATAAATCAATGCAAAGTGTCAGGTGGAAGTACGGAAGGACAATGATGAGCAGAGACAGAAGGGGCTGGTGAAGCAGAGATGGGAAGGTGGGAGTAACAACTGGCAGTACTTGAAGCGGTCACCCCTCAGCACCACAACCACATGACCCCTCTCACGTTACTTAGGTGCTAAGTAGTCTCTCACTCTCCCTGGTGCTAGGTCAATATTTCCCTAGTTAAACGACCTTCACCTACAGCCCTCCATTACGGTCTATTCCAGCTTATAGTCATTAACCCTTTGAGTGCCAAGGGATTTGTCAAAATAGGTGTGAAAATTGCCAAGAAAACATTTTTATTCATCATAATGACCTGTAATGTTGTTTTCCCTTATATAGGAAATATAATCTTTTTTACACAACATTTTTTATTTGAATTTATAGAACAAATGTGAGGGAGGCTGGCATTTTTGGCTGATATTTTGCACATCTCTCATATGTTGGCACTCAAAGGGGTAATATAGCTACTTTTGATCCATTTTTGTTTAATGTGAGAGGATTCTTGTGACTGTGTGTTACTCAGCAGGACAAACTATAAATCCCAATATACTGTAAACGTGACCCCAATTCCTAACAGTCATTTTGTCATCAGTTAATCAGAAAATTGCCCATCACACAACTGAAGACTATAATGAAAATGTAAAATGTCAGATTTAAAGCGCAGGAAATACTCTGTTTAACACATGAGGGCAGCAGTATAGGAGAAGGATAAAGTATGCATGACCAGCGAATGGGAAGTTAGCAGTCAGAAGACAGACAGCTGCATCTTGCTGAGCAAGTGGACTTACCTTCTCCCTCTACCACCCTAACCCTCCCTACCTGCAGCCTGACGCACCCTCAACTCCTAAATCTACCCCAGCTTAACTCTTTGACTTTCCAGCAAAGTTGCAATCAGGATTCCGGTGTTGTAGCCATCAGAATCCTGGCGTTGGTATTTTAACCGCCAGCCTTCCGGTTGCTACTCACAAATTAGGCACACAAGCCTGGAGAGGGGTGCGCTCCTTTCACCGCGTAGGTCACAATTGGTGATTGGCGGAGCAAAGATGAGCACAGCTACAGTATTTATGTTTTATTATGTCAGGGATAGGGAGCCCTTTGGCCCTCCAGCTGTTGAACTACACATCCCAGCATGTCCTGCAACAGTTTTAACATGGCCAATTGACAAAACTATAGCAGGGCATGCTGGGATGTGTAGCTCAAAAGCTGGGGGGCCAAAGGTTCCCCATCTCTGGATTTAGGTACTGGTAAAACTTATCCAAATGTGGGATAAAGAGGTGGACTACTACCTAGCGAGCCAGATGAGTAATCGGTTGTAGTAAGTGGATACAAACATAGGAACTTGCACCACTCGCTAAAAATCCCAAGGCTCCTGCATTCTTTGCAGTTGATAATTATACAGTGAACAGTAAAATGCGCTTGTAAACTTCCCCAAATCATTCCTCTGTTGACGTGCCAAATTTGCTTTCTTTATTACATAAAGTGGTTGGGCAGAGGAGAATATAGATAGATCAACTTCTAGGAAACAAATCGCATAGAAATTCATGGACCTGCAGAAGGAACACGTTTTACTAAACTGCCTGCAAGTACATGGATGATGGAGTGCACTTATTGTGCCTGCATTTACCCAGTAATAATACCAGGGTAACGTGCTAGTAAAAGAACATGTTACCCCTGCTCAGTATGTTTTCTTCTCAATACTTAATAATGGGGCTAAAGACAATTGGTAAAGAACGGTGTCTGGTACCCCTTATTCCCCTACACAATACTACTCTTTTATTCGAGGGCAATTTTTATTTATATAAAATCCTAAGCGGTCATATTTATATTATTTTAATAGTGGCCTCTTATTTTCAGAGGGGGAATCATCTATTATTATGTTAGTTATGCGCTTACTTTTTAGTTGACAAATAAGGCCACATATTATTTTAGATTTCTTATTATGGTGGCAAAAACGGGTATGGATCATTGGATAGACATCAATTAGGTTAACAAGCATGAATGTCAACATGATTGAAGGTCAACATGGGGTTAAAACGACAGTCATTAGGTCGACACAAGCATTAAGTCGACACTGGGTGGGTCGGCAGTCAAAAGGTCGAAATGGGGATTTCCCTTTCTTTGTCCACAAAAAAAGTGCACTGCATCCACTCGCTATGCTCGGCACACTATCTTATTCTCCCACCACAACCTAGTGGTTGGTAGGGCATGAAATACCGCCTGTAGGCACACACACACAAAAAAAAAGTGAAAAAAAAAACCCATGTCAACCTAATGCTTGTGCAGACCTAATGACCCTGTCAACCTAACCCCACGTTGACCTTCATGCAAGTCGACCTTGTAGTGTCGACCTAGTGACCATATCCTGGCAAAAACTCATACTACCATGATCGTCACAGTCCATGGATATCTATAGGAGATGAGCCAGACCTGAGGCGGAACAGTCTGGAAATATGGGATGAAAGAAAACTGGATTTTGGCTTTGAGTGGCCTGGGGCAATTAAGACAGTGGGACCCCCATGTAATTCAGGTCATCAGCTACGCTCTAAAACAAGAATGCACAACAAGCTCACATCACACTTAGTAAATGCCTAGCATAATTATACCAAAACAATGACCAGAATTACCCAGAATGACAAGGCTCCATTTGAGAATGGGTCCTATCCATTTTAGCACTCACCAATACCCCTTTCACACAGAAAGTAAAGCAGTTCCACCCGGGAATTTCATGAAAATCACAGGTCATTTTTCTGTGTGAAAGGGTCAATCCGGATCTTAAAATGACCAGAGTTGGGGACCCAGATTTTAAGATCCGGGTCGACCCTTTCACACAGAGGAAACCCCCCCCCCCCCCCGTGAAATAGAGCAAATTGTACAGGGGTCTGACAGCGAGCAGCCGAATAACCTGGCGCGTCAAAAGCCGGGTAATTGCTGGGTTATTCGGCCGCCGGTGTGTAAAAGCGGCTTAAGGTAATTATGACATATTACAGCTTACCACTATTTCTGAATGTACTACTTAGTATATCTATAGATGGGCTAAGCAGTACGATGCATTTATTTAAAACAGTAGTGGTCACCGTTAACATTATTAAATGACCATGATTTATTCCATAAGCATCTCATTTAGGGGGTTACTCAAGGTGTAACAATATTTCTGTCAGTCAAAAATATTGTCACTTTTTGACGAGAAACGGTTGAATATGCATTCGATCTATTCAGTCTACCCAATGGTCGTAAACTAACCCACATGTATTTTTCAAAAATGGAAGCAGATTTGACTTTTAACAAAGTGGAAACTGCATGGGAGAAAATGGCCGCATTGAATAGGTGTGTGTCCATATTTCGGACTGTTGTAAATATTGGTCCACCTTGAACACTTAAGTGTTCAATATACAGAAACTATCTCAATAATGATAGGCTTATTTGGGGACGATAGATCTCGATATTTTATTAAACCACACGCTACCTGTACATGTACCAGAATGTATGAAAGACTAAAACGATCACTGCAATTGCTATATAATGAAACCATTCAATATCTTGGTCCAAGGACATGATCAGCATTCCGGCAAGGCTTAAATGTCATTCCAAACCACAACGCAACGCGTTTCATCATTTGACTTTGTCATGAGGTGTGGCCTGGAGTGTTTCTCAAGTTTAAATGAGAAAACTAATTAAACTGTGAAATTATTAACAATATATCTTTGAAAGAATGAAAAAAAAAAAAAGAAAAAAATTAAAGTCCTATAAATATTAATCAGCAATAGTGAGGTGGAGATAGTCCATGAATTACTGATGAACCAAATGAAGTAGGACCAAATACAGTGATGAATTGATTATATACTCAGAAAAGAACCCAAATTTGTCAGAACCCACTAAACCTCATATGGCACAACTGCCAAATAAAACTATAATGGGTGAAGGCATCCTTTACAATACAAGGCTATCACTGCTCCTCACCTCTATGGGTGAGGAACAGTGTCTATGGAAAAAAAAAGTCTATAAAGAAAAGTTAAGTCACAAAAGTGAACATTAAACATCCATATATTGAAGTTAATACTTTTATAAGGGAACATAATATGTTACAGACAAAGACAGGAATTCAGGACAAAGAAGCAATACATTATCTCCCAAAGCTTATCGAACTACACAGATAAATGTGAACTACAACACGTCAACCATCTTGTTTTCAAAATATGTAAATCTGGAATCAATCTAGATCCAACATATGTGATGCAAAGATGAAATATTAGTTGATTTGTAACCTTCAGATGAATCCATACTGCATTCCAAATAAGGACAATATTATGAAGGCAGCAATAGGCTACTGAATGTGTATTTGCCAGGACAAAGGACAGAGTTCAAATGCAAAATATGCCAGTCAACAATGTAACGGCAGTTGATGAAGTGGAGAAGAGGCACATGGAAATAAATAGCATTAATCCTTGATTGGAATAAAAGTACCAGACCAGTAATATAAATGGTGTGGTATATATTGCTGACCGTCACAGGGGCTCTTTCAATTAGCCGCTAATAGATGGCTATAATTAGCATGACGCTTTGAAAGGTTATTCAATTAAACATTCTTTTTCGGATACTAATGCATTAGAGCCATGGTCCTCCACATACAGGGAATGTGATGCCTTGATTACTGGCCATCCCCATCTTAATCCTTTATCAATATTGCTGCAACTATGTCAGGAATTTTAGATGCCCCTTTCAGACCGCACTTATTACCCGTTATTTTGCTGTTTTTTTTTTACAGTTTCAAAACGGTAATTTGTGCAGTCTGAAAGGTGCAGAGTGAATTTGCCGGTTCTATTGAACTGGTATTTCTAAACGGTAATAAAGCAGGGTACTACCTGTTTCAGACCCGTTTTTTTTCATCCACTGTTTTTTATGGGTTCAGTGTTGTGAAGGGACAAAATCTGCACTGAAATACCGTTTAAAGATATGCGGTGTGAACGGGGTTTTAGCTGGCAGACCCGTTTTTAGAAACATTTTAAAAAACCTGGTCAAAGCCAGTTTTGCGGTCTGAAAGAAGCATTACTGTCATCAGACAGACCATTACCATCTGCTGGTGAAACTGGAGTACTGCTGCCACAAGGAAAAAAAATATTTTAAAAGTACGAAAGGCAAATGATTAATTTATACTCAAATACTATTTTAATACTCAAAAGTATTTAATTTTGTTCCACCTTATTAAGTTTGTTAAATCGGGCACATCGAGACAAACTTTCACCAATGCTTCTGGGATTGTAGGAAGGTGAATCACTTTTGGAATAAACTGGTGTTTATCAATGATGTATGGTATGACAGATGGAATTTATACCATGTTCTCATTGTCGCCCCTGCAAAAACCCGGGTTTTTGGCGGGGCACAGAGCATCTCAGCTCACAGAGCCCATTCATACTGCACCTTAGACCTGGGAATTTCCTGTGTCTTCCCCGTTCACACTGCTTCCCCTGGTCTGCCTGCCAACAACTGTGTGGAATCTAATAGCAGCTCTGATTGGCTGTTGAAAAAGTAGCTAGCTGTAAGCTGCTGTTTAAAAAGCAGCTTTTATTGGCTGGCTAAAGATGATGTCATTTAAAGAGGGTTAGCCAGTGCAGAGTTCCCAAAAATTACATTGAACTGCTCATAAAATGGGAAATCCATACAGGCACCACCACTCTTCCTCCAATTTAGGTCATGGACCTTAGAGTACTGCTTGCGTAGTGCTTTCAGTTTATTTATTACCTGTTGCTGTGTTTTAATGGATGACACGGGCAGACAGGATTTTCGCAATGTTGTAGTAAACTGTGGAGTCCTTCACTGTGCCGGTCACTTGCTTTTTAATCTCCTCCTCTCCTCTCACAGCCAGCAGCTCCAACACTTCCTCATCCCTCCAGTGCGCCATCTCTGCTCTCCTCTACGCTGCACTAAATGGATGTCACAGGTCACCTGATTTCATTCCCCAATGAGCTTGCTTTTTTGCATCTTGTGTGAAAAACCTGTGTCTAGGCTGTTCACACTGCCGTATGCCTGTGTATTTCCCAGGAAAAACCCTGCAAAAAACCCGTGTGAAATTACCGGGGCATTACACCCAGGAATTTCACTCAAACCTGTTCACACTGAGACACAATATGGGAAATTACCTCTTGCCCTGGCAAATACCCAGGTTTTTGCGGCAATGAGAATGGGGTATTACTTACAATTACCATGCTCTTTAGTCATTGGAATTTTTGGGTCCCTTTCCTTCAGGTCACCCTGACTCAAATTTATTTCCCTTTCTCACTATAGTTCTAACTGTGGTAAAGAAAGTCCTTCAACGAAAACAGACCCAGTTAGTGGCAGTTAGATTCTTCAGGAAGTGGGGTATTTATATTGAGTATATAGATCAAGAAAGGGGAAACTTTGGCTACCAACTGTTGTTGAACTACACATCCCAGCATGCCCTGCAACAGTTTTAGCATGGAAAAAAATAGCAAAACTATAGCAGGGCATGCTGGGTTGTATAGTTCAACAACAGATGGGAGCCAAAGGTTCTCAATACCTGATCTAGATCCTACACTCCAAGTGGATATTATGACAGCGTTTGAATCTACTATGCCCTGGCAGTTCCATAGACAGCTAACTATAGACAAAACAGTTATCCAGTTCCAATTTTTTTCTTGTACACATCCTAAATGATTTACTCCTTATGTATTGCTGGTCTGTCGTGGTTACTCCAGTCTTCCCTACAGTATATGAGACGTCTCATTCCTACTAATTTGCAGCCAAAGTAATATTGGACAATAGGGAGGCAGGTGCAAAAACCCACTCAATCAGTCTAAACTGAGGAATCAATGGGAGTTTTTCCCCACATGTAACCCGATTTGGGAGTTTTTCCATGGATTAGGTTCAGTCCCTCTTTAGGGATTCGGGACTAACTGGATTACCCCAGGGTGGCAAATAAAGAGGATTAACTGAATACACCACCACAATGTCCACAAGAAATCAAAATAATAACGGCTCTTTTAATCCTGGTATTGCTGAATAATCATTTAAAAGGGATTCAATGAAACGATACAAATGAAGTAAAAAATAAATAAATAAAAAAATCCAACATGTCATTTATATAGACTGGCGTTCTTTCTGTAATATGCAATAACAGATGTGTGTGTTTTATTAGTAATAGTAACTTTTATTTTGCCACATTACTCCTATTTAAATTATTGTGTAAACACCTTACCCATCCCTTTAACAAAGTCCAATAACAAGGCGTGCTGGGGACGTGGCTTGGAGTGTAACTTGGCATTTTGGTGAATGTGAACAGTCATTATACACCAATCACTCTGGCACATGTATAGTGTCAATTCGTTTTATAAATACTGAAAATTATCTTCACCATAGACGGGACCTTGGGTGTTTTAGATTAAAGTTTATTTGCACTTATTAATTCACTTCTCCTATAAAATGTGATGAACTGATCAACTGAAAATAGCGCTACTGATACTGAAGTGTAAAACTATTTGTATGACAATGCGTAACCAATATGCCAACCATAGGGGGGGGGGGGGGCACTGCCTCATAGCACTGATGTCTTGAGTTTGAGTCCCAACAAGGTCCTACCTGTGTAAGAGTTGAATGTTCTCCCCGGTAGGTTATTTGTATTAGTCTACATGTGTTGGAGTACAGATTGGGTAAAAACCACCATGAGAAGTAAAACAACTTTACACCTGATGCCACATTAATCCTTGCATGACATATACCAGAAGCAGCAGCGCTAAAACCGTAACATCATGCCACAGAGCAGGGAGAGACTCCTATCACTATGCGTCTCTGCATTGTGCTGCATTCATTGATGCCCCTCAATGTCTACTGAATCAATTGAATTACAGTCCAATGACACTAACAGGGGTATTCAATCCCGGGTCACGACTGTCTATCTGTCTCGACAACTGCGACCCTGGACCATTTTCATTTTGCTCGACAGCATATCAGCGATTCAATGTCCCACCTGCCGATCGGCAAAAAGGGGGCATGTCCGCGCAAACGGCCGTGGATTGTCGAGATTCGGCCATGATCACAACAAGTCACGGCAGTAATTGTCAAAAAGATGGCAAAACAGCATTGAATAGGTGCCGGCCGCTATTTCCCCCATCGGAAATAGCAGCGGGGATTGAATACTCCCCTATAACTTACACTTTTTATGGAAAATTAGAATAAAGTTCAAGTATTTTCTCAAACAGCATCCTAAATCGGATGCAGTTAATTTAAATAGGGACGGTAAAAATACCAACAACCATTGGCAGACAGTCAAAATGCCGACATTTCTTTGAAACAGACTTGATCTTACTGCACTTTCCAAGGGGGCATAGAGTTCGATTATAAGTGTGATGAGCACAGTGAGGCATGGTGCCCTAAAGGCAAGGTACACTTATAGTGTCAACCTAAGGTGACATAAACCCCCTAAAAGTCAACTTTTTGACATGTTTCGACTACAGAAAGTAGCATAAGTCAGAGTATTAGCCTTACCTTTCTCTTGCACTGATGCCTCTGACAATCCCGAGTTTTAGGGCATTTGGTTTCACATAAGTAAGGCTTATGACAAGGCATTTGCTTTGTGTGTTTGCCACAGCGACATTGCTTTTCAACCTCCTGAAAAATGTAAAACAAATATCTGGTGTCAGTCAAGTTAACAACCTCTTACCTTGAAGGACAAGTTTTTAATAGATGGCTTCGAAGCACCTTTCAATCAATTAGTAAAGGACCTGAAGCCATTTTCAAGTGCTTCAAATAAGTGATCTAGCTGTTTCAGGAAGGTTACATTGTGTATTTCATCCATTTAGCAAGACATGTAAAGAGGCGCAATGACCTTGTAAGACAAGAATCTAAGAGTTACTTTACTTTCCTGTACAATATAATCAGCCTGGTGCTGATGGTAAGAGCTTGTGCAGCGCATCTTGTCTGTTTGCTCACTGATGTCCATCTAAGAAGGAATTTGTCCGAAAGAGTGAACCAAAATACCCCCCTAAGAGTATATACAGTATTGCCAGAACATCTACAGTATATTTATGTCTGGAGAGACATAACTGGGTTGCAATGGTTGTTATTAATTCTCACATAGACAAAGTTTAGTGAGTCACACATATGGATATGAGAGAACAGAATTGCTGAGAGCCGTAACGTTTGCACCCAGTATAGGGTAAGTCCAAGTGCTCACTGAAGATGAGATGACTGGTGGTAAAAAAACAGGAGTACACATACTACATTATCAGAGAATACTAGTTAGGCTGTGTAATACCTGCAATCTGGGCAACAGAAAATTTGTGTAGATAGAGCGTAAAATTAAATGGTAAGTCGCAATCCATGCAGCATTACCCTACTCAAAGTTGAATCTAGTGATTAGAAAGGGCTACGTATAATAGACCTGAAATGAAGTGGACTATGGTTAATCCAGTCCTAAGTAGAGCAAACTATTCCAGAAGGTACCGGGCCCTCTACAAAAGTTTCAAGGGGCAGACATATTAGTGGCCGTCTCAATGAAGGCCAAGAAATGCATCTTACAATGGTGGATACAGCCTTGGCCCCCTTCCTTCTCACTCTTTAGTCAAGTTCTTCAATGTATTCAGGGTGGATTGGCAGGAGGCTTGGAAGACATGGAAAAGGTTCATTGGTACCCTTCCCTCCAGACTTTGGGAACAACTATGGAAGTATTTTAGGAGCACCCTTTTAAAAGAGATTTTTATTTGTACTCAAGAACCCCCCCCCCCCCCCCCCAATTCACTAACCATGCCATTAACCCTCCACTACACGACTCTCTCACTTGTGTTAAGTACTCTACTATTATTTTAGATATTTCTATTTGGGTTGATGCTCTCACCCTTTATCTTAAGGTTTAGCTCCAGATGTTCTTTACATTGATTTTATATTTCCATTATATAATTATCTTATTGTATTGCATATACTAATTTGTACTTAAAGTCTTCAATAAAGAAAACCGTTTTTACCCCCCCCCCCCCCCCATACACAGAAAAAAGTAAGGCAAGTATTTGATGCTTTTGATTACTATTTTCATGGCACCGCAATATCAGTAGCCACCAATTTGTGGCCTTTTGTTTGCAGACCTAAGGTGCACAGAAATTTGCGGCCCCTGCTGTTTGGTGCACAATGCAGCCCAGTATTATTTCTGTTCAGTTCTTGCGCCTGGAGCCCCTTTGGTTTAGGTCATGTTGCCAGCATTAGTTTTTGTATGCCGATATTGAAATCATTATTTTTGGTCTAGTTCATAAAGGACAGTACAACAAAACTTAGTAACTGTATGGCCACTGACTGTAACATTCACTGACCTGTCTGCAGGTTTCACAAGGGCCCCTGTGGCAACGCTGCGAGCACGCGTGCAGACTACACTCCAGAACCTTGTCACAGCTATCACCGCAGTTAGGGACGTCTTCTGTACAGGGCAGGCTGTACTCTGAAACCAGATGACAAGAGGAGGACATGTAAGATGCAGGCTACATTAACTTCGGAATACATCCATCTCTATTTTATTTTTTTACATAAAAAAAAAAAAAAAATCCTTTATTGAAGCATAAAAGAACAATTCAAGACAAACAAGTTGTGAACATAATTCAGTATGCAAGTCATACAATCATTTGACAAAATAAAAGAGCATACCATAATCTTATTTCAATGTGTCAACATAATTTGTTTAATGAGGTATACAGATATACAGATGTAGCCCCTGCCATCCTTGGCCGGGGCTCGCCAGACCCTCCCCGCTGGTGAGCACCGGCAGAGAGGGGCTACACTGAACTGGGACGCGCGTGCGTCTCATACGCACGCGCGTCCCAGTCTCTCGGCGGGGACGCTGCGTGTCCCTGCCCGTCTCCTTTTCAGGGAGACGGGCAGGGTTAGGAGAGCGCTCGGGGCAGCGAGGACCTGAGGCAGGCTCCGTTGCCAGGGGGCACGATAAAATCTCATGCCTGACCTTTTCTGGGTCCCAACATAAATGAAGGTTCTAATATCATCTGACAACTTAGAAATAAAAGGAAGGTAAACCGTTTATTACAATAAACTTATAGATTACTCTGCATAGCCTCCTCCTCTTCCCCTCCACACAGCATGATTAGCTAGAGCAGGGCCCAGCTGCCTAATAACACACACACACACACAGATGATGACACAGCCCTATAGCAGCCTCCTCTCCCCCACCCCCCAGCAGAATGTACTGTATATAGTGTTAGTGTGCCACACACCACAATGCCCAGTACATAATGTGCCACACACCTGACTGCCCAGTACATAATGTGCCACGCACCTGAATGCCCAGGACATAATGTGCCACACTTGAATGCCCAGGACATAATGTGCCACACTTGAATGCCCAGGACATAATGTGCCACACTTGAATGCCCAGTACATATTGTGCCACACACACCACAATGCCCAGTACATATTGTGCCACACACACCACAATGCCCAGTACATATTGTGCCACACACACCACAATGCCCAGTACATATTGTGCCACACACACCACAATGCCCAGTACATAATGTGCCACACACCATAATGCCCAGTACATAATGTGCCACACACCATAATGCCCAGTACATAATGTGCCACACACCATAATGCCCAGTACATAATGTGCCACACACCATAATGCCCAGTACATAATGTGCCACACACCACAATGCCCAGTACATATTGTGCCACACACCACAATGCCCAGTACATAATGTGCCACACACCTGATGCCCAGTACATATTGTGCCACACACCTGAATGCCCAGTCAGTACATAATGTGCCACACCCCACAATGCCCAGTCAGTACATAAGGTGCCACACACCACAATGCCCAGTACGTAATGTGCCACACTCCTGAATGCCCAGTACGTAATGTGCCACACACCACAATGCCGTCAGTTGATAATGTCACACCATAATGCCCAACATTGTGTCACACACACAGTAATGTAATGCATTGCCTGCTTATAATACACATAATAGGTATAACAGTGTGTACATGATGTTGCTGGCATTGGATGCTTGTGCAGTAGTGCTTGTACCTACTGCGGGACTCAACGCTGACTGTGGGAGAGCTGCCTGGCCTACACATAATACCCCAGCTGTCAGCCTGGACACAGGGAATGGGCACAGTCACCCAGTGCTCATGGTATAGGGAATGAACTACCTCTACTGCAGAGGATTGGGCACTGTGACTGTGCGCAAAGTACTCACATTCCTTGCAAGGCCAGTCAGCCAGCGCCCGACTGTGTGATGCGTGAGCAGTGCACGTTCCCTCCTCTGCGGCCGCATCACAGAGCGGGAAAACAGATCCCTCCGCCCTAGCCTAGCTACAATTACACAGCGTGCCAGGCATACCAATGCAACCTGATTGCGTCCCAGGGGACGCAGGCAGAAACAAAAACTGAGTCTCTGCTGCTCAAAAGCGGGTAAAATACTCGCTATAGCGAGTATTTGCGAACCCTGTTTATACTACAAAAACAGTCGCTGTGAGCGACGCTGGCATTTTTAGTGGATATTTTGAGGATCACTCACAGCAACATTGGCGCTCAAAGGGTTAAAACAAACTGCCTACAAGGGCAAAATCTGCACGGTTGCAAGCTGGGACCTTATTACACTGGCAGCATGGATGGTTAGCATTACTGCCATAAAGTACTCGTATTTGAACCAAAGATAATAAAATGTGTCTACTCCAAAAGCCATAAAATATTCATCATTAACCTATTCAGTGGCAATCCCGAGAATTTTCCGGGCTGTGCCTCAGTGCCCAGTCTGGCAAGCCCGGAAAATTCTCGGGATTGCCACTGTTTGGAGTAGGGCAGCGCTGCTGAGTTCACTCTGATCTCAGGCAGCGTCGCGCTGCCCGGCTCCCTCCCCTCTGCGGCGTCGCCTCCTCCTCCCCCCTCCCCTCCGGGTTTTCAATAGAAGTCCCCGGCGCCGGCTTATGACAAGCCGGCTGCCGGGGACAGCGATGCGGTGGGGGGGGGCGCAGGTCCGGGCAGCCGCTGATTGACAGTTCAGCGGCGCTGCCCGGACCCAGGGGGGTAGTGGTGTTTTTTTTTTAAAGGGAGCGCTCCCCATAAAAAACTCGCCCAGTGGGGAGCGCTCCCCCCAAAAAAAACCACCACTGAAGGGGTTAATGAGCTCAGGAGAAACAAATGGAACATACCTTTAGCATTATGGCACCCACCAAATATAGGTCTTTGCTACCACAAAATCACCCATATTATTGGAGTTCATAGCTGTGCATGTTGTGCCATTTTCCCTTTACTGCGTTCATCCTATGTCCATTATTATGAGCTTACATTATCATATACAGCACAATACTGCTTACATAGAGAGAGAACGTGCCAGCTGTGAGACAGCAGAGGCTTACATTGTACAATAAATATGGAAGTCAATAAATCATTAATATTTATCCCGTTTACATGAAGTCAATAATACAAGCATTGGGGTCATTTGAAAAGTGTGGTCAATTTCTAAGTGATGGTGCCACAATCCATGGGTTACCATCCTAACGCCACCCAGGCAAAATTAAAGCCAGAAATGAACAAAAGCAAATTCTGTGCAAAATGACACAAATTGGGCTTCAAATCCCCATGCGCTCTATTCTCCGGATTTGGCCCTGAGGGATTTCTTCCCTTTTCCAATTCTAAAAATCTGGCTGTCAGAAGAACTTCGATGAATGAGGAAGTCGTCATCATGGTCACTGAGTGGAGACGCCATACTTTTACAACAATATAGAACAATTGGAAACTCGCTGTACTAAGTGTTTCGCCCTCAAGAAATGGGAATATTTTGTTTTACACAAAAAAAAAAAAAAGTTTACTACGTTTACCAAACGCCCTCGTACATTACTTTACATTACTTACGTGGTCTGCTAATCATTTTCACTTTAGAAAGTAACCATATTTTGTTTTTTTGTTTTGTTTGTTACCCAATTAACCCGATTTTGTCAGCCAAAATATCCATGATAACGTCACAGTCTAATTATCTGACATTTATTTCGGAGTCTGCGGTATAGCCCAGGGGGATAAATTAGTCCCTGGTAAATGACCTCAATCAATTAAAATTTCCCCTATAATGGAGCACCATACAGTACACACACACACACTGAGAATTATGCTAAAACAGTATTGAATCAATAAAAAAGTAAACACATTCTGAGAACCGTACTTGATTTTCCACAAGGGCATAAACGATTGCCCGAACGAGGACACTGTCCGCATGGGCCTGCATGGCAAACCTGCTCACAGGTGTGGTTCCCACAAGGTAAAGGTTTTTCACAGACCTGAAATCAAAGATATGCATTAATAGGACACCACAAAACATTGTGGATGCTCAAAAATTCCCATGTGGTTTCTTTGTATTCACTTATTTGATATTAGACTGCAAGCTCTGGAGGTCAGGGCCTTTAGAGCGACCATTGCTGGACTGTTACTCCACTGCACCACCCATCACATCAAAGTTTCCCAGGCCCACAGTACTGGCAGTGAAGGAGGACTGCCTATGTGACAAAGGCATAACCAATGCAGTCTATACAAGACAACCCTTTCCACTGCTACAGTAGGTTGCATTTTGTAAACAGCACTTGAATCCTTTGTATAACAGGTTATTACTAACATTTAGGTGCATCAGAACTGTGAGAAACACTATCAGAATAAGCCAACAACACAAACGTTAAACTTTCCTTTGTACAATATACTTATAGAAATATTTTCATGGAATGTTCATTGAGGACATGAAAAGAGGGCAACTCACAAGTTCGCATTGCCAGTTTGGACTTGCACACAGGCGCTCTGAAACTTTCCGTCCGCAAAGACATTTCTGCTTGCTGACTCTTGGGCATGGCTGGCAGTCTCCTGAGGAAACAAAGGTTAGGAATAAATGTTATATTAGATTGCATCGTCACAATAGTTCAATTGCTCCCTTGCAGCAAATGCAACATGCAATCACCATGAAGAGACCTATTTTATTCTCAATAGTTTTACATCCCCATACAAAATGTAATCTATGTTGCTTCATTTAATTGTAAAAAAAAAAAAATGTATGAAATCAGTTATAGTGAAAGCAAAATCCCACAAACTAAACAAAATGAGGAGATTTGTATTTTATTTCAATTAAAAGAGGCAAACAATGAAAATAAATCTGAAGAACAATTCTGTATTTTAATATTATACACAATGGGGGTTACCGATGTTTTGCGTCTGCGCATGTGCAGATGCAGGGTGCAAGCAGGCACAGCGAACTTCATGCCGTCCCGCTCGCACCTAGCAGTGCAGCGGGGCGCAGTCCATGGGCATTCCCATACTAAAACTCCCGGTGACGCAGGTGCCCGGGGTAGGCAGCTTACATCACCGGATGTCAGCTGCCCGCCTGCTTCCCGCATAGGGCGCTTGGAGATCAGAGATACCATAGAATAACACAAAAAGAATATAGCAGGCACAGAGCCTCTCGGCTGCCAAATACGGAGATTCCTGACAGACAACGGCCATCCAGAAAGGCTCAGTCATTGCTGCAAGGAGTCAGTCAGAATTCTTGTATTCCCTGCCGGAGTTCCATTAACTCTCATCATCCAGATTAGGGGCTACAAATAACAGGGTGCTAGTTGAGGAGACTCACACTCGTACCTACTTTCTGCAAGTTCATACCACAACTCGCATTAGGTAATAGCCTGAATGTTGGAGAGTTTGAGGCTATTAGAAATAAAAGACCATGTGAATTTTATGGTAGGTAAATATGCACATTGTTATGAGTTTCACTACAAGGGGCAAGTTTGGCAGATGCCTGCACAGATCACCAAGTTTGGTGCAGGTTTCTTTGTGCAAAAGTTACTATATAGGCAAGTTTCAGCAAAAAAGTCAGGTTCTCCTTTATTTAATGAACGAGCACGGGGCTCTTAAAATATTGGGGAAAAATGACATAGAGTCCCCTGTATTTTTAGAACCAGCAGCAGATTCCACAGCCAGGGGGGCTACACTTGACAAGGGTCACCTGGTGCAAACTTTCACCTACCTAACAAATCTTCTGAAAATGTATCAGAACTATCAGATGTATCAGAACTACCTTTATGACACGGGTTTGTACACTTGTGTTGTCCACACAACAGCAATCTCCCGCACGGCTGCTGACACGACCAGTCCTTGGTGCTGCATCTGCGGGGAACAGACTTTGCCTTCTTGCAGAAACATGTGGTGGTCACCATCTTCGGGCATGGCGGACACGGGCCTACGTGGAAAGAGAGATGGCATATAATGGTGTTAGGGTCATCTGCTAGTGAGAACATTATTACTGGGGAGGAGATGTCCTACTCAATACTATAATTGTGCATAAACAGATTGATAACACAGCACTGCAATAACCATATAATCTGCTTCTCCGATAATGCCAATAGCAAACAAACACAGTATATGTAGGTTATGTATTTGAGCGATAGAAGACGGGCGGTGCAATCATATTTCTCGTCTACACTTAATATTTCTTTTGGAACTTAAACTGAGTGGTAGCAGTGGGACGATCACCTGGAACCCCATGAATAAATAGGTTATTACATAAAAGAAAGAAGCTGTATTTATGGTGCAGTACAGGTGTATGGATAGAAGCATGCTTTGCTGTAAGTCTCTGATATACGGTCAGTTTCATTCATTACCTGGATGGCACAGCAGCAAACATTTGTGACCACAAGACGGCTTAAATTCCCTTTCACAAACTTGTCCACAAGAATGGGGTACAAGCCACGGGTCCAGAGGTGGATCTTGTACTTTTCCGCAATAACAGAAATACCGAGCAGGAGTCTCTGATCGCTTATACTCGTATCGACACTTTGGGCTGAAAACAGAAGCCACACATATTACATGGATTTATACAGACGTATCTGGATAAAAGGATAGTTCCAATGGTCTATAACTAAGGTGAGAGAAGAGCAGAAATATATACAAAGAATACAGGATTTATAGAACAAATCATCTAGGATGCGAGATTGTATATTAACCTGACTGCAGCTAGCCCTAAGCAGCATCATTCACATAATGCAGTGTAAGTAGGGGAGTTGGCCACACTGGTAGGTATACAGAGCATTTGGATTGTAGCAAGTATCAAGAGCACTACTTGCTAAGCCACGCACACTACTGTGCATATCTGTCAAACCAGCAAGGCTGCAGTAATTACAAAGTGAGCTATATAGGAGCACTGGCAATGATGAGACCAATGACTGCAATGTCCACTGTAGTCTCTGTGCAGTGTCGCGGTGACGCTCTCTAACTCGCATCTGACTAGGATGTATTTTGATTCATGTATTTTACCCACAGGAACCCGTTTGTTGTAGTGCGCACTACTTAATCACCGTGCGGCGGGCACCACTGGTGATACACTGTGACTATTTATCAGCAATCAGCTGGGGGCATGCCATTTGATACTATCCATACTCCATGAGTTTGCCTTAACCTGAGACGGATCTTATAGCACCTACGGCTATTTAAAAAGGCACCACCGCTGTACCAGTTATATGTACAGACATAGTATCTAGAGGGGGCACGCTGCAATTTATTTACCTTATACAGCGAATACTGCCCCTACTCTAGACTTGGCACCAATGCAGATAACACCTGTGCTACACTGGTGGATAATCATTAAATATCCACCACCAGCCTTTGGCAGCGCCCCATTCAACTGTGAATTACTGATTGCATGACTGAGAAATAACAGTATCTGAATATCTTGATTCACTGCTATTTCACTCAAGGGCTAATTTATAAAAACCTTGTTGACACAGCAGTCGACAGGCTGAAGTGATTTCCAAACTATTGTATCTCTACACAGACCAGTCAAAAAGGAAATCGTTTATTAATAAAAAGAGCTACATACGTATTTCTCTCCTCTATAAGTGCAATTCCAGCCAAATAAGAGAAGTTTGAGAAATCCTGACATATGCTCTTTTTAAGTGTTGGCCGATTGTTGTGTTGACCCCTTTTTTTCATAAGAGACTCTTGTAAACACCTGGCGATACATATAAGCCTATTGGACTTAGTCTCTAAGGAACAGCTAACAGACCAATTAGAATACCTTTGACATTGGCTGTTACTTATGTCAACTGATAAAGTCTACTCACCACAGTAGACAGACATATCTAACTCAACATTGAGGTTCCCTCATACTAAGGGCAGTCCTAGCCTATATAATAGAGGTCTTAGTAACTCATGTTGCATTTATGTCGGTTGACACCTGTGTTGACACATGGGAAACACCATCAACATTGATTGATACTAGGGCCCAATTGAATTCTATATAAGTCTCTTTACCATAAATTAGCAGTGTCTCAGATGACAAACAGGCAGTCAGTCACTAATAGACTGTTTATTATTAATACTGTCTGTGGTCACCACCCATACTGTGTTTACTCATACTAATTACCGCACTGGTGTTAGTATGTTCGCACCTGCATGAAGGGGTTTTGAGCCATACAGACACAATTGCATTGTATTTACATGTTATTAGTAATAAAAGTGTCAGCTTACTATACCTGTGGGGATACCTATACCTACCTTTAGTCAATACGGATGTGGAGTCAGAGAGCCACCATTTTTTAAACACATTCATGTACATGTTGTTTTGTTTGTGTGTTTTTATATTTCGCCTTATTAACAGATATTAATAAAAGTTAAATTTTATTTGTTTAGTTCATTTAGGTGCACCACACCAGGACATACTTTTTTCTCTCTTGCCAAGTAAGCCACGCGCACTACTGTGCATATCTGTCAAACCAGCAAGGCTGCAGTAATTACAAAGTGAGCTATATAGGAGCACTGGCAATGATGAGACCAATGACTGTAATGTCCACTGTAGTCTCTGTGCAGCGTGGGTAAACTGCACTGCAGTCAGTATGTTTCACTGTATATATGCGAAAAATGTTAATAACAGATACTAAAATATCTGAATAGGGCACCTGTATTGAACTGCCTTGTCAAGCTGCAACAATAAGAAGGGGTGTTACCCCCTTATAGGTAAAACAATATATAAACAAAGGTAGTTGCGCTACACAATAAAATCAGTTTGTGCAATAATTAAGAAAAATTACAGGGATGCCAAACTTGCGGCCCACCAGCTGTTGTGGAACTACACATGCCAACATGCCCGGCCACAGTTTTAGCACTCCCTAATAGAAAATCTGTAGCAGGGCATGCTGGGATGTGTAGTTCCACAGCAGTTGGAGGGCCGTAAGTTTAACACCTCTGCCTTATTAGATCAATACTACAAAGCATGACTGAGTATTGTCATGGTTTTACCTACAAATATTCCTCAACAAAAATCACCAACCACAGTACTGTAAATTAACCCCATGTGTGCTTAGGACAATTCAGATAATTTAGCGCTGTAGTATTCGGACAAGCATTACCATGCTGTTTGGTACAGAGGATTTATGTTAACAATAGAGCGGTCTTTGTCACTACAGGGGGTATTCAACCATGTCTGGATTTTTTGGGTAGCCGAAAAATCCGGGCAAGTCTATTTAATTCAGCCATTTTTCAGATTGTTTTTTCGCTGAAACAGATTAGACTTTGATTAAAAATTAAATTACAATTGCCACCTAATCCACTGACTATATACGGATGTATATTTTGGTAGAAAATTGTCGAAAAGTGATGACGTAACCTCCAAGATCATGGCCGGGCAGGGTATAGGGGGGAAAGAGGGCAGCTTAAGCTTGGCTGCTGACATCACCAATGTCGTCATTATTGTGGGTGGGCTCAGAACCTACGGAGGTGCTGGGCCGTCCCTAAGCTCCTTGGTCAATGTGAATAAATGCCGTGCATATGCTCATGGTATCTATCCACGCTGCGGCGGGGACTCATGGTCCTAGCTGTTTTTAGCATGGCACTACTAAGTGAGCAGGGAGCGTTTTGCCCTTCAGAAAATGGGCATGATTCAGCTAAAACAGCCTAGAGTGAACACATCTTTATATAATTGTATATACAATAATAAATACAATCCAAAAAATACAGCACACACTGTGAGCGGCACAGACCTCTCCGTAGCTCAGCGAGGTGAAAGTACAGAGTGTGTATGATATTTGTACTGTCACATACCAGGGCCAAGGATAATCTTTCTTTTCAAAGTCATCATCTGTGAGCGGAGAAGACAAGAGGAATACGCTGTCCTTGGCCCACTTCTGGATGCACGGCATGTGAAATATGCAGTAACAGGCACAGCAGCTCCAGACCTATTAAAGGGAACCATTTATAATTATAGAGTATCTATAGTCTCACATGGACATGCTGCTCAGGTAGAGAAGCACATAAGCAGTATATAAAAAGATATAGGGCAGTATACAATTAGCTGTGGTCATTTACCATGACTAATTACTGCCGACGGAGCGAACCCATTAGCCCCAATGTAGGCGCTAATCGGGGAAACAAAATCCACTGTAAGTGACCATTTTTTACCCGATTGCGATTGTGAAAATGCGTAGGTAGGCAACCTTTTTGCAGATCCTATACAGCAGGGATGGGGAACCTTTGGCCCGCCAGCTGTTGTTGAACTACACATCCCAGCATGCTTTGCAACAGTATTAGCATGGACAAATAGCAAAACTGTAGCAGGGCATGCTGGTATGTGTAGTTCAAAAACATCAAGGAGTGCCAAGGGTTCCCCATCCCTGCTATACAGGGTAGTCTGGCTCTACCAGGATAGCCCAAATTGCTATAAAAGCCTGTTTATTCCATGCTGCAAATTACCACAGATAATTAGGATACCCCCTGTTGTGTGAAAACGATTAACTGTTTTAAATAAAGCTTTTAGTTTTCATTGAAAGCAGCAGCATTTAGAATATGAATAATTTAAGGCATCTCCAGTTCCGTATATAATTGTAGTTAGACATTAACCCTTTTTAAGTGCGGTCAAAAAAAAAAAGATGTGAAAATTGGCAAGCAAACATTTTTATTCATAGTAATGACCTGTAATGTTTATCTTATACAGGAAATCTTTTTTACACAGCATTTTTTTTTTTATTCGAATTTAGATTATTATAAAAATGTGAGCTACGCCGGCATATTTAGCGGATATTTTGAACATCTCTCACAGATGTTGGAGCTCAAAGGGTTAAGCAGAGAAACAACTAAGTCGCTGGTACTGACATTTACTGCAAACAACTGCAATTTTGAAGGTTAAACAAAGCAGATTATAGAAGAAAGCAACTAAAACCATAGGGTGCAAGACTGAAACGGTATCTTCAAAACACTTATCAAAGGGTACGTTTCCTTGTATTGCTGAGCGAAAACACAGACACAAACCACTGCAGCACACAGACTTCAGCAACATTTTAGGTAGAATTACTATTTCCTGGCTTATGCTGTGTACACACGGGGGAGATATATTGCTCAGCCATATATGGCTGAGCAATATATGGCTGAGCAATATATGGCTGAGCAATATATGGCTGAGCAATATATTGCTCAGTTTCTCCTGTTCATCAGCGACCAGAGATGGTCGCTGATGAAAAAGAAACTGCCGGGGGGAGCCCGACAGTGGTAATCAGCTGGTCGCAGGAGCATGTTCCTGCGACAAGCGATCACCACAGGGGCAAAAACGGGAGCGCGCACCCGGCGATATATCGCCGGTGCACACTCCCATTGCGGGCAATATGATCGCTGAGCGACCATATTTCCCGCGATTTTGGACAAAAATCGCCCCCGTGTGTACGCACCTTTACACTTGCATGTTTTGCTGGTAACCCAGCAGGTGCACAGGTGTACTAATTACTCAGACACATTTTATAAGGTCCGCAGGTGGAGTTAATTATTTCAATTGTGATTCTGTGAGGTGACCTGCAAAACATGCACTGCGTGGGGTAATGAGGACGAGTTCCCTGACCACTGGTGTAGACATTAGCATTTTGGCCAAATACTGATAAAACCGAGCAAACATGGCCTTTTTTTTTACCTTAAGTAAAATCAAGTATATACAATTCTGGAGAAGAAATACTAATCCATGTAACCTCTCTGTACATTTTTCCAGAATGGTATCAGAATCCAGAACCGTGGGCAATCAGAAGACCGACAGTGGCCTGTTGAAGGTCAGGATCCTCACACGGTAAGTATACTAACCCTCCCCATCTAACCCAATCCCTCCCTTTAGTGACTAACCCTAACTGTTCTTTCCCGCAGAGTGCCTAGCTCTAACCTTTCTTAATGACTAACCCTAGCCCCGCAGCCTAACTGCCTAACCATAACCCTTTCCTGCTCTGTATACATTTTCAATTGGAATGCTGACAGCCAGGATTCCAGTTCTGGTATTGTTTGACCACTGTCAGGATTCTGACATCAGGATTTCAGAATGCCGGCATCCAAACCGCCGGCGTGCTCATTGGATCCTGTTGTGCGTACTCTAACCAAGTACGGGCTCCTTGAAGCAGCCGACTCAAAACTTTGCAAATGGAGATATTGGCTGGCTGTGAGTAAAAGGTCAGTTAATTATTTAGTTTGTTTATTATCACTTTACATAGTACTTTTTCTTGAAGTGCATTGGGAACACAGGGATGACACTGGGTATAGTTGATGAGCTAGAGGCTGGGCACCAAGTGACAACTTTCCCCAGCAGCCCATGGTCCCCCTCATGTATACCCTTTATTTTTTTTATCACAACCACAAAAGAAACAAACATTTTGGCGTCAACTCAACTGCAAAAAATGCCGACCATGCCTGTGATCTAGAACACACATAGAGGATTATTCAGACCTGATCACACAGCTGCAAATTCGCAGGCCGGATGATCGATAGACTGCGCATGTGTATGGATCATATTAAAATCCGGCCACTTATTTTATGGCTGGACGTATGAAAGGTCATTGACAGAAAGCCGGAGTTTGGGGGTGGTAACCGGACGTCAGAAAAACCGCAGGCGCGCCCAGGTGTTTGATGGCATGTGACGTCAGCTCAGGCACGTGACAATCAACCTGTTGCTATTGCAGCCGCCGAGTTAGTCCTGTGCTACGTACAGACCGCACACACTGTAAAAAACAACATTCGATGGTGAGCGGCTTGTGTATGGATTTGCCGCTAGTTGCTGATCCAGCTAATTTTCACAAGCCGTGCTAAGGTATTCCAATGCTTGCACTGGCCGGTATTTCACTCCCGATTACCGGATCGCAGGGCTATGCAATTTAGCAGCAATGCAATCAGGTCTGAATAACCTCCAAATAACCCACTTATGGCATCTGCCAGATGTAGTGTCTGTGGGAGCGCCCCTATTGGGTTGTGAATAAATATATGCAATTACAGGGGGAGACACTGTGGGCAATGCTTGCAACTGAAATCGACCCCTTTAAAACGACTGATAAAACATTTGAAGAAGACGACCCCTAGCTGACCATAAGGCAAATAGACTAACCTACTGTTCTGTATGGTGCAGCAGCAATTGAAGCTTAACATATGTAATATTTCAGCAACTATCCAATACATAGCTGATAATCAACAGGACTACAGAGAATGATGTTGGAACAAACTATATAAAAATCATATGGGCAGCTCAAACTATCTGCATGCAACTAATGAACCAGGGGTAAGACTAGAAGCAGAGATTATATATATATATATATATATATATATATATATATATATATATATATATATATATATATATATATATATATATATATATATATATATATATATATATATATATATATATATATATATATATATATATATATATATATATATAGAAACACATGTATCCTTGCAGATATATGATTGGCAGCACACCTTTTAGTTGAAGTAAATAAATTCCATTTATTGCTCAATGGATCTCATAGCAAAAAAGTTCATATCATATCATACTTGGACTGATTTGCAGAAAAATAATTCATGGTGGGACACTCAAATATTCACCCATCCAAAGAGATTTCCAATAGCAGTCGACGAGCCCGTTTCGGCTTTCATGCCTTCATCCTGGACTGACTCATTCAAAGTGAGCAGATCAGCCCAGTATATAGCTGTCACACTGCTATTCAAATCCCCCGCACCTGTGATGGTTTAATTGCCTGACCAATGTACGTGCTCCTGCACTTAAACAATCGCAATCCCGGATATCCATATATGGGCCTAATGCGTCGTGACGTCAGCGCGTCACGGCGTTGCCATAGGGACACCTGCTAGGCGTCTCAACACATTGCCGGGGCTTCATGCTGAGGACGGTGTGCGCGATGACATCACCGCGTTCACCTCCGTTACTCAGCGTCCAAGGCACAGGACTCGCGTCGCTGTGTTGCCTTGGTAACAAGCGGCATCACCATAGCAGGCGCTCACGCCCGCACTTCCTCTGTTTAGGAGCGTCACGTTGCCTAGGGGATCACAGGGAACGCGCTCAGTATTACAGCGCCTATTACTCCCTATCTAACTTGTGCTGGCTAGTGGTGCAGGGTAAGCGATTGTGGAATTCGGACTGACCGCATTGTCTACTGCAGGCCTGCACGTCTCATCGGTCACACAACTAATTACAAAAGATTGATTACAAAAAAACACAAAAAAATACAGACATTAAAAAAAAATTAAAAAATTAGATACTACATATACACCTGTAAGAAACATAATAATAAATCACTATAATCCCTCCATAGATAATCATATGCAGCTTCCTACAACCTCATAATGAAATTTAACTCCATCAATAGAAGATGATTAGAGAAAAACAGACATAGGGAACTCCTCGTTGAGTCCACAAGGTGATAATGAATTTAGCTTTTTAATCCATTGGCATTCTCTTTGTAACAAGATCCTATGCCTGTCACCACCTCTCCGCAATGGTGGGATGTGGTCGACCGGCATAAAAGAAAAATCTTTTATTGAATGTCCACTCTCAAAAAAATGTTTCGCCACCGGGGGGGTATTGGCATCTACACAATTCAAGGCCTTTTTAATGGATGATCTGTGCATTCCAATTCTTTCTTTTACCATGCGAATAGTTTTTCCCACATAAAGTTTCTTGCATGGGCACATAATCACGTATATAATATATTTTGTCTCACAGTTCATACGATGGAATAGTTTGTGGACTGTTCCCGTGATGGGATGGGTGAATTGAGTGCCAACCGTCAAAAATCTGCAATTTGCACATCCAGTGCATTTGAAGGCCCCTTTCTTCAGGGTCAGCCAGTTTTTGTTGATGCTGGCTCCAGGACTAATGTCGGAGCAGGTTATCCTTTGTTTGATGTTCGGGCTACGTCTGTAACTGAAGAGTGGTAATTCAGCACACTCACTGCCAATTATAGGATCTGTCCTAATGATGTGCCAATGCTTTGAAATTGCATTCTTTATAGCACTGGATAACGTGGAATATGTGCTTGGGAACACAACACGATTTAATGTCTTATCCTTAGACTCAGGAACAAGCAATGTTTCGCGATCTAGTTCCATGCACTTCTCCACTGCTATTCTTACTTCATTGGCGTCATAGCCTCGATCCAGAAACCTTTGTGCCATCTGTTGGAGATCCTTCTCAAGCTCTCGCCTGTCTGAAGTTATCCGGGCCACACGCACCAATTGGGAAAACGGCAACCCTTTCTTAAGGGGTTGTGGGTGAAAGCTGGAATAGGCCAAAAGTGTATTTTTGTCTGTCGGTTTTTTGAAAACCCTTGTTGTGTAGATGCCATCAACCACTTTTACAGTTACATCAAGGAAGTCCATGGTGGTAGGGTCACTTTTGTATGTGAACCTAATCCGCCCAGGTAACCCGTTCAAATGGCTGACAAAACAATCTAGTTGCTCCTTAGTGCCGGTCCATACAAGAAAAAGGTCGTCAATAAATCTCATATAAAAATTTATGTATCTCGAAAATTCAGGATTCGCCATAATAAAGGTCTTTTCATAAAAAAACATATACAAATTGGCATATGCCGGGGCCATATTCGACCCCATGGCCGTTCCCGACAGTTGCAGAAAGAATTCGTTATTAAATAAGAAGTAATTCTTGCGAAGAATAATATCAATCAATAAAATCAGATAATCAATTGGTGGACCACAATAATCACTGCTAGTGGTCAAGATTTCTCTCACTGCTGCTGTGCCTTCATCATTTGAGATGTTAGTGTAAAGACTACTAACGTCTAAGGTCACTAGCAGACTATCAGGTGGGGGATCACCAAATCTACGTAACTTCAACAGAAAGTCCGTAGTGTCTCTAGTAAAGTAGGGGGTTCTTATCACAACTGGCTGCAGGAAAAAATCCACAAATTGCGATAGTGGTTGGCCTAGTGACCCCCTTGCAGAGATGATCGGTCTGCCTGGGGGGGCCACTAGGCTCTTGTGGATTTTTGGCAGCACATAAATCAATGGTATCTTTGGATACTCTTGTTTAAGGAAGTTTGAGGTGTCTGTGTCTATCCAACAATTCATTACTCCCATGTCCACTATTGCATCGATCTCCTTTTTGTAGGTTGCCGTTGGGTCATAGGTCAGGCGCTTATAGCATTGCGTATCGTTCAGCTGTCGCATCACTTCTGCGATATAATCATTTTTATCAATGACCACAATACCCCCGCCTTTATCGGCGGGGCGGATCACTATATTGCTGTTATCATGTAGTGATCGTATGGCTGCCGATTCTGCTTTCGATAAATTGGACCTAATCGGTCTCTTAAGTCTCTGCTCACAATTGACATCTGCCTTGACCAACCTAAAAAAAGTTTCGATCGATGCACTTGTGGTGGGTGGATCAAAAACACTTTTGGCTCTAAAGGGCCCCTCCCTCCTTTCAGCTTCTGTACCATGCTTTTTAAAGAAATCCATTAAATTGAGTTTTCTCTGAAATTTGTATAGCTCCACATCGACATCGATGGCTTTAGGTTTATAGGTCTGCACAAATGTCAGACCTTTCGATAGTACTGCCATCTCTGCCGGGGTCGGGCTATATTTAGACAAATTATAGATCACTAATTCCGGGCTTTTCGCCCCCTTGCCGCTCCTTTCTTTCCTGTGCCTTCTGCCCCCTCTTCTGGTGGGTCGTTTGGACCCCGGTTTCGACTCCGCGTGTAAACACGCTCGCGAAAAAAAGGACGTCTACCTCTAGAGGATTGATCTGAATCGCTCTGGGATGTATGCGATTCTACATCTGTATATTCACGCCCAGCTCCCCACCTCCTTTGACCTTCTGCAGATCGCCAAGGGCGCCTGTTGCTTTGTCTATTTAGCCAAGTATAAACTCTGAGCTCTTTATAATCGTCCTTGACTTTTTTATACTTAGTTTTTTTGAACGCAATCAATTCTGCTTTAAATTTACTCAGCCCCTCATCAAGTTTATTCAACCAAGTGTTACCTTCGTCTGCCCTGAGTGCATCAAGTCCACTTGATTCACACTCAGCTATCTCTGTTTTAAGCACCTCAATCTCTGTATTCACTTGCTGTACTACCAAGACCATTAAATCAAGACTGCACTGGTTCAGTATCATACACCATTGTTTGCAGAAATCAGGGTTCGTCTGCCTAGGGTAGGCTGATTTCTGATACGAAATCCCCTCGGGATTAACTTATCCTTATGGTATTGAGACAAGGTCATACCATGCAGCTCAAGCTCAATGCGTCTTTTATTAAGTTTTAGTAGGTCAGCATAAATTTCATCGGGACTATCAATCTCAAATGCTAATTGTGTAGTATCTGAGAACAAAATCTTAGAGATATCTTTCTCCAAAATCTCTAAGATTTTGTTCTCAGATACTACACAATTAGCATTTGAGATTGATAGTCCCGATGAAATTTATGCTGACCTACTAAAACTTAATAAAAGACGCATTGAGCTTGAGCTGCATGGTATGACCTTGTCTCAATACCATAAGGATAAGTTAATCCCGAGGGGATTTCGTATCAGAAATCAGCCTACCCTAGGCAGAGGGAACCCTGATTTCTGCAAACAATGGTGTATGATACTGAACCAGTGCAGTCTTGATTTAATGGTCTTGGTAGTACAGCAAGTGAATACAGAGATTGAGGTGCTTAAAACAGAGATAGCTGAGTGTGAATCAAGTGGACTTGATGCACTCAGGGCAGACGAAGGTAACACTTGGTTGAATAAACTTGATGAGGGGCTGAGTAAATTTAAAGCAGAATTGATTGCGTTCAAAAAAACTAAGTATAAAAAAGTCAAGGACGATTATAAAGAGCTCAGAGTTTATACTTGGCTAAATAGACAAAGCAACAGGCGCCCTTGGCGATCTGCAGAAGGTCAAAGGAGGTGGGGAGCTGGGCGTGAATATACAGATGTAGAATCGCATACATCCCAGAGCGATTCAGATCAATCCTCTAGAGGTAGACGTCCTTTTTTTCGCGAGCGTGTTTACACGCGGAGTCGAAACCGGGGTCCAAACGACCCACCAGAAGAGGGGGCAGAAGGCACAGGAAAGAAAGGAGCGGCAAGGGGGCGAAAAGCCCGGAATTAGTGATCTATAATTTGTCTAAATATAGCCCGACCCCGGCAGAGATGGCAGTACTATCGAAAGGTCTGACATTTGTGCAGACCTATAAACCTAAAGCCATCGATGTCGATGTGGAGCTATACAAATTTCAGAGAAAACTCAATTTAATGGATTTCTTTAAAAAGCATGGTACAGAAGCTGAAAGGAGGGAGGGGCCCTTTAGAGCCAAAAGTGTTTTTGATCCACCCACCACAAGTGCATCGATCGAAACTTTTTTTAGGTTGGTCAAGGCAGATGTCAATTGTGAGCAGAGACTTAAGAGACCGATTAGGTCCAATTTATCGAAAGCAGAATCGGCAGCCATACGATCACTACATGATAACAGCAATATAGTGATCCGCCCCGCCGATAAAGGCGGGGGTATTGTGGTCATTGATAAAAATGATTATATCGCAGAAGTGATGCGACAGCTGAACGATACGCAATGCTATAAGCGCCTGACCTATGACCCAACGGCAACCTACAAAAAGGAGATCGATGCAATAGTGGACATGGGAGTAATGAATTGTTGGATAGACACAGACACCTCAAACTTCCTTAAACAAGAGTATCCAAAGATACCATTGATTTATGTGCTGCCAAAAATCCACAAGAGCCTAGTGGCCCCCCCAGGCAGACCGATCATCTCTGCAAGGGGGTCACTAGGCCAACCACTATCGCAATTTGTGGATTTTTTCCTGCAGCCAGTTGTGATAAGAACCCCCTACTTTACTAGAGACACTACGGACTTTCTGTTGAAGTTACGTAGATTTGGTGATCCCCCACCTGATAGTCTGCTAGTGACCTTAGACGTTAGTAGTCTTTACACTAACATCTCAAATGATGAAGGCACAGCAGCAGTGAGAGAAATCTTGACCACTAGCAGTGATTATTGTGGTCCACCAATTGATTATCTGATTTTATTGATTGATATTATTCTTCGCAAGAATTACTTCTTATTTAATAACGAATTCTTTCTGCAACTGTCGGGAACGGCCATGGGGTCGAATATGGCCCCGGCATATGCCAATTTGTATATGTTTTTTTATGAAAAGACCTTTATTATGGCGAATCCTGAATTTTCGAGATACATAAATTTTTATATGAGATTTATTGACGACCTTTTTCTTGTATGGACCGGCACTAAGGAGCAACTAGATTGTTTTGTCAGCCATTTGAACGGGTTACCTGGGCGGATTAGGTTCACATACAAAAGTGACCCTACCACCATGGACTTCCTTGATGTAACTGTAAAAGTGGTTGATGGCATCTACACAACAAGGGTTTTCAAAAAACCGACAGACAAAAATACACTTTTGGCCTATTCCAGCTTTCACCCACAACCCCTTAAGAAAGGGTTGCCGTTTTCCCAATTGGTGCGTGTGGCCCGGATAACTTCAGACAGGCGAGAGCTTGAGAAGGATCTCCAACAGATGGCACAAAGGTTTCTGGATCGAGGCTATGACGCCAATGAAGTAAGAATAGCAGTGGAGAAGTGCATGGAACTAGATCGCGAAACATTGCTTGTTCCTGAGTCTAAGGATAAGACATTAAATTGTGTTGTGTTCCCAAGCACATATTCCACGTTATCCAGTGCTATAAAGAATGCAATTTCAAAGCATTGGCACATCATTAGGACAGATCCTATAATTGGCAGTGAGTGTGCTGAATTACCACTCTTCAGTTACAGACGTAGCCCGAACATCAAACAAAGGATAACCTGCTCCGACATTAGTCCTGGAGCCAGCATCAACAAAAACTGGCTGACCCTGAAGAAAGGGGCCTTCAAATGCACTGGATGTGCAAATTGCAGATTTTTGACGGTTGGCACTCAATTCACCCATCCCATCACGGGAACAGTCCACAAACTATTCCATCGTATGAACTGTGAGACAAAATATATTATATACGTGATTATGTGCCCATGCAAGAAACTTTATGTGGGAAAAACTATTCGCATGGTAAAAGAAAGAATTGGAATGCACAGATCATCCATTAAAAAGGCCTTGAATTGTGTAGATGCCAATACCCCCCCGGTGGCGAAACATTTTTTTGAGAGTGGACATTCAATAAAAGATTTTTCTTTTATGCCGGTCGACCACATCCCACCATTGCGGAGAGGTGGTGACAGGCATAGGATCTTGTTACAAAGAGAATGCCAATGGATTAAAAAGCTAAATTCATTATCACCTTGTGGACTCAACGAGGAGTTCCCTATGTCTGTTTTTCTCTAATCATCTTCTATTGATGGAGTTAAAATTCATTATGAGGTTGTAGGAAGCTGCATATGATTATCTATGGAGGGATTATAGTGATTTATTATTATGTTTCTTACAGGTGTATATGTAGTATCTAATTTTTTAATTTTTTTTAATGTCTGTATTTTTTTGTGTTTTTTTGTAATCAATCTTTTGTAATTAGTTGTGTGACCGATGAGACGTGCAGGCCTGCAGTAGACAATGCGGTCAGTCCGAATTCCACAATCGCTTACCCTGCACCACTAGCCAGCACAAGTTAGATAGGGAGTAATAGGCGCTGTAATACTGAGCGCGTTCCCTGTGATCCCCTAGGCAACGTGACGCTCCTAAACAGAGGAAGTGCGGGCGTGAGCGCCTGCTATGGTGATGCCGCTTGTTACCAAGGCAACACAGCGACGCGAGTCCTGTGCCTTGGACGCTGAGTAACGGAGGTGAACGCGGTGATGTCATCGCGCACACCGTCCTCAGCATGAAGCCCCGGCAATGTGTTGAGACGCCTAGCAGGTGTCCCTATGGCAACGCCGTGACGCGCTGACGTCACGACGCATTAGGCCCATATATGGATATCCGGGATTGCGATTGTTTAAGTGCAGGAGCACGTACATTGGTCAGGCAATTAAACCATCACAGGTGCGGGGGATTTGAATAGCAGTGTGACAGCTATATACTGGGCTGATCTGCTCACTTTGAATGAGTCAGTCCAGGATGAAGGCATGAAAGCCGAAACGGGCTCGTCGACTGCTATTGGAAATCTCTTTGGATGGGTGAATATTTGAGTGTCCCACCATGAATTATTTTTCTGCAAATCAGTCCAAGTATGATATGATATGAACTTTTTTGCTATGAGATCCATTGAGCAATAAATGGAATTTATTTACTTCAACTAAAAGGTGTGCTGCCAATCATATATCTGCAAGGATACATGTGTTTCTATATATCTTCATTAAGGATTTTTTGCACCCGCTCCATATAAAGACTAATGTGTGCGGTCCATACAAGTTTTTCTATATATATATATATATATATATATATATATATATGTCATTGTGCAGCGGGCACACATTCCTGCTTACTATGACAGGCCAATACAGAGAATATTCCCATGATCCTTCCTGGGTGGAAGGAAAAAAAACTGATGGTGATTGTGAGGGGTCGTGTTAATTACTTACCCTGGCCAAGGAAACAGGACTAATCTGCAGCCACATATCTATTTGCATAAAGTGTTGACAACTATTGTATTACAACTAATAACAGGGTAGTACTTACAGCTTGGTTTCTCTTCACTGAAGCAATGCAGATCAAGCAAGTCACAGCCCCAGACTGAAAGGCCTCATTCACATACTGTTTAGTGCGTGCCAATTCGCTGACATCACCGTCTTTCAAAAACATAAGGGGAAAAAAACAAATGAGTAATTTTCTCTTAATATGGTCACAACTCTAGCACAGCACGGACAGGATCTATTCCGGCAAGTAATAAGAAAACCCCCCTGAGTGACTTAGAATGGTACCTCACCAGCAATGACAGAGGTGCTGTAGTGTGCCTACACCCTAACCCGCTGCATGGGAGAACTTTACCTTATTGCACAATAAACATATCCAACATTCCACATGGGTTATCATTGTGGACTCAAGCAAACCAATTACATTTAACAAAATGAAAACAAAACATTATTTATAGATATACATAACGATATACATATACATAAAGATAAACTGATTTAGAACTGAAGTTATTATATGATTTGTGCAATAGCTTGCAAGGTGCAGGTTCTGTTGAGAAGCTGGCACATCCTTCCCAGATTCCAGAGAGCCAGCATATTAGGGGGCGCATATATCAATGACTGCATTTACAATGCGATCTGGGCGGAATATTATGTATCATCTCCTGCTTGCAGGGACAGGGCTCCGAAAGGAGCCCGTCCCTGCGATGCACTCAGCCGGAAGCCGGGGGTCTGCTCATGCCCCGGCGGCAGTGTGATCAGGAGCCCAAAGGTTACAATAGGCTATCGTCCATCTCAGAATGGAGATAGCCCATGGATGGGAAGCTGGGCTGCCCGAGCTTGATACATTGGGCAGGTTCGCGTCCCCCATACAAATCGGCAGCTTCGCATCCCACATATAAATCTATGGGGGAGGCGGTCGGCGGCGGTGCAGGAGGGGTCGCAGCAGGCATCGGAGATTCCTGCTGCGTTCCCTCCTACATACATTTGGGGATACTTAATATTTGTGGCTAAGCCCCGAAATCGGGTGTTTTGGGGGATTTAGCCGCAAATACAGCATGATAAATGGGCCCCTAGGGGAGATGCAAGAGGTGGTGAAGCGCACTATAACCAGCCTATTTGACAATTACAACAAGCATCGCTACGTATAAAAGCAGATTACGTACAGAAAAATCTCTTTTCTCTATTATCTGCAAACATCTAAAAACTCACCGTACCATTGTATGGCAACAGAAAATCATTCAGTTGTATTAAAGAACGATAACCGTTAAAAAAATTGGCGGGTATTACCTGCCAATATGAGTTCTAACCTGTGGCAGCTGCACACAGGAGATCTCTGAAAGGTTGAGAGATCTCCCACATTCCCACTGGTGCCAGCCAGGATGTGAGAGACCGCGCACCAGCACTAGGCTAGTGATCTTTGTGTCTGACAGGGATCGCCGGAGGCAGGAATTTTACCACAGCAACAGCCGAGATGTTACTGCATCTCGTTGGTAATGCTTTGTGCATCACCTCGGCAAAAAGCACATCAATGAGAGCTATAGCGGCACAATAAGTTCTGCTATAGTACATCTACCCCACTGTGGGCCTTATTTTGGTTCCTTCTTTCTGACAAAATCCTTCTTAGATGGACAAAACCATGTGCACTGCAGGGGGGGGCAGATGTAACATGTGCAGAGAGAATTAGATTTGGGTGAGTAATTTTGTTTCTGTGCAGGGAAAATACTGACTGCTTTATTTTTACACTGCAATATAGATCTCACTTTGAAGTAAAACCCCACCCAAATCTCTCTGCACAAGTAACACCTGCAGTGCACATGGTTTTGCCCATCTAAGAAGGATTTTGTCAGAAAAAATGAACCAAAATAAGGCCCTGTGTGTTATTTTACGCTGGATTATCTGGTAATGAAGTGACCATAAAATATTTTCCATAGAAACAGAAACATTTTGTTTCCTCCATAGAGCCATAAAGGAAGTAATTGTGTAGACTAAATAATATTCATGAGAACTCCGCTTATCAGTCGGTAATAACTCAAGGCACAATGAACATTAGCTAGTAGTAAAACTTTGATATCTCCAAATGAATAGGCTGCACACTGGTCCGGTCCACAACATGGAGCCTCCACTAGTCACTGGTCCACTTTCTACTTCACGTGTTCATTTTAGCTGAATGTTTAATTGAAGGCAAAACTATTTCAGAGTAATATAATGAACATAATGAACAGTCAGTTACCAGCTATACACTTGGAGTAATACTGCTAGAAAACATGGGGTCAAGCAAAGTGCCTTTTTATTTACCTGTTTGATCAGCGTAAGTGGTAAAGGTTAGAGCTAATATTTCTCTCTGTTTCCCTTCATCCCCATCATCATCGTCATCTTCTGAGGAGCAGCCATCATCCACAAGCTTCTTGATCACTGCCTGGTTAGCTTTCTGGATCTCTTCAAATTTCTTTTTAGAGGTCTCCACTTAAAGGGAAAGAAAGATTCCAGCACACGGTAAATCAGTCAGTGACCATAGGACCCAGGAACAATCACATTGCGCTGTATACCAAGCAGGCGTCATTTTACAGCAGTGTTACCATTTACCTAGAACAAGGTCACATGTGATAGAACTTACTCTCTCCGCCTGATTCTGGTTGGCTCAGTAAGCATCAAAAAATGCTGCTGACCGAGCGCAGAAAGCAAGCGAATGCCCCCCCCCCCCCTCCTCGTACTAATGTTCTCCCCGGGACGCAAATTATTTGACCGCTGACACATTCATTCGCATGCAGGCGTTTGAGCGGTCACCAAACAGGGGCGGGCTTCCTGCATTCACATGGGGACTCCCAGAGTTTATCTGTGAGCACCCACCATTTTTTGTGGGCACACCCAGGAAACGCTAGGTGTCCCCATGCGCCTCCTTCCGGTACCCCTCTGTGCGAACGCCTCGGCGACTGTGGAAGATGGTGAAGGCTTATTTATGCATGTTCAGAGCCATACCAGGCAATCAGGCCTCACTATAGACCAGAAAGATGGAGGAACATAATACTCAATTGATTATTGGTATACAATGTGAAGGTGACTTCTGTAAAGTAGAGGAATCCAACTGAGTGCGGCAAGGCAGTGCTCATGAGACTGCAGTCTATCAAATGACCTCCAACCTCAGTAATTTTATTGGTCAACTAAATATTTCCATATATATCGACCCACACAATGATGTCCTGTGGCACGTGCCGGTAAGTAACACTACTTACCATTGGGTTCACGTTTCTGGTTCACTGGATTAACAGGCTTGGTGGCAGATGCATAGGATACATTGCCTCTCCCAGCACCAGGCCAGGCACCACCATTCCCATTGCCTCTTGAGAAGGCAGAACTTCTGTCCAGTCCTGGTGCAGGTCCTGGAGCAGGAGATGGTCCACCATTGACAGAACTACCGCGACCTCTTGCACGCCCTCTGCCACCAGTTCGCCAAGGTGCCTCCATTGACATCGATGTCACAACTAAGCAGCTGAAAATTGAAAAGACATTACATTATGTATTTCTATACATCGTTTCATAGAGAGCCCTAAAAAGTTACACGCTATAATGCTTGACATGAGACACTTTATACACCCATGTGCTAGTCAGGGACTTATGCTGGCCAAACACGGTCACACAGCTCACAGTGGGGCAGATTTTTTTGCCTAGCGAAGAGATAAACTAGATAAAATGGAAGGAGATAACACACCAGCCTAACTGTCATATTTCAATATTAGCTTCCCTCCCCTGGGGACAAGCCATTTCCCATATTGACAGCAGGTGGGTCGGCTGTGGCAGCACATACACCGCAAGATGCAGCAAATCCATGAAAAGATCCATCGGACATGCTGATTGGTTGCGGTCCAACACAGCGTGAGTATCATCAGATTGGACCAATATATTGCAGAATATATGCCCTGCATAAGTGTAGGCAACATAGGAACCAATTAGGAAACATATCTTGCTAAGAGCAAGAGCTGAGAACCAAAGCAAGCAATGAACAGGTTGGTATATAGGATTTCTAAAGACAAGGATTCTCAGACAGCAAGGGATTAACACAGGAACCACTACCTGCCACAGCTAAACCATTAAGGGGTGTATTTAATTAGTGTGGCATGTCCCTCAATTTTTTAGGGCAAATGGGGTGCAGATTTTCCATATAGGCAAAAGAATTGAGTGGGGTGAAATTCAACTGGATCAGTGAATTAGCCAGCAAAATTGCGTCCATTGCGTCACTTTTTGAAGGCATTTCTGACACGCCTTTTTGCGAAAAAAAGCCTTCAATAGCTGCATCAATTGAATAGTCGGGGTTAGATTAGTTCAGTTTTTTTGCCTATATGGAAAAAAAGAACTAATTGAATACTCGGATTAGGCTTAAAAGAGTGATATTGACATATTTAGGCGGCCTCTGTATTGTTTGGTGAAGCTATACTAGAATAAGGTCTGCTTAATGCCGTATAGCTATAGTAATGCCTTATAGAGTGTCTACTGGTGTTAGCTTTGTATTTAAAAAATTCAACAGCAAAAAAGTTATTACTTATTTTACAGAGGTTACTCCATTCACCACAATGCATTTAAATGCATTCAATGAACTGAATAGGGCAGAAAACACTAAAGCTGGAGCTAATAACACAGATAGTGGGTATAGTCACATGTGCATGCATCGGGTGCATGCGGCCACGGCGAACAGACTGGTCGCCGGGCGCACGCACCCAAGACTGTGGGCGACAGGCCAGGGGATCTGCCCATGGGAATGACCAGCGTTCCATGGGTGTTCCCATGGAGATCGCCCAGTGACGCGGAATGCGAGCAGCTTACGTCACCAGATGGCAGCTGCCTGCCCAGCTCCTGGTGAGGGTGCACGCAACTCTATGACCCGAGAGTCGCTACCCTTTTCAGATTGCAAAAGCAGTGTCACACCCGGGTTTTGAACATGGATCCGACCTGGGTCCAAGCCAGGTCAGAGAGGTTTATAAAACATTATTGACCCAGGTTATTGCAGGGTTGGTGCATTTTTACTCAGCCCAGGTCACCCATGTTAAAACCAGTGTGATGTCATTTTTAAAGTACTTAATGAATCTCTAAAGGAAGAGCAAGGAAATAACCCGGGTCTGCAGTGTTAAATGCACAATAACCTGGGTATGACCTGTGTATAACCCTTCTTTTTTCCCGGGTTGAAATACTGGGTTATTTGACCCGGAATATTGACTGTGGTGCCTTCACGACGTACATCGACCCAGGTTGAATCAGCAATAACCCGGCTCTGGGTTATTTGTGCAATGTGAAAGGGGTATTAGATATGCATGCACCTTCAACAGTTTGCAGCCGTGCGGGAAAACCCACCGTGCGAGAGGGCGGGTGGACCAGCGTCTGTGGGACTTGCAAGGCTGCGAATTCAAGCCTTGCGAGTCAACCAGAATAAGGGCCTGTATGTATACAACCTGATCGTATGCAGGTTGTAGAGCGGTCGAACGAGCGATCGTATGAGCTTAAAAAGGACATACCATCTGCTTACAACTGTAATGGAAGCTGACGGATCAAACATCCGTCAGGGCCAACCTCTAGACCCGCGGGACCTTGCACCTTAACGTCATTTCGCAAACGATTTGTCGAGAAAGTGCGTTCAGAACCAGTATCGTTCAGGTGTATGGGGGCCTTAACTTACCCTCAGAGTTTCTACTATCTAATGTATAAGAATCATTTTGGAATTTAAACATTATAATGTTATTGTATTGCCTTTTAGATGCTCTAAAAATCATAAAGATCAGAAAAACCGTTTGTTACCCTTACACACTATACAATACAATATGTGGCACCGCAAATATTGTGAAACAAATTACCTGCAGGGTAAATCATATCATTAACAATATGGTACAGTGATGTCACCGGGGCCTCTGACGAACATGAAGTCACTAACGATTTTGTCAGATTTGACTGCATGTTTATAATTCTTTTACGATCTGCGCATTGTTAACCCACCATTTCCATTTTATATAATTCCACCAGAAAACTAATACGTCACTATTGGCAAAATCATCGTACTACAAATACAGGATTACTTATAGGGAGGCTGCAATAAACAATTTCCCTAGTTTCTCACCTACCCTGTAGGGTGCCCACAAAAAAAACACAAACGTCCTGAAAAATTATTGAGCGTTTGGAATGGGATTGCAAATGAAATCTCTCCCATAAGGATTCACTGCAAAGATGATCATGTTACTTAAGTGCAGTACCCAAATTGCTAAAGAAAGACCGCCTGTTACATAAGGACATTCATTTAAATGGTTGCATTATTGTTATGCCCCAGGTAATGTTAACACAATTGAGGCACCAAGCAACCACTACAAACTAAGCTAATGAAAGGCTGAATATTACACAAATTAATGGTACACCACAGGGACAGCTGGCTGGAAAGGATGAATGTTTCTATAAATCCAGAGGTTTTACACATCAGACAGGCATTCCCCAAACCCTGCAGCAGCACAGGGCACCCATGGGCATGGAATACAAGGGGACATGCTCAGTGTGTGAGATGGTGATGTGCTAAATACTATGGTAGGAGATAGAGGGAAACTGGGAGTGGGTGAGTTTATGCCGGTAGCACGGTGCCTTCCCCACCACAGCTGTCAGGCCCCATACCTCTGTACTGAGGGCAATAATACAGCAGATCTGGCGAGCTCACTGAGCATTAGGGCTTATTCCCCTCTGCCTCAGCTATTACCTGTCACCAGTCACTCCATGTCTGTGACACCGGACACTGGCTGGGGCGGTGGGGGACGCAGTCCTTGTGTGATGTGGCCTCTCCAGCAGCAAGATGCCCAGAACAGAACTACATTTCCCGGCATGCACACGTCCCTGCTGCCGAGCTGTTCTCGATCTGCGGGCAGCGCAGGACACAGAGGACTACAAGTCCCGGCAACCATTGCGCCGGCGAACACGTGACATATCTTTGGCGACGCCGACGTGTCATGTAGCTGGCTGCCCGTGCCGCTGCCGCTGGAGGCTGGAGGAGGTACTACTGGCAGGCTAGCAGCAGGAGGCGCCCTATCCTATATTGTGGCACACACACTCACAAGCTATGCCCGCAATAACTCGTTAGCTTTGAATATAGCTGGTCGTTTATCAGCTTCATGCATGAGTTCTCCACCAGGTTTCCCTGATATGGTATGGACACCGCAAGCCCCACCATCGAATCTTTGGAAGCAATGGTAACTGACCCTCACATCAAAATAATTCTATAGAACAAAAGGGTACTTATATGTTAGTTGGGCGCCCACTAAGCTATTTGCTTAGTTTTCCACGTCCCCTCGCGGGGCTCGCCACGCTTTGGGCTTGGTGGCTCGCTGCGCTCGCCACACTATATAAAGTCGACTCCATGCCGACATGGATAGTGGGGGTATGAGCGTACTTATTATAGTGGGCGCCCAACTAACATATAAGTACCAAAAAAAGTGTCATATGATTGGTGCATGCGCAAAAATCTTTAGTGGCCGTGAGTGCGCAGAAGCACTGCAACATGAATGGCTGCAGGGTTGAACCATCGGAACACCATTAAATGTTTACCAGCTGCAAACATCGGAATGCTGCTATTGAATGGTAAAAATACTACCATCAGAACCATCGATGGTTGAGAAACACCGCAATACAATGACCATCCCTAGTGCAAGTTTTACCATCATCAATTGTTACATCCATGTCATCCAGATGTCAGCTGTTTGCCGTATGCGTGATAGATAACAGCAGAAAAGTTATCGCTGCGCTGGGATGTAGTAACAATTAAACATCACACTTCTGACTATGCCATAGCGCATCCGCCTAGTGCTGTTTGTCTACTCCCCATCCTCTTCAGCACACATGCACAGGATACTATAGCAAGGTCTCCAGGGGACAGGTGGGAGCCGCAGCAGCCACTAAAGCAGGCATGTCCGAACTATGGCCCTCCAGCTGTTGTGAAACTACACATCCCAGCATGCCTTGCCATAGTTTTAGCATTCCCTAATAGCTAAACTGTGGCAAGACATGATGGGACTTGTAGTTTTACAACAGCTGGAGGGCCATAGTTTGGGCATGCCTGTACTAAAGTGTCTGTCAACGGGCCGACGACACCTGTAGCATGGTCAGTAATGCTGACCACTCATTACCAGTAGGAAAAGGGCCACTACTGTACCATTATCCTGGAGATCTGCAAACTGGCCTTGGGCTTGCCCGCATCCACCCCCCCCCCCCCCACCCCCCTCACTGGAGCAGCGGGTCTGCCGCACCCTACCCCCCCTCGTTGGAGTAAGTGAGCGGCCACGCAGCTGCCCGCATCCCGCCCCCAGCCGGCAGTTGGGCGGCAGGTCGCCCCCCCAGGTGAGCGGCACCCGCAATCCCTCCCCCCAATGTGGCCTGGGGCGGTGAAAGGGCTTACACCGGCACTGCACATAGCTACCCCTATAGCCCAAAAGGAACCTTGTCTACAGCACTGGGAAGATCCACGTTCCCAGCTGTGACCTTGGTGAACCAGTGGGGGGCGCTGGATACTGGACTCTTTGGGCGTTGATGAATCTGGATGACATACAGTGGATAGAGGAAAGGGCGGACGGCGGGGCTTGATCGGTGGTCGGGAGGAGGGGGGACATACCATCAGCACCCGGTGGAAATGCGTCTTGGGCTCCTGGCGGGGGGGTTGGGGGGGAGACGCGTCATGGCCGTAATTCAGCGTACTGCCGCTGGGGGAGCATCACATGGTTTTCCTGCTCCCCCAGCGGCACTACGCTAATTGCATACATTGCCTCCGCCGGGGTGTCATGGAGGACGCTGCCGGAGGAGGGGAACACTGCTGCCAGGGTGTCCTGCAGGAGGCTGTGAGGGGAATGCTGGTGCCGGGGACATTAGGACGTTCAGTAAGTATAATGCACTACACACACACACTATCAACACACATATCCCCACTATCCACATCATACCCCCCATTATCCACATAGAAACATAGAATTTTGGGTATGGAGTTAATTTTATGAAGTGATCGCAGCGAGCCACCAAGCCCGAATCATGGTGAGTCCCGCGGGGGGATGCGTGTCCTGCATCCGCTCGCCACTCTTCATAAAATTAACTCCACACCCACGTGGATAATGGGGGTATGACGTGGATAGTGGGGATATGCACCATTGTGTATTAGTACAGCTCCAGTTACGTAAATTACGTAGCCAACATAGTGGTGTATTGGTATTCTCAATACACCACTACGCAAACTACGTAATGGGCGCACTGATAATACATAAGTACCATATGGAGTTCCCTATCGGGAGCAAATGCATAATTCATGGGGGGGGGGAGTTCTTTCTGTGTGTTTCTTTCTATAGAATGCCTACACACAGACCTTTGGTGACTGACATGGATGCGGTGCACTTCAAACTATGTCAATGTGTTGACATTCGGGTAAAAAAAACTGAAAAACCCCATGTCGACCTTTTGACTGTTGACCTAGACACAGGGCCGTCTTGACAGCAGTGTGGGCCCCTGGGCAAAGCAATGCACTGAGGCCCTTACCCATTCTCCCCTCCTAGGGGTGTGGGGTGCTATCAGCAGCAGCTTTGATGTCCCACGGGTGGCAGGGACTCAACATGTAGGACTATGTAGGACCTGGAGCAGTAACTTTTGCAAATTACTCCTTTACTGCACAGGTGGTGGGAGGGAGAACACTAACGTGCGGAAGGGGGCACTGAGCTGAATGAATGAGGGTTGGTTAATGGAGTGGGCTTAATATTCGTCATTTTCCGGTGATCAGGAGCCAGAGCAATCCATTAACAAAAATATAAAACTGTACACCAGATGTTTGGAGATAGAGCAGGGACCGGCTGCTGGAAGGCTGATATCTCTGGTTCCGGGCATGATAGAGACAAGCCGTTAGTCTCGACAGAAAGGGAAGAGTCCCAGCTTTTGGAATATACCCTCAGAAAAACTAAGTCAGAGAGAACCTGAGAAATATGACTGGGAATTGCAATTAACAGGTCAGATGTGGACTGCTACTTTGAAGTTGGATATCTCCAGTTCCCCAGGGACGATTTTCAAAATTCTGGTATCCCTGGAAAAAGGGAATCCTCAGCTATCAGAGGGCCATTATACACCTGGAGCCCCTGGGCAAGTGCCCATTAAGCCCATACGAAAGACGGCCCTGCCTAGACACTGTCGACCTAATGCTTGTGTCAACCTAATGTCCTTACAACCTAAACCCATGTTGACCTTGTTGATCAGTAATTTACAGTACATTAATAATTACCCCTTTACTGCACAGATGGTGGAGATGGGGTGGGAGAAGGGGGCATTGAGCTGAATGAAGGGGCCCTGATACATAACTTCCAGGGTGGTAGAGGATGTTTAATACGCAGAGGAGGGGTGTATAGTGGAGTGTGCTTATTATCCATAATTTTCTGGTGGGAGGACAGCTTGCTTGACTGCAGATATCTCATTCCAGGAAATAGATTTCTTAGATTTTAATGGAATTAAAAACTAGAGAATCCCACCTACCAAATGGTACTGGGGACTAGGGGATCAGAGTTCAGGAGGCAGAGCAATCTGCCAATGAGAATATAAAACTACATACTGGAGCAGTAACCAGCTCCTGGAAGGCCAATATCTCTGGTTCCGGGAACAGTAGAGACAAGATGCTAGTGTCCATCAAAGGGGGAGAGTCCCAGATTTTGGAATATATCCTCAGAAAAACTCTAAGTCAGACAGAACCTGAAATATCTGACTAGGAAGAGCAATTAATAGGCTTGGATGGAGTCCACTGTTTTGAAGTCAGATATCTCCTGTTCCCAATTGCCGATTTTTTAAATTCTTATACCCAAGGAAAGATGGGACCCTCAGCTTTCAGCCTAGGGCCCTTAGACTCCTGGAAGTGTTTCTGGGTACTCAGACCCCCCCCCCCCCTGCGTGCGCTACTGGGATTAAGGGGTGTAGGCTAGAAATAGGCTGTGTGGAGTAAGGATTAGGGGATAGGCCAGTGGTTCCCAAACATTTTTGAATTATGGCACCCTTGAACATCAAAACAATTTCACGGCACCCCCATGCCGAATGATAATTATTGATAAAGTCAGAAAAAATTATTAAATTGAGTAAATTGTGTTTATGCCATCCTTAGGGTCAGTTACATGGTAAGGGACAGGATTTGCTACTGTTTGACCACGTTATCATTGACAGCACTGGTTTCGCCTGTGATATTGATCATAAATAATTTTAATTGGTCCTGGGCCACCAACTCAGGGCACCCCTGCAAGTGTCCTGAGGCACCCCAGGGTGCCACGGCACACAGTTTGGGAACCACTGGGTTAGGCACTAAAAAGAGAGTTAGGATTAGGCACTTAGGGCGACAGGTGGGTTAGGCACTAATCGGGTGGGTTAGGCTGATGGACTAGGGTGGACGGGGGTGAAGAACCAGTGACCAGGACCATCTTCTGTCCTTTTCCGTTGCTGGCAGATCTCTTCATATTTTACATGCCTCTTTATACTGGAATTTAAAGACAGACGTCACCAGTGGGTGGAGCTATTATTCAGAGAGCTTTGATTGTCTCACTGGTTGCTGGATTTCTTACCAAATCTCTCACTTTCTGAATCTCTCATCCTATTAAATTACCCCCTTTCTGTTAGAGATGGCTAACTGCAAATGCTCCTCTTCGTCATCGCCAATCCATATAAAATGGTTTAAATAAAGTGAATACAGGGAAAGATGGTGTTAATTCATCATATATATAGTAACCCAATAGACATATTGATACTATACTCTCCTGGTCTTGATAATAGTTTGTAAGCTGTTTTCTCTTTTAGGTTTCTTATATTACTTAATTGATAATTCTGAGGCACATGTTCCCTCTATCCCTTTGTCCTCCTTCCTTTTGTATCTGTTTGTCTATGTATCTTTCTTCCCCCTTTATTTGTATGTTTATATATAAGTTTATTTATAAGTCTATATGATATAAGATTTTAAACACTGTACAGTTGTTATTGTGATTTTTCTTTATATTTGCATTATGATGTAAATGTGACAGTTTACAGTCTGTTAATTGTACTTTATGTTGATTGACTTAATAAAAATGTATTAATAAAAAAATACAAAAACCCTTGTTGCCTATTGGCCACCAGTCTATGAACCCGGACTATCTTGTGGTCGAAATTTAGGCTGGTGCCTCCCAGCACTCTGCAAATAGAATTCAAGAAGGCATCTGGTTCTAACCACAAGCATTATCTGCTCTGTGCGGCGACACCGAACACACCACACTCGTTTCGGCACTGCATTAGGTTATTCCAGATTTTCATCATGAGGTCAAGTAACACTCAGTGCAGCTCAGTAACGACAACATTACATGAAACTTGTATGAATTATTTTTAACTTGTGTTCACATTTATACAATTGAAGTACCAAATCTGTTATAATTATATCACATTAGTAAGCCCGCACAAAAGCAAATGCTTCGAAAGCTAATAGATGTAGTTTCACTTGCTGCCAACAGAAAGCAGCGTTTCAGATTCACACGGACTATAGACATATATATATATATAAAAATGATATGATTGATCTTTATAATATGTCATGGCTGATTTTGTATTGGATTACAAAGAAACAATAACTTGAAGTATGACGTTTTCAGGCCTCCATCCTGTCTTGGTGCAGAAAGATGTACGAAAACATACAAATTATCACACACATGAAAATATGGTTTCAGTTTATTTGCACATTTTTTTTTTCCAGAAACAATTTTCTTCATAAAAATGTAGCTTAAAGATTTTGCAAATCTCAAACATTATAAAAAGTATTGAAGTGTTGCTGAATAGATACCTCCAAATATTAATGTTCTAAGTGACTACATGCACCACAACCTCTGTGAGCAATTAAGTGATTGAAAATTCCTGTAACGTTCACACTGTAATAATATTTTACCAGATGTTCCATGATATACAGTACATAGTGATAAACATATACACAGGGCCACCGAGAGAGGGAGGTGGGGGGGCTGCTAATTACCCAGGCCCGGGCTTGCTGGCGGGGCCCTGGTTCGACTGTTTTTTTCACCCTCCCCCCAAACATTTTTGGGGCGTGACCTAATTGCTGTAGGTTTCCACGCCTCCCTCAATTAGGCCACGCCTCCATTTTATCGGGCCCGGTATACCTCTCAGCAGCCCTGCATATACCTACTTTTACACATGCCCCATAGTAGTGCCTAGTTGCTTTTAGGATTGACAGTGGTGCCCTAGTATAAGTTATACACTACAGCAGTGCTCTTATATCATACAGTGCACACATCTATCTTGCCCCAAGTAAAGAATAGTTTTGTGAAAAATGACAGTTAGGGGCTGGTGGGTTGCTACTCTATATCTCTTCACTTTACCACCCTCCAAGGCTTAGTACATCTGCCCCTATGGTTTATTATGAATGAACTGGAGTTAAGCGGGTCCACACACATAAGGACTGAAGCATGAAGAATAATACAGTTACCCCAAAGTGATTAGTGGGCAATTCTGGAACCTAGTAAGACAACTTTATGATGTACAGTAGGTGAACCTCAGTCAGGCCCCAGTGAGTCCCATAGCAATGGCACTACCTGCTCCCACTCTAGCTACACCCACATTTCAAACAAAATATATACATAACCATTTTTCTGTATATATTTTATTGCCCAATGCTTCTTAAATCTACTTGTGAAATCTTCTTGTGGGTCTGGAATGCACTGGTCAGCTAACAACTATATTCTGAAAGTTCAGTTGATAAAGAAGAAACACCAGTAGCGATTTAGGGGGAAATTTACTAAAGGAAATTTGTAAAAGATAGGTGTATTTGTATCCAGAAATACACTTATTTTTGACATTTACTATCCCGAAAATACGGCAATTCGTATTCGTATTGATAGCACATCAATACGAATACGAATTGCCGTATTTTCGGGATAGTAAAAGTCAAAAATAAGTGTATTTCTGGATACAAATACACCTATCTTTTACAAATTTCCTTTAGTAAATTTCCCCCTATTATTGTGAGGTTTCTCCAATATTTTATTTTTGTCTGTAATACTGTATTTAGTCACCCTTAAAACAAAATTCTCCCAAAAATACAAAGGTTCAGTGAAACCTGTGTATTTTCAGGAGAAGCAGCCCCGTTTTCACCCATTTGTTCTCGCTCCAGCTTATTGGAAATAATTGGATAGCCCCCGGCGACGCAATTACCCGCGATCAATGTTGGCAGGTTATTGCATACTTCCTTTATTAATTCCATATAATAAAGATTTTCAACCATTTATTTTATTTTACATGTTATGTATGTTAAACAATTAACTATATGAACAATATGTTACTTAACTCTATAATGTTCTTTTTTCATAGCATATTATTTTTGGGAAATAAATAAATACAAGAAATATGCACCAACTGTGCTTTCCATCATTTAATTTCTATGTTGCGCTCCTGACAATATCACCATGTTACCAATATTCCAAGCTGGTGCTAAACTTATACAGCAATACTGTATGTCCAGGTTTGTCCTCCCATAATTATGCTGTAAAATCATCAGACATACAGTATTATTACAGTCAAAACAGTAATAATCCTCTCACTCTATCTGTTCAGTGTCACCGTATATAACGCAGGTGTTATAAGGTAAGTGAAAGATTGGTTACAGTACTCTTTCAGATAATAGTAACTCAGTTGGTGTCAGATACTTGAATTGAACTATTATTTTGTAGTTGGTTCTGGCTCTTCTGTTGGTGGCTCTGTCTCTACAGCCTCCGGTGCCTCATCCTCGGGCTTTATCATTTTCTCAATTTTGGATACCCGCTGTTTAAGTTTCTGTTGTGCTGAGTCATACTCCGCTAACAGTCTAGCGAATTTTGTTTGCAGATTGTCAACTAAGCCTTCCATGTGAGCCACCTTTTCTTCAATGTCTTTGGGATCGGCACCAGAATTGGCAATGTCTAGGTCCAGAAGGCCGTCCTTCATGAGGATCTGCCTTCCCTTTTCTTCCAACATGGCTTTAGCATCAGGATATTCTGTTAGAGCTTCCATTAGGTCATCTTTAGAGAGACAGAAGAGATCAGAATACCCAATACTTTTAATGTTTGCTGTTCTTCTGTTACCAGCTTTACTGCCTTTGATAGCAAGGATACTAATCTCGCCAAAATAGCTGCCATCGCTTAACACCACAAATTGTGTAATTCCATCATCTGCAACAACTGCAAGTTTACCTTCTTTAATAATGTACATTTCCCGCCCAATATCTCCTTTCCTGCAAATGTAATCTCCAGGGCTGTATACCTGAGGTTGGAGCTTCAAGACCAATTCAACCAAAAGTCCAGCTTCGCAATCAGCAAAGATACGGACTTTCTTCAATGTGTCCAGATGGACATTGATAGCAATTTCCGCTCTTAACTTGTCCGGTAAGTATTTCAAGACATCTCTTTCATCAACAGCTTTTTTATTTGTCCACAAATAGTCAAACCACTTGATTACTCTTTTTTCCAAATCCTTGCTGACTTTACGGAAGTGCATGTACTGTTTGATAGCATCAATTCTACCCTGAAATTCCGCTCTGGCTGCATTCATGTTTGATATCATGGAACCGACATTACCGACGATGGTAGCGAAAATCAAGACTCCCACTAAGAAATCAGCAACCACAAACCAGAACTCGGAGTCTTGAACAGGTGGTGGAGTTTCCCCAATAGTGGTTAGGGTCAGTGTTGACCAGTACAGACTATACACATACTTTCTGGCCAGACGACCATAGTCAGGGTCTGAAGTGTTAGGGTAGACCCAAGTATCTACTCCAAAACCTATGGCTTTTGAAATAGAATAGTAAACACAAGCATTCCAGTGGATGATGATCACGATGTACATGATGAGGTTAGAAATCCGGAACATATTTGGATAGTTGGTCCTTGTTTCGGTTCGCTGAAAGAATTCAAACATGCGAGCGATTCTGAGCAGTTTATTAAGTCTAAGTTCTGGATAGTTCAATCCGAATTTCAAATACAAAATGTCTGTTGGTATAATGGACAAAACATCCAGCCTAAATTGCGTAGTCTTTTTGTATTTCTCTCTCAATTTCCCTTCATCTTTGACAAGAAGACCTTGCTCCAAATAACCTGGAAATGAAACAATTAATATCAGTAAATATAGATCTGTTAATAATTGCAAAATGTTTCATCTTACAGGTTGCACAACTGTAGCAAGATAAAAAAAAAAAAAAAACATTTTTATCGAGATACAGTATCTGTCATGATTAGAAATATTTTTGGACTCTGAGCTTAAATAAATAATCTTAAACATTGTTTCCCTTCCTAAGAATATCTGCTTTACTAATAAAAAGGTTTCTCTCTGGCACTATTTACATTACCAGCTCACCAGGAGAAATACCCCTAAAATTTAGCAGGTAGGACAAAATAACACAAATCTGTAAAAAATAAACCAAAAAACATTTATAGCACCATACAGTATGTATGATAATAACAACAACAACAACAACTCATAGTCCCTTTTTATGGGGTTTCCAATTTATCTAAATTCATTAGTCATCATTAGTCTAAACTGTGTGACTGCAACTAAAAAAACAACACAAAATCATAGTATACAATGATTACTTATGCTGGGGGAGGTGAGAGTTATGATTAGGCTTTAGGAGTTATTGGGTAGGGGTATGGTTAAAATATTGTGATCCTTGAGATTTTGACTATCAGGGTGCCGCTGTTGGCACCCCAACTGTTGGGATTTCTACGCAACTCAAATACATGCAGAAAGATTGAAGGAGCATGCCTTGACAGTTCATCTTTGGCTCCGTCTCTAGTTTTTGCAGGACAAGGAGAAAAGGAGAATTGTCCAGATACAAGGATATGAAGTGAAATATGAAGTGGTTGGTAACTTAAAAAACTCTATTAGCAGGTACAGCAGTTAGGAGGAGTTTCAGTTTACACCTTGATTGAACCATTTTGCAATGCATGGAGGGATCGAGCTTCCAAGTGAGTGCAAAATGGCTCCGCTCTAAATGACAGTGTCACATATAGTACAAAAATACAGGTAGAATTACTGGTACTAATAAAAATGAATTTAAACCCCCTGTATTGCATTTTTGTACAGGTCCAATTTTGCTAGATTTGCTCATATCTCATATCTGAGGCGCTACAACAGATTTACTAAATGTAAGATTTGCAAGCGGCTGATGATCGGCTAATCTGACAGAAGGACAAGCATTTATTTCTGGAGCCACTTTAAAGCCAATGACCAAAGACGCACTTCATAGATGGTTTTGAAATACCAATGTTTAGTAACATGTCTTTGGTAAGATTACTTTCAGCTCTGATCTCTGCACTGTATTCCCAGCGTCTCACAAAGGATACATTGATGGATTTTTCATATACCAATGATTACTAATGTTATATGCATTCACCACAGGACAAACATATGTGCCACCAGCTAACAGTGGCTGTAGGGAGGAACAGTTAGGATACATAGGATTACCTGTCCTTGTTCTTACAAACATGTCTGCAATATAGATGGCATCGGAGACGTAGTCTAGGACATACCAAACTTCCAAATAGTCTTGTTGGAGTTCATCAAAGCAGGCCCTACAGGAAGAGAAAATGGACAGAGTTTGGTCTGTGCTAAGGGATTCTCAGCATTACCTACTGTATATTCACCAACATAACAAAGACACCAGTGGCAAGAAAAGCTAAAGATACAATATTTAACTAATTCAACTAACGTTGATTAAATATTAGGTTACAAATAATAAATGAATTGCTGACCACTATCACTTCTGAATAAAGACCCTTATTCAGATCTGATCGCAGTACAAATTTGATCTCAAAATGGGAAAAACCATGTGCACTGATGCTGGGGCAGATGTAATATGTATGGGGTGAAAAGTAATAGGATGAGAGTTTCAGAAAGTGAGAGATTTGGTAAGAAATCTCCAGTATTTTTTAAAGCGGCAATCATTTATACTGCAAAACCAGTTTGATTTTGCCGTGTAAATGATTGCTACTTTTAAAAAAAACTGGAGATTTCTTACCAAATCTCTCACTTTCTGAAATTCTCATCCTGGTAAATTTCACCCATGGAGAGAGTTAGATTTGTGTGAGTTATTTTGTTTCTGTGCAGGGTAAATACTGGCTGCATTATTTTTACACTGCAATTTAGATTTTAGTTTCAACACACCCCACCCAAATTTAACTCTCTCTGCACAAGTTACATCTGCCCCCACCTGCAGTGCACATGGTTTTTCCCATTTTGAGAACAAATTTGTACTGGGATCAGATCTGAATAAGAACCAAAATCTCTTTAGTATGTACATGTTGATAGATGAAATTCTATAACATTTTCTATAACATTTTCCACACACAGGTTGTCCCTTATCCAAAAATCTAAATATTTCAAAAATTGTACCTAGATTTTTTGTTTTTCATACTCACCTGGTCCCCCAGTGTCTGTCTTTAAAGGCATTCCCAGTCCCAATGATGCATTGCGCATGGTGACATCATTACATCACCCGTATAATACATCATTGGGACCGAAGACGATCGACACAGTGGACACCTGGGGAGTATGAAAAAACAAAAGATATTCCAAAATCCGGAATAATCCCCTGTCCAAAATATTTCTATAAGCATCATGTGGAGAGAGAGCAAAGGACCTCTGGAGGGGCATGTTATAATTATTTTCTTAATTGGTTGGTGCAAATGGGTGTGTCTGACCCTGGATTTGACCCTAGGTAAAACTTAACAACAAGTCAGATCATTTCTCCATGTTCCCACTGCACAGGGAAGATCACAGAATGTCAGCTTTGGCTTTATGCACAAGGTATGACTGGCTAAGCATTGTGCTACTTCCCATTGTGTCCACCACTTTACACCTCCCAACCTAGTGAGTGCTTGTTCAGCAAAAGACCTGAATGACGAGAGGTACGCATAAATCATTATACAGCCTCCTAAGGTAACTCACTGTACTGGGCTCTTTCATATTTAGAAGCCTCATAGAAAAGATTATGTATGTCTATTGTATGCCGGGTATGGTATAACATACCGACAGTCGAGATACCAATGGTCGTTTCCCAGACATCGGAATCCCGACTGTCAGGAGCCTAAAAGGAGGGGGTGAGCACATTCAAGCCCCTTGTGGGCTCACTGCGCTCACCACCTATTCAATTCCCCCTCTGTGTGGCTTGTGAACCCCCACAAGGGAAAACAGATAGTCCGACTGTTGGACTACTGACAGTTGGGATTCCAATGTTGGAGAAAGGTCCATCAGAATCCCAACTGTCGGTGACTCATCCGGCACCCTGTATGCCAAGGTTCTCTGCATTGCCTAGAATTACTGCGATGTTGCATCAGCTGTTCCCTAAGTGTATGGCTATAAGTATAATGCTGTATAATTTAAAGTTGCATGTGAATAAAATGCAGCAAATTAAAGCAATATAAAAACTTTCCTGTTAAAAAATATATTCCTCTTTTACTTAGTCGGTGTATTAGGTGCAAGGCCCGATAAAGGCTTGTAGGGGAACCAAAGCAACTAATTTATGAGGATCCCTAATAATAAAATTGTCAATGAAATAGGTTGGGGATGTTATTAAAATGTGTTTAACACACTGGGTAAAATTTAATAGGATGAGAGAATCAGAAAGTGAGAGATTTGGTTAGAAATCTCCAGGTTTTTTTAAAGCGGCAATCATTTACACTGCAAAACCAGTTTGATTTTGAATTCTAAATGATTGCTGCTTTAAAAAGACCTGTAGATTTCTTACCAAATCTCTCACTTTCTGAATCGCTCATCCTATTATATTTCACCCTCTGTGTTTCCCCCAGTTTGCATTAGGCCAAACAGAACTCTCCATTCACATAAGCCACAGTGACCCCACGCTGGTGATGTAGCTATGTTTGTGGTGCCCTGGCGTATGAGTTAATCTGGTGCTGATTAGGTGTTATCTAATCACAGGGTTGGTGACAGAAATGAATTATGGTTTATTTTGTAAGCTTGCAAGCAGGGCCTTCCTACCTCTTTTACTATTTGTTATTACCCAGTTTTAGTTTATCTGTGTCCAACTGTAAAGCGCAATGGAATTTGCTGTGGTATATAAGAAATATAAATCATTTGGATAAATACATAGCGTAAGCGTTTTCTCTGGTGAAAAGATTGACAAGCAAAATACCAACAGTAGAAGGTCACCTTGCTATAAGCATGGTCCAGTTGTACATTACCGGCATTGTAATACAAAAAAGCCAATTGTAGTATAGGTTCCCAGATGGGTCAATAACATAAACATCTTTCTTTTTCCTGGAGAAAAAAAAAAAATGCAGAAAATTATTATTAATAATAATAATAACATTAACCCTTTGAAGGCCAACATCTCTGTGAGAGATAGACCAAATATCCGCTAAAAATGCCAGTGTTCCTCACATTTGTTATATAAATTCAAATAATAAATGTTGTGTAATCTCACTGTCTCCATTGCATTCTCACCTTGTTCCATTCCCCCTCTGCCAGGGTCCGGGTTAATGGGTCTCTTTCCAATCCTTTTCTGATAAATAATGGTACACGTGAAGGCTGGCCCCTTTCCCTGTTATTTTCATACTACAGTATGTATGAAAGCCTTGGCAAGAGCATTCAGGGCTAATAGAGATATTAAGGGTGTTGTGGCAGGAGACCCTGAGTACAAACTGGCTCTATTTGCCGCCGATCTACTTGCAACGATATCGGAACCTGTGACTACCCTCCCTGCTCTTAGGCACAAGTTCCACAGGTTTAGCCGTGTTTTTGAACAACTGTATTTAGACAGTGATACACCTTGTTTCGACTATCTATCAATTTTGCTTGTAGACATTATCTAATGATTTACCCTCTTATGTTAAAGCTTTGCAGAATTAACTGGGGAATACCATACAAGATGATCAGTGGCCCAAAATATTTCAATATATGTTTGCCAGCTCATCTTCATTTCTGGTTCTCGATACCAAATATAAGATCCTATCTAGATGGTATAGATGCCCAGTAGATGTACACCAGATGTTTCTGAATATTTCTGATCTTTGCTGAAGATCTAGACAATTTTGAGGTTCCCCTTTACATATTTAGTGGCTTTGACCAGAATTGGATGACTATTGGTAGACGGTCCATGCTAATTACCAGTCTCTACCTACCAAAAACCCCAGAGTTCTGGCTACTAAATATATATAAGGAAATACCCATCTCTTAAGTTTAAAAATCATTACTCCGACACTTAATGAACACTGCTAGAGTAAATATACCATGCTTTTGACAATCCTCGACTCGGCCTCCTCATTTCCCAGTGGTTCCAGAGAGTGGACTGATATATGCTTATGGAACTACTTCTACTACTGCTAATAATAATGACAATAATATATTAATTGTGGTTTGTATTATCTATATCAGGGGTTCTCAAACTTGGTCCTCACACAGTTCATGTTTTCCAGGTCACCCGGCAGGTGCACAGGTGCATTCATTACGCATTGATTTAAAGATCCACAGGTGAAGCTAATTATTTCACTTGAGATTCTAAAGGATAACTACTCCTTACCTCTATGAAGTGAAGTACTGCGAGTGACCACTAGAGGCCACTCGATGCACCAAATGACTCCTTTGTGCTAAAAGATGCCATAACAGAAAGTGAAAGCAATTTTTGGGCGGTGTAAATGCCCCTAAACGCCGGGTCGCACCCGGCTTCAACCAGGGTCCAAAAAGCCGGGTGCGACCCGGCGTTTTGGTCTAAAAGGGGTATAAGAAATATTTTGTCAGAAAGAGTGAACTAGAATAAGGGCCTCAGTTCCTGCTGGAGCCTGCTGAAAAATAGCCCTGCATATAGGAGCAGAGACGGTGGGGTGGAGAGTTTGATTGGCTTTTAACTAGTAAGTTATAAAGCACATAGAACATCTGCATAATACACACTCTGGGTATTATAACAGCTTAATGCTTTTATTGCACAATGAGACTATTGCACAAAAGCTTTGTGGAATGTTTACAAATGTAGATGTTGCCCATAGTAACCAATCAGATTTTTGGTACTTATCTAGAACCTTCTGATATATAGTATCATCTGAATCTGATTTGTTGCTTTGAGCAAAATCTCCATTTTTGAAATCTGCACTTTTGTAAATATGAGGGTGTGCAATAAATTTGGGGATGTGTAATGCATAGGTAGAGAAGACACAATCTGACTGCACACTCAAGAAGTCAGCATGTTCACTTCCTTCCCAAACTCATTATGGGGCTCAACCACCTACAGCTACAAGAGTGGTCTGCGCAGTGGCGTAACTACCTAATCCCCCCCCCCCCCCCCGCAGATTTTTCGCCGCCCCCCTCCCCTCCTTCCCCTCGGCGCCGGCTCCTGCTGCTATAATGAAAATGTAGTATGGGGGCAGCCATTTTCTAAGTGTCCGTTTTCATTATAGCAGCAGGAGACGGGACTGTGACGGCAGGGCACCAAACAGCAGCGGGTAAGTGGTAACTATAGCCCCGCAGACCCCCGGCGCCCACATGTTCTCTGCGGGGGGCGGAGCTATAGCTACGCCACTGGGTCTGCGTCAGCAGGAAAGTTTTGTTTCAGTGGTTTGCAGATCCCACTGTGTTTGAGTGGTTTACACATTACCCTTTAATACTGGGATCCAAAAAGTTTTTGTGTGACCATGATTGTCGACAGGTAACAGAGAGTAAGTGCCTTTTCTAATTAGATGGGAGTGGTTTATTGTCTACTCTTGTAGTTGTGCTGTTTTTCGTTGGGTTTATTGAGAATAAAAAATGGTTTCTAGGGAATTGTAGGAACGATTTTGCCCATAAATCCTTCATTTTCACCCATAGTACATATTCAAGTTTGCCCCAAATTTTTGACTTACTCATCTTTTTTGTCTTTGTCTTTATCTTTGTCCTTATCTTTATCTTTGTCCTTGTCTTTGTCTTTGTTCTTGTCTTTATCAGCCTTTTCTTTCTCCTTTTCTTTCTGTTTTGCATTGTCCTTTTCCTTATTTTCCTTTGGCTTTTTGTCTTTTGAATCTTTATCTTTATCTTTCTTCTTTTCTTTATCTTTTTTCTTCTCCTTTTTATGATCTGATTTACTATAAAGGAATAACATAGAAAATAGGAAGAACCAATTAGAGCAATATCATCCCATTAGTGGCTCCCCAGCTACAAGCTATCAGCTAGGTAATATAGGAGTGATGGGCAGTAGCAGCTTCCAATAGGAAGCTACTACATGCTGAACTCCTCCCCACGTGAGAGGAGGTTACACATGAAGCCTGGTGTTGTGACTTCTGACAGGAAAGACATGTGATCATGTGACACATAAGGACTGGGAGAGACACAGATAGCCAGCAAAGAGCTCTAGAGGTAGATGGTGTACCCTCTCCCCCCATGGGTAGAATGCGCACCCCCTTTTGCACGATCATGCGCGCACGTGTGCGCACATCGGAGCTCTGATGCTGGTTGTCTGTTTTACACTGGAAACCTCCTGGTTTTCACTGGAGGGGCTGCAGCCCAATAGCAGGAGCCGCCACTGCCTGAAAGTACTGATTAATTGCTTATAGTTAATAATTAGCCAGCAAACCCATAGAACCCAGCATATTGGGACATTTGCAAATACATTTAATAAGCTATGATTTAGAATAATATGTCCATATGTATTAACTAAATATTTCCATACATACTCCTTCTTTTCTTTTTTCTTTTTCTTTTTTTCTTCCCTGAAAAAAATATAAAATAATGTCAATTTCTTATGAAATAAAATATACATTATGTATTACAATACACTAAAAATGTGTCTCCAATGTGCATATTGAAATTAAGAAGGATGTATCTAAACATGGAAACTAGCTTAATCCTTTTAATCTTGGAGCTATATCTGCCGGAGAGCCTGGCACTTACATTTTCTTGAGATAACCTGGGTTTAATTAATTTACTCCTTTACTTTAATAAGAAACCTAACGAATATAAATTTAAGAACTTAAATTAGGGAGTAAGCAAAAACCACTTTGATACAAACAAGTAATTAGAGATGTATGTGGACACCTTTGAATAAATCAGGAACTGCACTGCCCATAGATCCTCATGCTGTACGTAAGACAGAAAACTAAACAAATTAGCTAAATTATGTCCTGAAGCTGCACTACAATAGCCAGATGTTACCTGAAGCTGCACTACAATAGCCAGATGTTACCTGAATCTGCACTACAATGGCCAGATGTTACCTGAAGCTGCACTACAATGGCCAGATGTTACCGGCATCAAAAGGAAAAATGTTATTAAGCCCACATTGGAGATCCTATGGGAATCAGCATCAACTGTTTTCCTTCCTGCTCATGATTTGCAGTTCACTGATGGACTGACTTTGAACCATTGTGATGCATTTAAATGTCCAAAGTATTTTCATTCACAGGAAATGAGGCCATAACTATGCCACTACACTGACCCAGGGCAATGTGTGCTGCACCAGAGAAAACACTTGAGTTTACACATGTTACTGAATACTGTGATGCACAGGTAACCTTTCACTTGTAATCAATGGTCAAAGTGGAAATTTTGTGGAAAAGTGGAAAAGTGAAGGCTGTAGGCATACAACCTCCGTAAAGGGGGTTGGCCTTAAGTGTAGTGTTACACACCATAGACATTATGCACCACAATAGTAGGATCCTTTATACTGGGATGCAGTTAATTTGCCGGCGGTCGGGATCCCGCCGGTCGGAATCCCGACACTGGAATCCCGACCGCCGAAATCCCGAAACTTTCTCCCTCTGTGGGTGTCCACGACACCCATAGAGGGAGAATAAAATAGCGTGCCGAGCGTAGCGAGGCACCGGGCCCGCTGCGTGGCGAGCGCAGCGAGCCCGCAAGGGGGGGCGATCCATGTCCCCCCCTTGTCGGGATTTCGGCGGTCGGGATTCCAGTGTCGGGATTCCGACCGCCGGGATCCCGACCGCCGGCAAATCGTATCGGATCCTTTATACTATCTAGTAATAGTGCCCCTTACACATTATTCCACATGGTATGAGCCAAAATTCCATGACAGCAGGGACGTAGGGACAGGTAGAGTAACAACCTGGACAGGGAGAGTTACAGCGGGGACAGAAAGAGTGACAGTGGGGAAAGCTGTACAGGGAGAGTGACAGCAGGGACAGGGAGAGTGACAGCAGGGAGAATGACAGCAAGAACACAGGAACAGGGAGACTGACAGCGGTCCCCCAAGGGAACAGGGAGACTGACAGCAGGGACACAGAGAGAGTGGCAGCAGGGACAGGCAGAGTGACAGCGAAACATAGAAACAGGGATAGTGAAATCAGGGTCAAAGTAACAGAGAAAGTGAAAGCAGGGACAGAGTGACAGGGAGTGTGACAGCATGGACAGGGAACAGGGAGAATAAAAGCAGGGACATAGGGGAGAGTGTAGAAGCCGTATGTGAGCTTCAGCATAAATTTTTCAGTGTATTACAATAATAGCAGACTATTAATTTTGCAAGCCTAGCAGACTCGTTAGATGATAGGAAATTGTGTAATGATTGTTGTACTTGAAATAACGCATCAGGTCAGAGTCATAAAATTGTATGATAACTAGGAACCCAGATTGAATGGGACTTGAATGGGACTTAATAAATATCAGGCTATTTAGTTATAGCGTACTTGCTTGCTCTACATCACAGTCTGCATGACTACGCTGCACCAGTGTATGCAGCTGTACTTCTCAGTCATTAGCCTGGTGTATAAAGAGGCACTGTATATACACGAGTATAAGTCGACCCGAATATAAGCCGAGGCACCTAATTTTACAACAAAAAAATAGGAAAACTTATTGACTCAAGTGGGACCCTCACTCGAGTATAAGCCGAGGGGGGCTTTTTCAGCATAAAAAATGTTCTGAAAAAGTAGGCTTAAACTCAAGTATATATGGTAAGTCTAATGACCATTATGAGTGAGCTGCACCATGCATCCCAACTCCATTGTGACATAAAGCCGAAGCACCCACGATGTGTATAAGTGACTTTGTAGCTCTGATGTGACCAAGATTTGACATTCATAAATAACTACATTCATAAATAAGTGCGAATGTCCGGGAATCGCTACCTGTGCAAGCCAAGAGTAAGAGTCTATACACAAAATAAATGCTTTTCTGAAATGATCACTTAACTCAGGGGTTCCCAATCTTTTTTTATTCACGGCACCCTAGAGAATCAGACTTTTTTCACGGCACCCCTAGGTTAATTTTTTTTTTATTTAGAATTGTTTTATATGCGATTCTTAGTGGCAGTTATGTGGTAAAGGGCAGGATTTGCTTCTGTTGGTACACATTCTATGATTGCCAGCTACCAGCACTGGTTTTGCTCATAAATAATTAACCATTAATAATTTGAGTTGGTCCTAGACCACCAAGCCGCGGCACCCCTGCATGTGTCCCGAGGCACCCCAGGGAGCCACGGCACACAGTTTGGGAACCACTGACTTAACTCATAGTTTTTAACTCATCATATTTTTGTTTGGAAATATGTTCTGCATACTAATATTTTGTGCCTCTATGTATATTAGTGTATTGCAATGCATGGATTGTAATTTAGTGTGTAAAAGTGATTAAAGAGAGCACTGTCCAGATACTCAGGGCGGGATTTAATCGTGAACGAGTTTAGCGGCCTTGCAGGGTACTGGCTAAACTCAAATATTTTTTAAAGGGGCAAACTGCCTTGTAAATGATTGCCCCTTTTAATACACAGTGTTACCTCCCACTCTCAGTGTTAATGTATTCCCAGTGTTCCAATGCAGCTTCAATTCATGCTAAATACTGCATAGTACTGTATAATGATGATATACTTACTCATCCTTGTTGTTACTGTTGTTTATGTTACAGACTGCCGTCGTGCCAGGAAGATGTTGCTCCCTAGTAATATAAAATAAAATGACTTACGCAGAACTTAAAGGGGGTTATCCTTATTTTTTTCACTCTCAGCAACTATCTACAACTTTTACATTTTGTTTTCATCAGACAAAATAACCACATATTAATTCACACTCAAAACCAAAGGATAGGAAGGGCCCTACACGTGAGAGAGACGTCATTCTAAATGGAAGAACTGGGTCAGTATGCCATATGACAGGGTAGACATAAGGGCCAAATTTGCACTATATGTAATATAGTTTATTTTGCTTAAACAATCAGTCTTCAATGCATGGAACTGTAATCATCAATAGGATTAACTATTGATTGTGTTTAATGTTCATTATGGAGCCCACGTGTGATGCAATGGATGGATGGTTGGTTGGTTTATTTGAAATATTACCCCCCAGGAGAGCTCCCAGAGAGAAGATACTGCTGATCACCGAGGGGCAGGGGCTTCTTAGCATTAGGCCCAAAAGATGAGAAGGTTCTCTGCGAATGGTGTCTTTCCACCCACATCCCATCCAATTCAGGAGAAGGTGGCCAGCATGCAGGAAGTAGGATGTAACCTCCTCCTTCAGGAGTCCGTGGGACTCACCATAAACTCTGGAGTCTCCCGGAGAGGGGACAAGTGTGCGTAAGACAACTGTAAACAGAAACAGCTTAATGCTGCCTGTACAGATCTAGTACTTACCGGTGTAGTGTTGCAGTCACCGCATGTACACGGTTCTTGCTTGAGTATATGCTGTAACATTTTACATGTCCTGCTGTGTTTACTGCGCCATTGCTCTCTTCTTGCTTATTTAGAAATCTGATTTTGAACAAGATAAATAGTACATACTGTAAATGCTGTTTATAAGCTTATACAACTGTCATTGCTAGTGATGAGGAGTTTCAGTGGTTCTTACAGTTTTCTTGGGGCATATCTATTAAGCCTGGTAAAGAGATAAACTGGAAATAAAGTTGTGATCAAGTAGAAGAAGATAATGCACCAGCCAATCAGCTGTGTTTGAAATATGACAGTTGGGAGTAGATTGGCTGGTGTGCTATCTCTTTCCACTTTATCTCTTCACTAGGCTTAATACATCTGCCCCAATGTTTGGGCTGCTGTGCAACCTATTGGTAAGGGCAAAGCTCATGTGTAATGGTGGAATTGTCTCAGTGGTGATCTGCGCAATGTGTTATTGGCCTGATTTGGGAGAGCAAAATCTTTCTCTGGACAAAACCATGTTGCACTGCAGGTGGGGCAGATGCAGGGGTTAAAGTGGGGAGAAACGGGGAGGGAACAGAGTTCCACCACCTCTCTCTGCTGTTTATTCTTAGGTGCATCTCCATAAAAAATAATGTAAAAAATAAGATAATAAATACTAATTGTCAAGGGGAATAGAAGGTGATAACATTTATACCGGTGAGGACAGTCTAAACCTATTTACATATTAGTTGCATGTACAGTATCTTAAGATCTGTAACATCTTTAGACTGAATTTCTGAATTAATTACATGATTGTGTAAAAGTAAATTGAATAAAATTATTATTATTATTATTTTTTACTGTTTATGTTGGATTAAATTGTGCTTCATAGCAATTTCAACTGCATCTTCCAGCAATCAGCTCAGTGTTGTGACATCTCTATTCAAAAGGTACATGATTTACAATATATCAAGACTGAGGTTTGGGAAGATACCTACAAACCTTGACGTGTAGTGGGCATCCCTCCCTTATCCTCTTCCAGCATCACCAACTTCCAATTGATATTCGGAAAGAAGGTGCATGCAAAGAAGATTGCAAAGGCTCTGGAACATTGTGCAGAGTATCCCCCATAACCAGAAAGATGGTACTATGGAAGCTTTGCATAATGAGGAGAACCTGCCGCACTGACCCTGTGAGGTCGAAGCTTTGCATAGTGAGGAGAACCTGCTACACTGACCCTGTGAGGTTGAAGCTTTGCATAGTGAGGAGAACCTGCTGTACTGACCCTGTGAGGTTGAAGCTTTGCATAGTGAGGAGAACCTGCCGCACTGACCCTGTGAGGTCGAAGCTTTGCATAGTGAGGAGAACCTGCTGCACTGACCCTGTGAGGTTGAAGCTTTGCATAGTGAGGAGAACCTGCTGTACTGACCCTGTGAGGTTGAAGTTTTGCATAGTGAGAAGAACCTGCTGCACTGACCCTGTGAGGTCAAAGCTTTGCATAGTGAGGAGAACCTGCTGCACTGACCCTGTGAGGTCGAAGCTTTGCATAGTGAGGAGAACCTGCTGCACTGACCCTGTGAGGTTGAAGCTTTGCATAGTGAGGAGAACCTGCTGCACTGACCCTGTGAGGTTGAAGCTTTGCATAGTGAGGAGAACCTGCTGCACTGACCCTGTAAGGTTGAAGCTTTGCATAGTAAGGAGTACCTGCTGCACTGACCCTGTGATGTTTGGCATGGTTATGCAGTGTGGGACCAGTGGCCAATGGGCACTGCACACCCCACATCCATTATAGATGGGAGGCAGCAAAAACAGGAATAGCCTTGCTAAATTAGATACAGTATGTACCTGCATTCACCATTTTCCATTCTGTTGATATCTTCATCCATGTCCTGTATTGATACTTTAGGGACAGTGCCATAAGTATGATGAGTATTAATTAATTTGGCCATTGTATAGCTGCCTAAAGAAAAAGAAAAAAGATAATGAACACAGGCTGACTTTTATTGAGTTATCTTTGATACTTTCTCTATAGAAGATGTTACAAGGTATGTGGTACATTATACTCTTTCCATAGCCTCTTCTATCACCTCTATCACCGTGGTACTACACCTGATGCTACATTCTCCATCACCCTGGTACTACACCTGATGCTACATTCTCCATCACCCTGGTACTACACCTGATGCTACATTCTCCATCACCCTGGTACTACACCTGACGCTACATTCTCTATCACCCTGGTACTACACCTGATGCTACATTCTCCATCACCCTGGTACTACACCTGACGCTACATTCTCCATCACCCTGGTACTACACCTGATGCTACATTCTCTATCACCCTGGTACTACACCCGATACTACATTCGCCATCACCCTGGTACTACACCTGATGCTACATTCTCCATCACCCTTGTACTACACCTGGTGCTACATTCTCCATCACCCTTGTACTACACCTGGTGCTACATTCTCCATCACCCTGGTTCTACACCTGATGCTACATTCTCCATCACCCTGGTACTACACCTGATGCTACATTCTCCATCACCCTGGTACTACACCTGATGCTACATTCTCCATCACCCTGGTACTACACCTGATGCTACATTCTCTATCACCCTGGTACTATACCTGACGCTACATTCTCTATCACCCTGGTACTACACCTGACACTACATTCTCTATCACCCTGGTACTACACCTGACACTACTGTACATTCTCTATCACCCTGGTACTACACCTGATGCTACATTCTCCATCACCCTGGTACTACACCTGATGCTACATTCTCCATCACCCTGGTACTACACCTGATGCTACATTCTCCATCACCCTGGTACTACACCTGATGCTACATTCTCCATCACCCTGGTACTACACCTGATACTACATTCGCCATCACCCTGGTACTACACCTGATGCTACATTCTCCATCACCCTTGTACTACACCTGGTGCTACATTCTCCATCACCCTGATACTACACCTGATGCTACATTCTCCATCACCCTTGTACTACACCTGGTGCTACATTCTCCATCACCCTGGTACTACACCTGATGCTACATTCTCCATCACCCTGGTACTACACCTGATGCTACATTCTCCATCACCCTGGTACTACACCTGATGCTACATTCTCCATCACCCTGGTACTACACCTGACACTACATTCTCTATCATCCTGATACTACACTTGGGGCCTAATTCAGGTTGACTCACTGAGCAGCGGTCATTCGCTGCCTAGCAATCCCATAAACGCAGCCTGCACAAATTCGCACCCCCTTACCCCACCAGCCCTGGTTCCATGCAAGGGGATGTGTACGCGAAAATGTGAATAAAGGGGAGAGAAATCATTAGATGGTCGTGGACCATCTAATGACTTCTCTCCCCTTCGGAAATAACTCAATAGAGTAAAATATTTTCCATAGGAAGTATGGAATTAATAGTTTGTTATAAATAAAACTTTGATATGTTAGCATTGCATTAATTATTGTGCAAAGTCTAAAAACGGTGACTTTTAAAATAAATATTTACAGGTTAGTTGAAATTAGGATTTTCATTAATTCTTTATGATACATAAACCCCCCAAAAATTAATACCTTATCAATTGTTATATGAGTTATAGGTACAATGGTACAAAATTGACTGCAGCTGGGTCTCTGTTTCAGAGTCTACCAATCTCTCCAAACATAATCACTATACATACAAGAAATACGGCTGTGGCCGGATAGGCTGTGCCCTTAGTTTAGCTGTGGCCCTGTATTGAAGTGGGCCGTTTTAAAGTGGGAAAACGGAGTCATAACTACTAGCGTTATACCTGCGTTACACCGAAGGAAAACTGAAGGCAAACTACTACAAATCAACAAAAACACACCTGGGGCGAAATGTAATAGGGTGTGATTTTTTAGACATGTGCGATTTTTGGTCAAAAACGGCCGAAATCGCACATTTTCCGAAAATCGCACATTTAATAGGTTGAAAATCGCGGTAAAAAATCGCACTTTTTACCGCGAAATCGCACTTTTAGAAGTGCGATTTTTAGTCACATTTCAATTCGCATCCAGATGTTTTCCCATTATAAAGTATACAACTCGCAAATGTAATAGGGTGCGATTTTTGGTCAATGTTACCAAAAATCGCAAAAAAAATAGACCAGGTTCTGACAGGCGAATTTGACAGAACCATGCACAGATCATTGAGATCTGTGCATGGTTCTGTTAATAAAAATGTGTAAAAGTGTTTTTATAAAAAAAAAACGGCGTGGGGTCCCCCCTCCTAAGCATAACCAGCCCCGGGCTCATTGAGCCGGACCTGGTTCCAAAAATACGGGGGAACAAAAAGCATAGGGGTCCCCCGTATTTCTGAAACCAGCCCCGGACTCTTGGACCGGTCCTGGTTCCAAAAATACGGGGGACAAAAAATCTGGGGTCCCCCGTATTTTGAAACCAGCACCGGGCTCCAACAGCCCGCGGTGTCATGCCACAGCCGGGGGACACTTTTTATACAAGGTCCCCCGGCCAAAACATGAGCACCGTGGCTGGTCAGCCTTGGACGGGGTACCTGGAGGAGTGGGGACCCCCCCAATAAAGGGGTCCCCCCCCCCCAGGCTTCACCCGTCCAGGGCTGAAGCCCGGGGCTGTCACCGGCGTCCGTGGCCAGTGGACGCCGGCCTGATAGGGTTAAATCCATCATACATATCATTACATTGCTTTTTACCGGCGAACTACAAGTGCCAGCAGACCTCCCCCGCATGCTGGGACTTGGAGAACCACAAGTCCCAGCATGCAGGGCATTAATGGGCCCGCTGGGACTTGTAGTCCACCTGTAAAAAGAATGTTTATAAAAAACACACACACAGAGAAGTACAAGTTTATTACACACACACACCTCAATTTTACACCAGCGTTACTTACCATTCCTGGATCCAGCGCTGGTCTGGCTGCTTTACAGCCGGCTCCCCCCGCACTGACAGGCAGCGGGGAGAATCGTCTTTCTCCGTTGCCTGTCACCGGCTTTCTCCGTAGCTTCTGTAGCTCTGTCCCAGTGCTACAGAGGCTGAGAGCGTGATTGGCTGAGCTACAGTATGCGTCTCCATGGAGACGCATAGCTCAGTCCTGATTGGCTGAGCTATGCGTCTCCATGGAGACGCATACTGTAGCTCAGCCAATCACGCTCTCAGCCTCTGTAGCACTGGGACAGAGCTACAGAAGCTACGGAGAAAGCCGGTGACAGGCAACGGAGAAAGACGATTCTCCCCGCTGCCTGTCAGTGCGGGGGGAGCCGGCTGTAAAGCAGCCAGACCAGCGCTGGATCCAGGAATGGTAAGTAACGCTGGTGTAAAATTGAGGTGTGTGTGTGTAATAAACTTGTACTTCTCTGTGTGTGTGTTTTTTATAAACATTCTTTTTACAGGTGGACTACAAGTCCCAGCGGGCCCATTAATGCCCTGCATGCTGGGACTTGTGGTTCTCCAAGTCCCAGCATGCGGGGGAGGTCTGCTGGCACTTGTAGTTCGCCGGTAAAAAGCAATGTAATGATATGTATGATGGATTTAACCCTATCAGGCCGGCGTCCACTGGCCACGGACGCCGGTGACAGCCCCGGGCTTCAGCCCTGGAGGGGTGAAGCCTGGGGGGGGAGGACCCCTTTATTGGGGGGGTCCCCACTCCTCCAGGTACCCCGTCCAAGGCTGACCAGCCACGGTGCTCATGTTTTGGCCGGGGGACCTTGTATAAAAAGTGTCCCCCGGCTGTGGCATGACACCGCGGGCTGTTGGAGCCCGGTGCTGGTTTCAAAATACGGGGGACCCCCAGATTTTTTGTCCCCCGTATTTTTGGAACCAGGACCGGTCCAAGAGTCCGGGGCTGGTTTCAGAAATACGGGGGACCCCTATGCTTTTTGTTCCCCCGTATTTTTGGAACCAGGTCCGGCTCAATGAGCCCGGGGCTGGTTATGCTTAGGAGGGGGGACCCCACGCCGTTTTTTTTTTAACTTTTTTTTTTTTTGCACAAAAGCGCATTTATAAAAATGCGCACATTTTCATGACTGAAAATGCGCACATTTTCATGACTAAAAATCGCGGCAAATCGCGGCAAATCGCATTTTTTTGCCGCTAATTCGCATCTCATTACATATGCGAATTCGCGGCAAAAAACGCGATTTTTAAAGGTGCGATTTGGTGCGATTTTTTTTTAGTCTAAAAAATCGCACCCTATTACATTTCGCCCCTGGAGTGCATTGATACCTCAAGAGTATGTAATTCATCTCCAATATGCTCTCTTTATTTCTGTGTTATGCAAACTCTTGTATGATTTGAAAAGTTCTGATTTAATGAATTGATTGTAATTGTTATTACTTGTTTGGGGACGTTGTTCAGTGAAGCATAGTTTAGTGTTGCATTCTGCCTGATGTCTACTCAAACACAGTGCAAATTATCTCCTTTGACCATTTGGCCGTTAGTGTTCAGGTGTAGCCTGACCTGAACAGACTCACTATATTCTTAGAATTAGTGACCTGCAGCTTTTCTGAACAGTAAAAAAAATAAAAACAGACATTGAACAACATCATCAAACAGGTAATTTCAACTTTAGACTTCGATTTTGTACTGTATGAACATGGCTAGGAATAACAGATGCACAGGCAACATTTTTAAAACTACAGTATGTGTGCAAACGCTAGAAGCCTAGGAGACAAAATTCCTGATCTAATTGCAATAATGACAAGGGATGACCTAGACATTGTGGCTATCACAGAGACATGGTGTAATGAGAACCATGGCTGGGACATAACTATACCAGGATACAATTTACTTAGGAAGGATAGAATGGGAAGAATCGGAGGAGGGGTAGCAATGTATGTAAAGAAAAGCATAAATGCTACTTTAATACAAAACATTGAAGAAAAAACTGAGGCCCTTTGGGTGACCATAGAAATGGGGGAGAAGGACATTATTCGTACTGGGGTCATCTATAGGCCACCAGGCCAGGGGCAGGATTTGGACAGGAGCCTATTGCTTGATGTCACTAAAATGGCTTTAAAGGGAGAAGTCATAATCATGGGAGACTTTAATCTTCCTGATGTGAATTGGGAGGAGTCTTTTGCAAGATCATCTACAAATGGCAAATTTCTAAATTCCCTACAGGGAGCCTCTCTCAAGCAATTGGTGAGGGAGCCTACTCGCAAAGACTCAATATTAGATTTAATACTCACAAATGGTGACAGGATATCAGACATATATGTGGGTGAGAACCTGGGATCCAGTGATCATCAAGCAATATGGTTTAGTATCAAGGCAGGGTCCAACTCCAGTCACACAAAAACTAAGGTGTTGGATTTTAGGAAGGCTGACTTTGCAAAAATGGGGAGATGTTTAAGCGACTCATTAGCGGATTGGATGAACTTGAAAGGAGTGCAGGAGAGGTGGAGAAAATTAAAAAGTGCAATACTAAAGGCAACGGACCTTTGTATCAAAAGGGTTAAGAAAAGTACCAGGAATAGGAAGCCAGTGTGGTTTACTAAAGAGGTATCAACTAGCGTAAAAGCAAAAAAGATGGCCTTTAGGACATACAAGCAGACTCAAAATAATAATGACAAAGAAGTGTATCTTGCCAGACGCAAAGAGGCTAAGAAAGTGATCAGGCGTGCCAAGGCACAAGCTGAGGAGAAAATGGCTCAGTCAGTAGATAAAGGAAACAAAACTTTTTTTAAGTATATAAGTGAAAGGAGAAAATCAAATGGAGGAATAATAAGACTGTGGACAGACACTGAGAATTTGGTGAAGGGAGACAAGGCAATTGCAGATCATCTAAATAATTACTTTTGCTCTGTATTCACTATAGAAGGAGAAGGGAAGGGACCACAGTTAAGTTGCAAGGACATTCATAAAAATAAGGTAGATGGAGGTACATTTACTAGGGAGAAATTCCTAACAGAACTTTCAAGACTGAAAGTGGATAAATCAATGGGGCCAGACGGAGTGCATCCAAGGATACTAAAAGAACTAAAAGATGTGTTGGTAGCGCCATTAACAGATTTATTCAACCAGCCACTAGATACAGGTGCAGTTCCAGAGGACTGGAGAAAAGCAAATGTAGTTCCACTGCACAAAAGCGGAAGCAAAGAAGAAGCAAGTAACTACAGACCAGTGAGCCTTACATCAGTAGTAGGGAAAATAATGGAAACACTATTAAAAGAAAGAATAGTGGAATATCTTAAATTAAACAACTTACAGGATCCAAAACAGCATTGTTTTACTGCAGGGAGATCATGCCAAACAAGTCTCATTGACTTTTTTGACTCCGTGACCAAAATACTAGATGAAGGGGGGGCTGTAGATGTGGAATATCTAGACTTTAGTAAGGCATTTGACACTGTCCCACATCGCAGGCTGCTAAATAAACTTGAAAGTGTGGGATTGGATTATAAAACAATTAAATGGATAAGAACCTGGTTGCAGGATAGGAAACAGACAGTTGTAGTAAATGGAGTGCATTCTATGGAGGGACATGTTACCAGTGGAGTACCCCAGGGATCTGTACTTGGACCAGTGCTCTTTAATATCTTTGTTAGTGACATTGCAAATGGTATTGAAGGGAAAGTATGCCTTTTTGCAGATGACACAAAGATATGCAACAGAGTAGACACACCAGGAGGGGTAAATCAAGTGACTGATGATCTAAGTAAACTTGAGAATTGGTCAAGAGAATGGCAACTACAGTTTAATGCTAAAAAATGCAAAATTATGCACTTGGGACTCAAAACCCAAAGGCTCAATATAGTATCAAGGGTACTATAATGGAAACTACTAAGGAGGAAAGAGATCTAGGAGTCACTATTTCAAGTGACTTAAAGGCAGGGAGGCAATGTAACAAAGCAATGAGGAAGGCTAGTCAGATGCTTGGTTGCATAGGGAGAGGAATCAGTAGCAGAAAAAAAGACGTAATAATGCCACTTTATAGGTCATTGGTACGACCTCATCTGGAATACTGTGTCCAGTTCTGGAGATCATATCTTCAGAAGGATATAAATACATTGGAGAGTGTACAAAGAAGGGCAACTAAAATGGTTCATGGCCTACATCACAAAACTTACCTGGATAGACTAAAATATCTTAACATGTATAGTTTGGAGCAGAGAAGGGAAAGGGGGGACATGATAGAAATCTTCAAATATATCAAGGGTTTTAACATAGTACAGGTGGGAAATTTTCTTCAAAGGAAAACAATTAATAAAACACGAGGACATGCACTGAAACTGGAGAGAGGTAGGTTCAGTGGAAATGTTAGGAAGAATTACTTCACAGTTAGGGTAGTGGATAAGTGGAATAGCCTCCCATCAGAGGTGGTAGAGGCTAAGACAGTAGAACAATTTAAACATGCTTGGGATAGGCATATGAATATCCTTACAAAGAAATAAGGATTAAAAAGAGTTGAGTTTATCTGAAGGGTAAAAAAAAGGGTCAGACTAGATGGGCCAAATGGTTCTTATCTGCCGTCAAATTCTATGTTTCTATGTTTCTAAATACACCAGCGCTGTCCTATTAGAACCCAAGGTTTTAAACAAGAATTCCTATAGGGTATTTAAGTACCACTGATGAAAATAATCAATGTCGCAGTTTCATCATTCACATTCACCCACACCTTGAAAAAGGGCACTTAGGTGCCAGAAACATGTGGGTCAGTTGAGGGTACACCTATCATTGTTTGAGACCATTTGTCTTTTTCCATCTGTTTTCCACCTTCTTCTATTCTGGATACTGAAGAAGGGGTGGATGGTCTCTACAGTGAGGTGTTTTTTAGTATTTTTTATCTTGTATTTTTTTATGTGATTTGTCCCTGGTTGTCCCTGTCCAATTGTGGAATAAAAAAACGTTTTTACAAGCTTCGTCCTATCTGAATATCCTTGAGTACATTCTGGCAAAGGAGGAGGTCGCAAAGATACCTTTTGAGGCATAGAGGGCCTCTGTTTGAGGTGAGTCCATGTTATAAGGGGACGTGGTGTACAGGTGTTACCGTAACCTGGGAGAATCACCATTAAAGTAAATTGTAAAGAAACCTTGAATTGAAAATAGGGCCTTATATTAAGGTCAGTCTCTGTCTATGAGATTGTGTGATCAAGGAGTCGTGTCTTCATTATTCATTATTCATTATTCATCAGAGGCACAGAAGGCAGATCCATTCATTGAATTATCAGATTGTAAAGAAAACTTTTCGTGCATATAGGGCACCTCCACTAGGTCAGTTTTGAGGTGAGGGGTGCCGGATGAATGATGAAACTGCGACATTGAGTATTTTCGTCAGTGGTACCTAAATATCCTCTAGGATTTCTTGTTAAAAATCTGGGGTTCTAATAGGACAGCGCTGGTGTCTGTATTTCTTGTATATATAGTTATATGAGTTATGCCATGCAGAAATCAATTGTCAAAATCAAACATATGAGTTATATTAATTTATAATAATAATAATAATAATAATTTATATTTCATTATATAACATAACATTTAACTTATTACTTTGTTTTTTAAAACAAAACAAACTGCTAATGGAAGACTAGTACTCTGTAGGGTTATGGTATATATCAGTGGTTCCCAAACTATGTGCCGTGGCTCCCTGGGGTACCTCAGGACACTTGCAGGGGTGCCACAGGTTGGTGGTCCAGGACCAATTAAAATTATATATGATCAATTATTTATGGACAAAACCAGTGCTGGTGGCTGCCAATCATAAAATCTGTGTATAATCAGAAGCAAATCATGCGCTTTACCACATAACTGAACCTGAGAATCGCATATAAACTCAAACTACTTAATTTTATATATATTTTTTTGGGACTAGGGGTGCCGTGGACAAATTCTGATACTCTAGGTTGCCGTGATCGAAAACGATTGGGAACCCCTGGTACATATGATAGATTGACTCTGTCACGTTTTGGGCGACTTGTGGAGAGCCAGCTGCAGAGTAATGGAAGTGGGGCTCTTTGATGTAACTATGTTGCATGGGCGAACAATAGTGACAGTTATCGTAACAAATGAGACCTTAAGAATAATAATACTGAAAGAGTTTGGGGTTTAATGAGCAGTCCTTATAAATACACTGAAAGAGATGAATTGATGGAATGATATACTGAGAAAGAGTTGAGAAATGAGTCAATGATAAATCGATGATGAGATGATAATAAGATGATGACTTTATGTTGAAGGAATGATGCAACGATGGTTCAGACAATGGTGAGTAAGGTTGTGACTGTCGTAGCGCCAGGGGGCTCTGAGACCAAAGGAGAGGACAACCGGTCATGCGGTGACACCAAACACCACCTATGGGATGATGCCCAACGTCAGCCTCTGTTCCTTTAAGTGGCTGGAGAGTCCTGGATAACTTTAGCTTGAAGCAGTAGACGACCAGCAAGGTCTGGAGCAGAGATACCTCCGGAGAAGGTAGGGGAGTCAGGCTGCAGCAAGGGAATACCGCAGTGAAGCTGATATCAGGAAGACAACATTGTACTGACTGGTTTGCAGGCCCAGCCTGCGAGGTTTTACGTGCTGGGCTCAGACCTGATTGGATCTTTAGTGATGACTTCACAATCAGGGCTGGCTTGAGGATTCAGGATAACCAACAAGATGGCCGCCGCCATACAGGAGACATGTTCGGACGGCAGGGAGACAGGCTACGCGAGTGCGCCCAGGCCAGCGTTTGTCAGGATTGCGGCCTAAGAGAGAGCAGACGCCATCCTGGTGGATTTCACCTCGCGCCCTCGTACACTAGGATGCCGCAGGCCAGGACCAGCGCCGGGAGCGGAAGAAAGCTCACCGGCGGAGGGTGGAATGCCAGCACACTGCAGTCCGTGGCCAGTGCCGGAGGTGAGGGTAAGCGCCATGGCGTTTGTGACAGACTGTAGGTCAACAGTCATTAGATCGACCACTAATGGTCGACAGTGGTTAGGTCGACACCTTTAAATGTTTGACATACTGTGCAAAGCATTGGTTAGACCACATCTAGAATATGGAGTACAATTCTGGGCCCCACACTATAAAAAGAAGATCATAAACTGGAAAAAGTCCAGAAGAGCAACAAAGCTAATTTAGGGAATGGAGAATTTAAGCTACGAGGACAGATTGAGCAATTTGGGACTGTTTACACTAGAGAAGAGACGTTTAAGGGGGGACATGCTTAACATGTACAAATATATCAGGGGCCAATATAAGGAACTGTCAAGCACCCTTTTTACTGCAAGGAAGGACTCTAGGAAATGTGGGCATGAGTTTAGATTAGAAGAAAGAAGATTTTGTTCCCTTAGAACAGGGGTGGCCAAAAGGTCGATCGCGATCTACCCGTCGATCGCGGAGGTCCCGCGGGTAGATCGCGATCAAATTCCCTTCCCTGTGCTGATTGCTGAAGCCTCTGACAGAACAGAGGCTTCAGCGTTCCCAGGGATGCTGTGCGCGGGTGCACATGTGACGTCACCCGCGCACTGTACTTTGAGCCGACTGGAAGGCTCGGCAGCAGTGGGCGTCCGTGGGACAGGCGCCAGGCAGAGAATGGAGGCTCAGCAGCTGCAGGATGGGAACACAGTGTGTGTGGCATCAGACAAACTGGAGGCTCAGCAGCGGCGGGACAAGATTCTGAGCACAGCGCACATTGGCAGCACGGAAGCTGCACACAAGCGGCAGGCATCACAGTAAGTTTTTACTTAATTGCACTTGCATGTGATGGGATAATTTTGTCCACAGGTTTTTGTTTTTTTTTATTGTTGTGTTATGCGGTGGGAGGGGGAAGGGGCTCTATTTACAAAGTTCATCGCAATTGCTGCCTGTGATAAAGTTGTGTGCCCCCTTAAAAAAAAATAAAGTATATATATATATATATATATATATATTTTTTTTTTTAAGGGGGCACACAACTCCATCACAGGCAGCAATTGGGATGAACTTTTGTAAACAGAGCCCCTCCCCCTTCCCGCCGCATAAAAGAAGTTTGCGTCATTACGTGTTGTGTACCATAATGTGAATTTTAGCTCATTCCTTGTGGCACAATGTAAAGTTTGCGGCTCATTCCGAGTGTCAGTATGTGAATATCAGGCACATTCCCTGTCTCAGAATGTGAATTTCAGCTACATTCCCTGTGTCAGAATGTGAATATCGGGCACAGTCCCTGTGTCAGAATATGAATTTCGGCTACGTTCCCTGTGTCAGAATGTGAATATCGGGCACATTCCCTGTGTCAGAATGTGAATTTCGGCTACGTTCCCTGTGTCAGAATGTGAATATCGGGCACATTCCCTGTGTCAGAATGTGAATTTCGGCTACATTCCCTGTCTCAGAATGTGAATATTGGGTACACTCCCTGTGTCAGAATGTGAATTTTGCGGCTCATTCCGAGTGTCAGTATGTGAGTATCGGGCACATTCCCTGTCTCAGATTGTGAATTTTGGCTCATTTCCTGTTTCAGTATAGGAATTTTGGGCACATTCCCTGTTTCAGTATAGGAATTTTGGGCACATTCCCTGTGTCAGAATGTGAATTTCGGGCACGTCCCCTGTCTCAGAATGTGAATTTCGGGCACGTTCCCTATCTCAGAGTGAATTTTAGCACATCATGTGTGGCGTACTGTAATGTTACGTGTGTCTCATTACGTGTTGCACAATGTGTAAGGGACGGGTTATATTTTACGCAGTGGTAGATGCCGGTAGATTCCCGGTAAGTAAGTGTACAAAAAGTAGATCCCGGGTTGTAAAAGTCCGGCCACCCCTGCCTTAGAAGGAAAAACTTTTTCACGGTCAGGGCAGCTAAACTATGGAACTCTCTTCCTGGAGAGTTGGTGTCGGCTGGCACCTTGAATACGTTTAAAATAAGGTTGGACAAACATTCATTGATTAAAAACATCCAGGGGGACAAATAAGAATCATAACCTGTCTTTAAAAATATCAGAATACACTACATATAACAAGGGATAAGCTAATTATACCTAGGTGGAACTCGATGGACGCCAGTGACGTGCGGTGAGGTCAGTGGCTGGTGAGGCACTGGCTAGCATCAGATGCGGAGCACTGAGGGAGGGTTGGAATAGTGGTGCAAAGCAGGGAGGGAGTCATGGTGCATAGCAGAAATGAGGGTTGGAATGGTGGTGTGGAGCAGGGAAGGAAGGTGTGAGTAGTGGTGCAGAGCTGGGAGGGAGAGGGAGTAGTAGTTGCAAGAAGTACCATTTAATGGCTGCCACAGTGCAGATGGCCTCACCTCTGATATGACAGCTGGAGTCACCATCCACCTTGACCAGTGCCCAGTGGGGATCACTTTACCAGTGTTCAGAGCAGAGCTTAAAGTGGTCAATAGGTGGTGAAACTCATTCTCCCTGACCACCCCCCACATCCCCTTTCCAGTAGGTAGACCCTGGACAGATGCAAGGGTGTTTGGTGCCCCACCTTCCATCATCTTTAAAGGAACAGTACGTGGCACAAAAAAGGGATGTGTTATCACAAGAAAGGAGCTGGCCACACAACAGTATAAGTAGATAAGGCACACTTTTTCTTCAAACTAATTGGTTTTGACAGGTCCACGCCCCTTTTATACAGTTTGTCCACGCCCCCTTTTATTTAGTTTGATATCAAACGTGATAGCGTGTGATAGCTCGTATCACGTTTGATATCAAAAGTAGTATAAAATTAATATTAACCCCCGTATTAAAATATAATTGGTTTGATACTGTAACTTCATACACTGATATTGGTTATGTGAAATAACACATATATAAAGTACGCGATATCTTAATCAGCTGGAAGAATTTCTAAACATAATGCTAAAAAAGTTGTTAGAAAAATATGGTATACAACAGATATATAATTCGTAGAAATGTAGATCTTGTTTTATATCAAATTTGATTTGTGTAGGATGTCTCGCAACGCCGATCATCAAAACAGCCGGCTGAAAGCCAGTTATTATAACGTATTAAAGCCGGGGAGTTTTTGCGGTTTTGATAAATATTATAAAGCTTTGAAAAATAAATTTAAAAGATCCGATGTGAGAAAATGGTTACAAGAGCAAGACGCGTACACATTGCACAAACCGGCTAGAAAAAACTATAAAAGGAATATGATATGCGTATCGGAAATAAATTTAAAAGATCCGATGTGAGAAAAAGTAGATCTTGTTGTATACCATATTTTTCTAGGAATATGATATGCGTATCGGATATAAATCAACAAGGGCAATGTGATTTGGTATAGCTCATAGATCTTTCACAGTGAATAATACAGGCAGATCATTACCAACTATAATAACACTTACCTTAGAACGATCCAAAAAGCACTACAACGAAGTGCCTGACCAAGCGTGTATCAAAAAATAAAAAATAAAAAGTTATATTCCACACGATAACTTCCACAGCATCTAAGGACCTTCTTGCTTTTAAAATAAATGAAATATCCGCGTACATAACAAAGAGGTCTGGGTATACATATGTTATGCATTTAAAGATACAGAGCCATTCAGTCTGGGCCTGACATGTTGTAGGCATTTAAATTTAAAGACACACAGCGTGAGAAATATAGTGTTACTTTTAGAAAGACATCAGATATGACGGATGATTGTAATTTTCAAAAGTAATTTTAAACACCGGATTCCATAGTCTTTGAAGACGTTGACATTTACGTATGACGCAATTAGCGTAGACAGCACAGCAGGGCTGGTAACAATTATATTCATTAGAAAGCACATACCTCTGAAAAAAACATTTTCACACGGCTAACCGTTTAATTAGTTTAGACAGAACAAAGAAAGGCCATGAAATCTTTGCAACAGAGCATGAGTGGCATCTAGTGGCCATGTATTGCAGTTGCAAGCAAGTTCCAGACGGAGCTAGAGACTACAGAATTAACTTATATATTATATTTAACTGAACATTAACCCTGAACATTATCAATGCTGATAAATAAAGGATCTATATAAAGTATATATATATATATATATATATATATAGCTATATACAGTATATATATATATATATATATATATATATATACAGTATATATATATATATGTGTGTAATGTGATGGTAGCATTATATTATGTGATGAATAAAATATGGATAATATGTTATATTATTTAAATCAGATATATATATATATATATATATATATATCTCAATCAAATTACACAGGTGTAGTGGATAAGGTATATATTTTAAATTAAAAAGCATACACATACATATACAACAAATCTGTTGATCAATCATATAGAAGTCCAGATGGTATTTGTAAAAAGATTTATTCGGGAATCTTCCAAAATGATGACAAAGGCCCATATATATATAGGGCTTATGTATGCTGTTGTTGATGGTGTGCCATATCTGACATTTATTTAATAAGAATAAGGGTTTTTATTCAGGGGGGCAATTTAGTGGCATTTTATCGAGCTAAATATTCTGAACACAGCTGTGTTTTGCACAATATGCTATGTTATTTAAATCAAATATATATATATATATATATATATATATTTGATATGCCTGTCTATGACTTTGGAACACAACTCATGAATATTCAAATGAGACAAATGCAACACAGATGTGTTAACTGACTGAAACGTATAAATATGTTCTCCATGGGACCAGACAACTACCAGGCATCTGTCACACATTGAGGTTGAAGGTCTTCACACACACACACACTATTCAAGACAGAGAACTTGAAGTTTTGACTTGAAGTTTTGTTCCAGAACAGAGGGTAAGTCTAATTTAATTTTCTAAATATATATATATATATATATATATATATATATATAGTTTGCGGCTGTATGCATTGTATTGTAATGTATTGGGAGTACATGCTGGCATACTGGCGGCTTGTGGTTAATCATTTATTTAGGAAGTGATTAGTGTATTGTGGTCTGTACATTATACATATTGCTTTTAAAAACACTTTAAACAATCTTAAAATATAGTTTGCTGCTGCATTCATTGTATTGTAATGTATTTGGAGTACATGCTGGCATACTGGCGGCTTGTGGTTAATCATTTATTTAGGAAGTGATTAGTGTATTGTGGTCTGTACATTATACATATTGCTTTTAAAAACACTTTAAACAATCTTAAAATATAGTTTGCTGCTGCATTCATTGTATTGTAATGTATTTGGAGTACATGCTGGCATACTGGCGGCTTGTGGTTAATCATTTATTTAGGAAGTGATTAGTGTATTGTGGTCTGTACATTATACATATTGCTTTTAAAAACACTTTAAACAATCTTAAAATATAGTTTGCTGCTGCATTCATTGTATTGTAATGTATTTGGAGTACATGCTGGCATACTGGCGGCTTGTGGTTAATCATTTATTTAGGAAGTGATTAGTGTATTGTGGTCTGTACATTATACATATTGCTTTTAAAAACACTTTAAACAATCTTAAAATATAGTTTGCTGCTGCATTCATTGTATTGTAATGTATTTGGAGTACACGCTGGCATACTGGCGGCTTGTGGTTAATCATTTATTTAGGAAGTGATTAGTGTATTGTGGTCTGTACATTATACATATTGCTTTTAAAAACACTTTAAACAATCTTAAAATATAGTTTGCTGCTGCATTCATTGTATTGTAATGTATTTGGAGTACATGCTGGCATACTGGCGGCTTGTGGTTAATCATTTATTTAGGAAGTGATTAGTGTATTGTGGTCTGTACATTATACATATTGCTTTTAAAAACACTTTAAACAATCTTAAAATATAGTTTGCTGCTGCATTCATTGTATTGTAATGCATTGGGTGTGCATGCTGGCATACTGGCGGCTTGTGATGTGCGGTCTGCTGACCACGCATGGATATGATGGGGTGCGGCAGTAGCTTTGTCGGATCACCTGTAATTAATTTTTATTGGCTGAACTATAGAATACAATGTCAGGATGTATTCATAGATGTTTTTTTTTTTTTTTTTTTTTTTGTGAGAGCGTTAATAGTATTATGCGATTTTGTGCACGCAAATTTCGTTATGGATACTTACAGTTATCTTTTATTATCAACAGGGATTGTTGCAGAAATTGACTTTGAACTATAAATATCACCGCAACTTAAGCTACTGTATCAATTAAAAAAACATCAACATGCAGGTGTGTATATGATATTTACAATAGTTTAACAATATCTTATTGTATTGTTATTTCAACTTATTATTATTTATTACAGAGAAAGGAATACAAAACCATTAATGCAAATAAAATAAGTCTCAGAGATTTTCAAGAGTTGCCCAGCTTCCAACAGCCGTCAAATGAGCAGACAAATACATGTAAGTTTACAGATCAAAGACACATTGTTGTTGCTAGGGCATGATTTGTTAAGGCACAGGGGGGCTATTGACGGTGGTTATAAATGTTACTCTGTTGGTGTTAATTATTATTACCAGGCTCAGATGTGTTAGTCACAGGTTCTGTTAAAACAAGCGCCCTATTGGTATTAATGTTACACGTGTTGATTGTATTTTTCGTTCTACAAAATTGTTGTGTTAATTTTTATTTTATTTTTTATGTATATATTATTTTTTATTAAATTGTTAATCCCATAAATCAGTTTCAGATGTCACAAATGACGCATCTGAAGTTGGATCATATGGTTCGGATTTCACAGCCGGTCCGGATCTGACGACATTCGAAAACCCATACGCAGCATACTCTGATTTGTCCGAATCGCAAAAATGTAGGTGGTCATAAGCCATCAAAAAATGTGATGTATGTTAAAAAATGTGATATATTATTATTTCCAAAAATATGTCTCTCTCTCTCTCTCTCTCTCTCTCACGATATCTCGCGCGCACTCTCTCGATCTCTCTCATATATATATATATATATATATATATATATATATATAGCCTGTTATATTCATTTTTATACCGCCTGTGATATTAATGTGTTATTTGTTCTCTGTTAGTATCACCGATTATGTCGAAAGCTGATGCAGAACACATAATGGATGATCTCTGGAATTTACCATCGGCAAAACACTATAAACAGCTATACCAGACCCCGGCTATACAAGGTGAATTTTGACATATGGCTAGCGGTGTTTTTATAATGTGTTTTTGTGTTAAATGTTGCATATCGACGCAAAATCATGAATAGTGTCCACAGGAGTTGTTGTTATCATGACTTAAATGGCGTTTTTTTTTTTTTTTTTTTTCTCAAGTCAGCGAATGTGTCGTTAATTGATAATATATGTATTACAGATGCTATAGCTAGCCGGTATGAACCTACGGTACCTAGGGCCGATACGTGTGAAGCGGGTCCATCCGGATACAGAGAACTGACATCGGGTGTTGGATCAAACGCCAAACAACACAACAGCTTGGCTAAAGGCGCAAAAAGAGCCCAGATCAGCGATCAAGCTTTCTGGTCATTGTTTAAAGGAACCATGCCGGCACAAACCTTTGACAAATACCCGTGTATGTTTATTTATTTGGTTTCTTATATAGCACAACATTTACCATTGTTCTTTACAAATGGGAACCACAGGTGTTAAACAGCCTGTGTAGACGTAAGCCGACAAGGAAGGTGGGGTTAGGAGGTGGTACTGAAAGTGTTATAAAGCGACTGTCTTTGTGGCCGCGTATGTGTAACTAAAACAGTGTGATTTTTATTACAGTAGGAACCACGCCAATGGAAAGATCTGGCAAATATTCAGGTGTGTAATGTAATGTTTATTTAGTTTCTTATATAGGACCGCGTTCATCATTGCTCTTTACAAATGGAAACCACAGGTATTAAACAGACTGTGTAGATGCAAACCGACATGGAGGGCTGGGTGTTTTGGGAGGCGGGCCTGAAGGTGTTATAAAACGGTTGTCTTAGTGTCCGCGAATGTGTAACTAAAACATTGTTATTTTTTATTTACAGCGGATCCGCGACAATTCGCAAAAATGATAGCCGCGGCCGGGGTTGCTCAACCACTCAATGCTGAAATGGATGGGGGAGAATCCGCTAAAACGGTGATCGAGCCACAACGCCAAGAAAATGTATCAAGGGCCGAGATCATGGCCACCGAGCGCGACGATTTCAAGCCAAGCAAGCGGAGAATTTCAAAAAGTCGAACCGATCAAGAAAACAATGCCGATTTATCAGACCTTAAAAGAAGGTTGAAATATTCGGAAGGTAGACCCACGAGAAAAAGAATTGCATTACAAACAGTGCCAACCGTGAGTAATGTGGATTACCCGCACGCATTTACAACACCTGCAACACCCACTGAATCCGACATTGACATTGCCGGTAATACAAAGACTGTGAAGACTCGTAAAACTTTACGACTGTCAAGAGAGAGATACACGCCGCTGACGGATGATGATGTCATCGTGATTTCAGACACGCAGGAACATCATACTGCAGAAACGCAAAGCGTGGTCAGTAACACGACTGCAGCTACATTATCCGCTAATGATGAGGACTTAAATGGGCAAACATTTTTTATCACCCCTAGTGAAGAGTCAGTCTCAGATACACCACAGAATGATGATGAGGCTGTAACATCTGTAGCCGGAATCCCTGATAAAGTAATGGGTGATGATTACACAAAACTACCCAGTGTTTTTACCACGGTCGGCGAGGCAACCGCATCGGGCGGTGCGGATGCCCCGCCGACCGTGGTATCGACAGACATAGTTGATGGGGTTCAGAATGTGGAACAATTAGGACAAGATGCGGAAATACAATACTACGCGGTCATGGGGAGGATGCGTGAGCATATAGGGTACATGCGTAGAAATGTCAACTCCCTGTTGAACCGTATAAAAGATGAGCTTTATGGTTCAAAAAAGAAGCCAGAGATCATTAAAGAACTTGTAGAAATGTACATGAATGTAACATCAAATCATATATCAGAGACCGTGAGGACTAGGGATTTTATTAAAGCGAACATGTATCATTTTGCCGAGATAATTGAAACGGATCCGTGACTAGGCATGGTGGGGTATGGGTTGAAACGTAATTTACATGTGTGTAAAAAAGCCCCAAGAATTAAAGCAAATGTACCGTGCAAAATCTCACACTTATTTCGCCGTTCGAAAATAAAACAGGCTTTAAAATGCATATACAGGCTGAGAAAGCGTAAACAACACAGGGGGCGAGGCACACCCCCATCCCCGTGTGCACAGGCTGACAAATCACCGGACCAACCATTACCGGGTGACGCGGCGTCACCTGACAATGTTGAACACCCCGCAACGCCCATGCATAATGACATAGATGGGGTTGCGCCACCCGGTAATGGTGAAGGTCGGCGAGATGTGTACTTAGAAGCTGTTAACAGGTATGAGCGACACCATCCTAATTTCAGAGCTATTGAGTATCATAATCATTTTCAATTTGTTAATTTGGAAAGAGTTACATCATTTGCAGAGGGTGTTGAAGCCGTACACAACGCTATACAGGTTATGATTGATGAATTCATGGTTGGTGTTGACCCTAATGATCGTGTACAGTTAAGATTGGAGGGGGGTGGTTTACACAACGCCATCTACTCACACCGAAAGCCGCAAGAATCATTAGACGCTGTCAGTTTCTTGAATCAAATTACAAACACACTTCAAAGTAACGCTGAATTCTTATTAGGCACGGGTTTAAGGTTTGTGATCACTGTTTTTAGAAATAGAGCGGGTGGGGCCCTAACTGGTCGCGGCCTTAGACGCATTCCATACAGCTTAATTATAGAAAGGCGCAGAAGACACCTGTATGATTTCAACAATACACACAATTATTTGTGCTTTGCGGCATCGATCTGCAAACTTCTGGATAAAGGTAATGCCACAGACGCTGAAATACACGATCGGGCGCTTCAAATTCATAAGGATTTGAAACTATCGATCGATAAAGCAGTCAGCTTTAGCGACGTTGCTGTTTTTGAAAAAACACTTAAAAACAAAAATTACAATATTATATCATAATAATCGTTCTTGGCATTACTATTCTTCAGATTCGCGCTACGGTGATACCCTGTATGTATTATATCACGATTCACACTATTATGGCCTGATTAATATCTGCGCATTTCTCGGATCGAGATTTTTCTGTTCCTTATGTAATCGAACTTATGAGCGCAAAAATAGCCACGATTGTCTTTTCTTTTGTAAGGCTTGTCACAGACAAGCGTGCGCTGATGATGGGGCTTCCGCATTAAGATGTTCGGTTTGTAGGGTGTTTTGCAGATCGCGTGAATGTTTAGAGGAGCACAAATCCTTAGCTTTAGATCGCAAAATATCCTGTCTTGAACATGTTTATTGCGACAGGTGTTGTCTCTACCGTCGCAGGTCTCATGAGTGTCAGGGGCTAAAGTGTTCCACTTGCAAGGCATATGTTGATGGGTTTGCGGATCATTTGTGTTACATACAGCCCATCAAAGCGGAAGAACCCACCACAAAATACATCTTTTATGATTTCGAATGCATGCAGGAGACAGGTATACATATACCAAACTACTGTTACGCTCTCACATTAATGGGTGAGAAATCCTGGGAGTTTAAGGGCAAAGGTTGTATCGATGATTTTGTAAAGACGTTCATGAAACCAAAATTTGCGCATTACACATTCATAGCCCATAACGCTGGGCGGTATGATGCGTATTTTGTATTGAACAAGATCATCAAAGAACGGTATACTGTATCCCTCATCTCTAATGGCGGAAACATAATGTGTATCACAATAAAAGATCTGAAGATTAGGTTTATAGACTCTCTCAATTTTCTCCCCATGAAATTGAGCAGATTTCCAAAGGCCATGGGATTTGATGGCGTTAAAGGTCATTTCCCGCATTTTTTTAACACAGCCGATAACCAAAATTACATAGGGGGCATGCCCTCAATAGAATATTTTGGCCTACAACACATGATGCCTGAGGAGGCCGCTGATGTTACAGAGTGGTACGAAAAAAACAAACACAAGGTGTTTAATTTTCAAAAAGAATTAATACGATATTGTAAAGAGGATGTCAGAATATTGCAAAAAGGGTGCGCAGCTTTCAGATCAGCCGTTATAGCCATGACAGAACAGGAGTTTGTAATAGCGGCTGAGAAAAAAGATGTAGCCGTTAAACGTCACGTTGATCCATTCCAACTGACGACTTTAGCGTCGGTTTGTATGGCTATGTATCGTTGTAAATATTTACAGGCAAACACATTGGCTCTTGTACCGGGTGATAACTATCACAAGACCCAGAAGCGTTACTCAACACCAGCCATACAGTGGTTAATGTACATAGAACACAAAGAAGGTGTGAGTATAAGACACGCTTTACAAGGTGGTGAGAAGAAAGTCGGTAGATACAGTCTGGATGGTTACGCCGTGATTACCGGCGTGCCAACAGCTTTTGAATTCCAGGGGTGTTTTTATCACGGTTGTGACAACTGTTACAAAGACGATGATGAAAACAATCTGACTAAAACAACCTACGGTCAACTGCGACACAAGACACAGTTAAGGATACAATTCCTTAAACGGTGTGGATTTCAGATAAGGGAGATGTGGGGGTGTGAGTGGAAGAAAATGAGGGAGACTGATGAGGAGCTTCAGGTTTTTCTGAAAGGTTTGGAAATCCCTGAACCCTTGGATCCTCGTGATGGTCTTTATGGCGGACGCACTAACGCCATAAAACTTTATCACAAGACAGAGTGCGATGAAAAAATACACTATTTTGACTTTACTAGCCTATACCCATTTGTCAACAAGACCAAGACATATCCTATACGTCACCCACGCATCATTTATAAGGACTTTGATGATGTCACAAAGTATTTCGGTTTTGTTAAATTAAAAATTAATCCTCCGCGAGGCCTTTTCTTTCCAGTTTTACCGGTTAAAATGAATGGTAAGTTAATGTTTCCGCTGTGCCGCACATGCGCCGAATCTGGACAGTGTGAGCCGTGTGTTCATGACTCAGAAAACCGCGCCCTAACCGGTACATGGTGCACAGTGGAGATAAATCTTGCTATAGAAAAGGGGTACAAAGTGTGTAAAATCTATGAGGTGTGGCATTTTGATGAGAGATCTGATGATCTGTTTTCAGGTTACATTAAAACACACCTCAGAGATAAACAGGAGGCTTCTGGTTACCCTGATTGGTGTACAGACTCTGTGAAACAACAAGAGTACATAGACGCGTATCAAAAAAATGAGGGCATAGCTTTAAGACACGAACACATAAATGTCAACCCCGCCAAAAGACAAATTTCTAAATTGTTTTTAAACTCATTATGGGGTAAATTTGGTCAACGTAGCAACATGCCCAATACTTGTCTAGTGACAGATCCTGATAAGCTTTTTGAATATGCCTTTCAACCACACTATGAGGTGTCTGCTTTAGACTTCATAGACTCAGAAACTGTTATGGTCAACTGGAAATACGCCAAAGACCATTATACCAGATCTTCAACAACAAATATATTTATAGCAGCATTTACCACAGCGCACGCCCGCGTCGAGTTGTACAACCTATTGGATAGATTACAAGATAGATGTCTGTATCACGATACAGATTCTGTAATTTTTGTCAGCAGGCCCGGTGAGTGGAATCCGCCATTAGGCGATTATCTAGGGGAGTTGACCAGCGAACTACCATCTGGTACGCATATAACAGAGTTTGTTTCAGCCGGCCCCAAGTCATACGGCTATAGACTAAGCAACGGCAAGACGAGCCTCAAGGTCAAAGGTATAACGTTGAATGTTTGTAATGAGCAGCACGTTAACTTTGACAGTCTGAAAGAACTGGTCTTAGATTATCCTTTAAACCCCAAAGGCGAGGATCAGAAAAAATTTGTGACCAGGCAGCCCGGTATAGTACGTGTGAAAAAGTACTGGCAGATTGAAACCCGTATGCTGCAGAAAACGCAAAAGTGCGTTTACACTAAACGTAACCTCACGGATAATTTTACAACCCTACCATTTGGTTATTAAGATGGATATCCGTTTTCAACACCCCTTCTCCTGTATTTTAGCCGGACCCTCCAATTCGGGGAAAAGTTATTTTGTGAAAACGCTAATACAACACGCATCCACACATATGACGCATGTTCCTGATAATATTGTTTGGTTTTACACCTGTTGGCAACCGATATACGACCAACTTCTGAGTGCTCACCCTGGTATGCGTTTTATAGAGGGGTTGCCCGAGTCATTTAGCGACGACCAGCTTTTTCCCCCTGATAAGATTAATTTAACGGTGATAGATGACTTGATGGATGCAGCGAGTAATAATTCTGAGGTTGAGAAAGCGTTCACAAAGTATGTGCACCATCGTAATCTCAGTGTCATGTACCTTGTGCAAAACATATTTTGTCAAGGTAGAAAGAGCAGGACTATACATTTAAACACAAAATATATGGTCCTGTTTAAAAACCCCAGGGATAAAATGCAGGTTAGCATTCTGGCTAGACAAATGTACCCATCAAAATATCGTTTTTTTCTTGAAGCCTATGAGTCCGCTACGGAGCCACCATACGGTTATTTACTGGTTGATTTAAGAAACAATGCCCTTGATGATTATCGTTTACGAAGCGGTTTATTTCCCCCCGACACACCAGTAGCTTATGTTGTTAAGAAGCGGGGTTCTAAATAGCTATAACCGCGCATCCTATAGTCATTCATTACCACTTCTAACCGCTGTGAACATGTCGACCAGGATAAGGCGTAATTGGGCCCTTTTAAAAACCCTCATTAAAGCCAAACCGGCCCAAAGAAACGCTATATTATCCAACGCTTCAAACGATTTGGTGACAGCCATATGTGAGATTGCTCTCAACACGCTTAAAGGTAAAATACCCCTGTCACAGCGCCAGTTGAACTACCTTAAAAAGAAGAGGAACCTTATAAAATCGCTTTGTAATAAGAAATGCGCCATTGGGAAAAAGAAGAGGTTGGTGAAACAGTCGGGTGGGTTTATCGGATCGTTGCTAGGATTTGCCATTCCATTAATTACCGGACTACTGTCTAATCGTTGATGGAATACGCTGAGAAAATGTATCTGGTCCCCCAGCAACAGATAGACCGTTTAAACAACAAACCAACCGGCGATGATATACGCAAAACAGCCACGCAAAGCCTAGATGCTGAGATCATAAGTATACTACATAATAATGCTTTATCAGAGTATGAAAAGGCAAAACGCTACACAGCTGTGTTACAGAGATACCTGGTGTTGAGTAAACAAACTGATAGAGAAATGTCAACTTTAACGCTTTTATCACCCGGTGCAAATGCTGTTGAGGATACCGCTAACCCTACACAAGATGATGCTACCGACGCTGTTTACCACGATGTCTTGAACAGTGTTAATGCGCGGTATAAAAAGAACTGTGAAATACTAATGAGTAAAATGGTTCGCTCTAAAGACGTTGCGAATTGGGACCGCAAGGGTGTGTTTATGTATAAAGGCGTCACAGTGCCAGGATCCAATGTGTTAGACTTGATAAGGGGTATCACGCAAAATCACAGCGTGACGAGTCATAAAATGCCTAACGGTTGGATTGAATTTATGCGCGCTATGGCTGAGTTGAATATCCCGTCCACTGTAGTTGGTAATGCATCAAACAGATTACAGTTAGATCGCTTAAAAGCTGAAATCTACGATGATGAAATTGGCAATGTAAATATATCCTCCCCAATACACAACATTAAAAAAAGTCGTATAAATGTTTTAAATTCCCCCGGGTTAACAACGCCACACGGCTACTTACTACCGAGGAAAAGATCCGTAAATCTGTTTCAGGATTCGCAGTGGTTGAACCTTTAACATATAACTAATTTATAATGTTTTTATACAATGTATTTTTGTGCGTTTAATTTGTACGATGACGTTTAATTTGTATTGTATCATGTATTTAGTGTATTGTTTTAACTGTAAAGTTTATCGTGTTATTCGTGATTAACTTGCTGTAAATACATTTTGTCTGTACCAATAAAATAAGATTATGATTTATAAAATGCTGTTTTGTTCTTTGATTCTAATCAGTTTGTCTGCAAAAATGTACAATCACACGGTATAAAGTTCAATAAGCAAGATTTTTTAATAGAAAGTAACCATAAGCAATGTACATACAGCATTTCAATCACAACATTAGTTACAAGTTACACAAACAATTTTGTATTACACATGTTGGTTACTGGTGACACAGGACTGTATACAGTTACCCGTATATCGACTCAAACAATGACTTCTAGGGAGACGTCTTACAAAGTTTGATACATAGCGATCATTACGTTTTGTATCATAACTAAAACGGGCCAACACATCTGTATATTTGTAATTTTTACACATGAAAAATATAAAGTATATACAATATTGTCCACAAACGGTACTGTTAAAACCTTGCAACTGCTTATTTTGGTGGTAAATTCTTTTTGAATTTGAGTTTAAAAAATTTATTATGGCCTTTGGGAATAGGGGGTTGTCAGGTTCTAATCCGTAAGAGTCCAAAAAGTAACACTCGCTCTGGTTGTTAAAATAAACGGCCAACCAATGCTCCCCCGGTTGGGCGCTGGTATGTGTGTTGATTACAAACGCGCAGGGGTATTGCGATAGTTTACCGCTCGGTAGCGTATCGCACGGGAAGGTCCCTTTAAAAAACAGCCGCGTCACCGGATTAGCGTACAGTATACAATTTATCTGTAATGTGTTCATATCGCTGCTTGGGGTGATGAATATTGGTAAATATACGATAAATATAAAAATTATTTATTTCATTTATAGATAATCATACAGCACATCGCGCCTCTGGTTGATCTCGATGATATTATCAAATAATGCGTATATTATTATGTTGACTGTCCGGTCTAGTGCTCCTGCAAACCGGAATTCAGCTCGTAGATTACCGGTTCTGATTAGAGACAGATGCTCCGCGCATTCCTGTTCAGGCGACAGATCAAAAGCAAATAGTGTGTAGCCGTTGAGGTACTCTTCACGGTCAATTAGTATACCCGAATCTGATTTCTGCTTATTTGTGATCTGAATGAGCGACATATACTCGCGAACCGCGTTACCGTGTTCAAAGTCTGGTTGAAATGGTTTGGCCGGATGCGGTGTTCCATCCAGGTATAGGGATGCGAAGTTTACATTTTTATGTTCAAACCGTAGAGGGTTTTTGTCATAGGCTCCTGAAAACGCTTCATTATCTACAAAAGCGGCTATAACGGTTTTTGGTACCTGGCCTAAAAACAGGTTTTCTAAATTAAATACGCGGCTCCCCGTCGGTATACTATAGATCTTCATGCCCACTCTATCGATCGCGTATTTGGCGTTGGTGGCCAGTAAGGCCTGGGCGTGTCCAATCCGGACTGCGGGTGAGACCTGAACTCTTTTCACAAACAGGGACGCTGCAACAATCTGAATTTTAAAGGCCTCCGCTTCAGCAGACATTAAGCAGAATGCATCTTTGTTTCTGATGAGTTTTATCTTCAAGTCCACGGCGTTCAATATTAGTTTATGTTGATGAAAAAGGTCACAGTGTAGCGGCCCCAATAATTCAACCGTTCGACTTTGTGCCGTTGTTCTTGCCCTTTTTATAAACCCTGTGTTTACACCATCCAGGGTTCTTGTGTTGTGTTCTCCAGCCACATCTTTGTAGAATAATCCAGTTGTGTGTTTTGTGGATAACGCATCTGAGCTATAATTCAGTATGGTCTCTATGTAGGCCCTATAAGCGTAAAGATTATTGGACTGCGATATGAGCCTATCGCCCAAAGTGACATCAACCTGGCTAAATAAAGTTGCTATGGGGTAATTAATAAGAGCGACCTTGGCGTCTTGAGGTATAGCCGTGTTATCAGGCCGTACGATCTTGCAGGTCACGTACAGCAACGTGTTGTTCAGATCGTAGTAGTGTTCCCCGCTGGCCGCTATGTAGAATTCAAGCGGCGCGGTCTCGGATAATGCCGCCAAAGGTTGAACTTCGACGTAGAGGCTTTTCTCTACGCTGGTCTGCGTCGGTGGTACGTCAAAAAGGTCAAGTTCAGATTTTGCGCATTCCATGGATTCATTGTGTATGAAAGACATGCTTAAAAAATATCACCGACCCTTCGCTTCGGTTTCCTTTTTTTAATTAAGCCGCGTCTGCTCCGTTTTTTGTTTAAAAGGGGTCTGCACCATGTCGGAAGTCGTATTGCCCGCTTCCGTTTATTTTTAGCCGCCCCTTTCCTGGCATAGATTAAACCTGATCCATCTTGCTTCGCTTGATTTGCGTCGTGTATTTTGCTCACAACCGCCGCTGTGGCTTGTCCGATGACGTCTTTCGCGATGTTGCGTGCTGCATTCTTCACGTGGGGCTTTGCTATCGCCAGCCCTCTTCGGAAAAGCGGTACCGCTTTTCTGAACAGGCTTCGAAAAATTCCACCTAAACCGCACCCGTACATATACGCGCTGCCGTGAAAACCGGGTAATCCATTACCGGCCTGTGTTTTATAATATTGCGCGTAGAGCCCCGGGTCACCATAATTTTTAACGGCCACCATTGTCTTTAATAAAATTCGGATTTGCGGCGTCTGAAATGTAGTTTCACGTTCGCTTTCCCAAACTTGAATGACATGTTTTCGTTCTGATCATTCTTTATCTCTATGGCTATAGTGTCAAAATGCGTCTTGCACAACGGAACATAATCGGGCTTCTCATACCGTATAGTGACCATCTCGTTGTTACGGCCCTTTATTTCAACGGTGCGCAACAACGGGACATAACTATCACCGACCCTCTGATGTTCGATAATATCTGTGTACACGAAGAGCGTATATTGCCCTCCGCTGATGTCGGCGCACGGTTTTAAAAACTTAGTTTTCGGGTATAACCCCAGTATTCTCGACAATTTAGGACCGGCTGTGATGTTGTACATCGCCTTGTTGTCGATGATTATCTCTCGTTCAAGCGGATCGTACAATAGTTTTAAACCATCCAGTTTATGTCGGTCAATTTCAGCGTTGAAAGAAAACAGTAACGCCCCGATGGTTTCATAAAACCCCGGTTTAACGCAAACCCTCGTTGCTGTACCGCTCGTCCCATCCCACTTTGTTATTTTCAACACACAATCACGCACATCGATTGTATTCCAGGTGTGTGGGTATTGTATTTCTGTAAGAGCTACTTCCCAATCTCCACTTAAGTCTATCGGCCTTGCTAACTTTGTGGTATAGTCAGAAATCTTATTTTGTGGAAATGTATCGGCTGAGGCGTTACTCGGCAATGTTATGTAGAAGGGTTTGTCATCCATCTTCCTCTTTGTTTATATATCTTTTATCTCCGATGCAGCGACCCAACTGTTAAATTTTGTGGGGTATCCACGCCACTTGACTAATACGTGTTTCCTCCCTCTAACCGTCTTATTTTTTAAAATCTTCTCCACTTTGTAAATCCTATTATAGTTTTTCGGTATACTTTGAAGTTCTTCGGGGTAAAAACTACCCGTTATAGCCTCCCCGTAGAGATCCTCCAACGTGTAAAGCGGCTTAAGTCCTTTAGTGTTCACGCCGCGTATTACAAATATTTCCTCAGAAAAACTCTGTTCGTAACCTTTCTGAAATATATCCTTATATTTTGAGATACGAACGTGGTCCCCGACCGCTAAACAAGCCTTTGTTTTCTTACTTCTAAAGTAATCGCCATATATCGTCTTGAAGACATCCAGCGCATTAGAGCCATCAACCTCATTCGGAGCTCGCTTAATCGTTCTATGGTATGTGTTATTATAACTGGTAATGAACGCTTGTAAAACGTCTATATATCGGTATGTATTATTCGCCGTGAAATATCGCCACATTCGTGTTTTTAAAGTCCTATTGAAGCGTTCTATAACGGCGGCTTTCACATCATTATTGGTTGTGAAATGTTGTATACCGTATTTTTCTAACAACTTTTTTAGGACTTTGTTTAGAAACTCTTTACCATTATCGGTTTGTAGTTTCCTCGGTACGTCCCCCTGTTGGAATAATTTTTCAAAAGCCTTAGCGACAGTCGTCGCGCTCTTAGCAGTCAGACTTTCAGCCCAGGCCCTCTTACTGAATATATCGATGACGGTTAGTATATATTTTACGCCGTCGTTGTGCTTTGCCAGATCTATGAGCGATACCAAATCACATTGCCACTGTTGATTTATGTCCGATACACATATCATATTCCTTTTATAGTTTTTTCTAGCCGGTTTGTGCAATGTGTACGCGTCTTGCTCTTGTAACCATTTTCTCACATCGGATCTTTTAAATTTATTTTTCAAAGCTTTATAATATTTATCAAAACCGCAAAAACTCCCCGGCTTTAATACGTTATAATAACTGGCTTTCAGCCGGCTGTTTTGATGATCGGCGTTGCGAGACATCCTACACAAATCAAATTTGATATAAAACAAGATCTACATTTCTACGAATTATATATCTGTTGTATACCATATTTTTCTAACAACTTTTTTAGCATTATGTTTAGAAATTCTTCCAGCTGATTAAGATATCGCGTACTTTATATATGTGTTATTTCACATAACCAATATCAGTGTATGAAGTTACAGTATCAAACCAATTATATTTTAATACGGGGGTTAATATTAATTTTATACTACTTTTGATATCAAACGTGATACGAGCTATCACACGCTATCACGTTTGATATCAAACTAAATAAAAGGGGGCGTGGACAAACTGTATAAAAGGGGCGTGGACCTGTCAAAACCAATTAGTTTGAAGAAAAAGTGTGCCTTATCTACTAGTATAGCATAATGATGCCCACAGAGTTGTGCCCCTTACACATAACAATGTCCATGGTATTGTGCCCTTTACACATAATAATGCCCATGTTATTGTCCCATACACATAATTATGCCTATGCTATTGTTCCCTTACACATAAAAATACCCATAGAATTGTGCCCCCACCCCCACAACCTATATCCTTCTTCCCCAACAGAATCTTTTACCCCATACAGTCTGCACCTTCCCCATACAGTCTGCACCTTCTTTTAACCCATACAGTCTGCACCTTCCCCATACAGTCTGACCTTCTTCATCTTCCAGACAAGGCCAGATCTCCTGCAGCAGCCGAATGCCGATGGCCACCTCCCACCTGGACACCAACAAGGGAATCCCGGGCATGGAGTACATTTAAAGCCACGGAGCGGTTGCTGTAGCGTGGGCATGATGCATCAGGGAGCTGATATATGAAGCGGGTGCCGTGATAGGTGGCCAGGGAGCTGGATGGCCGAATGTTCGGCTGAGCGGGGGCTGTATGCGGGGCCGAGCGGGCGCCGAATGCAGGGGCTGAGCGGGCGGCTGGTGGGGATCTGAAATGCTGAGTGCGTGGCTCGATGCGGAGCTGAGCGGGCGGCTGGATGCAGGGCTGTATACGGGCAATTGGAGAGCTGAGCAGCTAAGTACAACGCTGACCAGGTGATGGGGAGGGGGAAGTTTGTGCGGCTGTGCTAAGCCTGACAATCACATCAGCCTCGGTGACAGTGGCATGCTTTCATGTAGGCAGAAAGCACGTCATTGTCACCGAGGCACCTCTGTAGGTGCCACTTAATCAGTATTATCACGGCCCCCGCTCTGTGTGGAGACTGTTATGTGCTGCCCTGCGCTGTTTACGAATCCCACTGCCACTGCCTTCCATCGCATATGACCGTTACCGCCGCCCACTACTACTGCCGCCGGTGCTCCAACGTTGCAGCCTCAGGTCATACCTTCTGGGGAGGGGGGTGTCTGGTGATGTGTCACCCCCGGCTGCTCCAGCAGCTGCAGGCTCCGATCAAGGCAAATAGGGCCGCCTCTGACCGAATACAGGCTGTCTGTGCGTGACAGACTGTATCCGCTGTCCAATCACATCAGTCTCAGTCACAGCCCTGTCACTGAGGCAGATGTGTCAGTGCCGCTTCCCCGTTGGTTTCTAATGGGCTTTTCAGACACTTTTTTTTGCCCGTCCTAAGCTCTGCCCCCCACTGCTGACAAGTTTCAATTGTCAGCAAGAGGCACAGCTCCCGCTGCCTCCCAGAATCCCTACGTGTCCCACCACATAAATTAAGATATTTATTACACAGTATACTGTATGTGTTTTAAATATCTTTGTATTTTCATTTTAATCATTTATGACAGGTGAGGCTCTGCCTCCCCTGCCTCCCCTGACTGCACGTCCCTGATGGACGCAAGTCTTTATTCAGCCTTATCTACTATGTAACTATGTATACTGAAGGTCATTAGTGACAGAAGAAAACATGAAAAACTCGTATGGACATTTTCAGTGTAGAACGTCTATGTCAACCTTGAGTATGTTGAATATTTAAAGGTGTTGACCTACCCATTGTCGACCATTAGTGGTCGACCTAATGACTGTCAACCTAGAGTCAATCTATCATGATTCCGGATACCCTCTGTAGAACACTGGAGAAATCAAGGCATCTTAAAATGTATAAAATCGCCACTAGAGGTCCCTTCTGGGTTGTTTCACATTTGAAAATGTGTTGCAAGCAATGCTTGCTTAGGGGGGTATCCAATTAGAGACTTTGCGAAAATTTGCAAAAATTTTGAAAATTATAACTTCTGGCACAAGGCAGCGGGGGTCCACCTAGCACAGGGCAAGATCGCCCCTTGTCTCTTTTTTTGCGTTTGCATCACTGTTTGCATCTACTGGTAGCCACTTAGCTTCGTAGCCAGTGAATGGGCTTCCATATTTTGGGTCACAGCACCTGCATGTGATGTCACGCAGCCACCCCACCTCCCCCCAAAGGGATTGGACACTTTCGGACACTGTGTATAAATGATCAGTCGCCACCCCGTTGCTGCTTTCAGTTGTCCCTTTGACAGTGGTTGCATTTTTTGCAATGCAGCCATAGTTCAAGAGATCTGCAAAATTTGTGATCTGCGGACGCCAGGGCTTAGCGGGTTTTTGCTTAATTGAAAACGAAAATACAGAAAATCCATTGCTAGTGACGAATTATTGGGGTTACTAGGATAGCCCCAGCTAAATCAATTACCCTGATCAATGATAGCATGTAATTGGATACACCCCTTAGAAACAGGTTTATTTTGTTTGTTTTTTAATACGGATTGAGTATCCCTTATCCAAAATGCTCGGGACCAGAATCATTTTGGATAAAGGATTATTCTGTATTTTGGAATATGGAATAATTGAATGCGGTATCTTGCATTTATGTTGTATAAACACACCAAACACATGAAATACACACAAATATATTTTATTTGTGCATGAAACAAGGTTTTAAAACATGAAACAAATCTCAGGCACTGAATTTGAATGCCAATCAATCATTTTATTGCACATATTTAGTGCCAGTTACATATCATGTCCCCAGTAGTGCCAGTTACATATCATGTCCCCAGTAGTGCCAGTTACATATCATGTCCCCAGTAGTGCCAGGTACATATCCTGTCTCCAGTAGTGCCAGTTACATATCCTGTCTCCAGAAGTGCCAGTTACATATCATGTCCCCAGTAGTGCCAGTTACATATCATGTCCCCAGTAGTGCCAGCTACATATCCTGTCTCCAGAAGTGCCAGTTACATATCCTGTCTCCAGTAGTGGCATTTACATATCCTGTCTCCAGAAGTGCCAGTTACATATCATGTCCCCAGTAGTGCCAGGTACATATCCTGTCTCCAGAAGTGCCAGTTACATATCTTGTCTCCAGTAGTGCCAGTTATATATCATGTTCCCAGTAGTGCCAGTTACACATCATGTCCCCAGTAGTGCTATTTACACATAATAATAATAATAATAATAATAATAATAATAATAATAATAATAATAATAATAATTATATTTATATAGCACTTTTCTCCCAATAGGACTTAAAGTGCTTTACCATTGTCTTTACAGCTCAAAATACAAAACAAGCTTAACAGTAGATGTCAGTGAAATGCTTGAGTAAATAAGTATGTCTTTAGTCTATTTTTAAAGGATTCTACAGTGAGGGCTTCTTGAAGAAAGTTCCATAAAGTTGGAGCAACAAAGTTGAAAGCTTGACCCTCAGATGAATTCAGGGAGATTCTGGGTACTGTTAGTAGTTCCTCTTCAACGGATCGTAGTAATCGAGTAGGACAGTAAGGAATCAGAAGCTGCTGCAGCAGTGGCGTAACTATAAATTTTGCTCCCCCAAGCCAAAATAGTTTTGGGCGCCCCCCCCCCCCCATAATGCCCCTTACACATTACCAGTGGCGTAACTATAGCACCACAGCCCCCGCAACCGCGGGGGGGCGCTGTGCATGTGGGGGCGCCGGGGGCTGCGGTGCTATAGTTACACCCCCCCAATCCCCCACAGACTTACCTATCTCGCTGGTCCCGGTGACTCCGATCTTCTGCTGAGGACCACCACAAAATGGCCGCCCCCATATAGCACACAGTTCTCTGAAACTGTCTGCTGTATGGGGGCGGCCATTTTGTGGTGGTCCTCAGCAGAAGAAGAACGGAGCCGCCGGGACCAGCGCGATAGGTAAGGATGCAGGGGATTGGGGGGGGGGGGTGTTTGCATGGGCGGCGGGGGATTGGGGGTGCGGGGCGGCGGGGGGGGGGGGGCGCCCCCCTAATGGCGTGGGGGCGCCCAAAACTTAGTTACGCCACTGCACATTACGCCACACACCGTAATTCCACTTACACAACACACCGCAATGCCCAGTACACATTATGCCAAACACCATAATGCCCCCCACACTATGTCTGACCGTAATGCTACTTACACTATATGCCACACACTGTAATGCCCCTTACACTATACACCATACATCGTAATGCCCATTACACTACATGCCACACAATGTAATGCTCATTACACTATATGTCTCACACCATGATGCCCCTTACACACTGTACACACTGTAATTCTCCTCACACTATACTATGTCTCCATGCCCCACATCATATACCCCTTATACATATTATGCAACACAATAGTAGATCCCATTATACTTGCCCCTTACACATTATGCCACATGGAATGAGACAAAATTCACATTATGCCACACAGAATGAGCCAAAAATTCGCACTGAATGAGTAAAATTAACATTATACCACAGGGAATAAGCTAAAATTCAAACAGAGTGAGCCAAAATTCACATTACAGTATGTCACATGGATTGAACCAATATTCACATGTAATGAGTCAAAATTCAGATAGAAAAACACAGAAAGTTCATGTTATGCCACAGGGATTGAGCCAAAATTCACATTAAGCCACACATATTGAGCCAAATGTCACACTGAATGAGTAAAAATTCACATTATGCCAAAATAAAAAGAAAAAATTCATATGCTTTGAGCCAAAAATCACATTATGCCACACTGTTTGACCCAAAACTCACACTGAATAAGTCCAAATTCACATTAAGCCACATGGATTGAGACAAAATTCACATTACAGTATGCCACACGTATTGAGATGAAATTAAAATTATGCCATATTGATTGAGACAAAATTCACATTATGGCACACTGATTGAGCAAAAATTCAGGTAAAGCGGGGACTCAGAGAGGATGTTGGGACACAGAGAGATGGAAGGGATGTGGGGGCAGAGTGGATGTCGGGACAGAGGCAGAAAGGACAGAGGCAGGGACAGAGACAGAGGGGATGCAGGGACAGAGGCGGAGGGGATGCGGGGACTGAGATGGTACGGACATAGGCAGAGGGGATGTGGGAACAGAGGTGGTGGGGACATAGATGGCAGGGATGTGGATACAGAGACGGAGGGGACATGGGAGAGAGGTGGAGGGGATGTGAGGACTAAAATGGTGGGGAGAGAGGCAGAGGGGATGTGGGGACAGAGGCAGAAGGGATGCTGGGACAAAGGCAGTGGGGACAGAGATGGCAGGGATGCGGAGACAGAGACATAGGGATGCGAGGACAGTGACAGAGGGACAGACCTCTGCAGCAGGCTACATTTCCAGTAGGGTGTTAGTGCAACATGGCTATTATGAGGCAATGGGCTTTTCGGGATGTCCCCCCCGCCCCCACCCCCCCTTCCCCACTACTGTTTTCTTTTTCTTCTTTACAGAGACCTTTGTTACAGAGACCCCCTCCCACCCCCACCTTGTTTCCTAAAAAATGTTTTAACATATAATTCCCTTGCCCCAGAGGAGCAGTGCGGCACCTGGGGCCTTGGGGAACGGCGGTGGAGGTGTCAGGCTACTGTGCCGGCTGGCTTCAGACGCTGCGGGTTGTTCCCGCCGTGCAGTGACCCGACAGACTGCTGCCCGCGGCAATAATAGGGCTGCTGCGTTTTGCTGATCCCTCCCTCAAAATCAGCGGCCAGGGAGGAAGAAGCGAGCAGCGCCGGCGGCGTGTAGGGAAGGGGGAGGAGTCAGGGATGCGAGGGCTTCCTCCGCGTCCCTAACTAATATCATCTTTTTAAGCAGCAATGCCGCTTCTGATCTTGGCTCCCCCGCAGCGCTGTCTCCTCCAAGCCACTGCGGGGGCTGCCTCATTATAGCTACGCCACTGTGCTGCAGGTACCTATATAGGGCCTTGAAAGTGAGTAAGCAAGTCTTGAAAATGATTCACCATTTTACAGGTAGCCAGTGAAGGGAGTAGAGAATGGGTTTAGTCTCAGCCAACTGGCACTCATCCACTCCTGGAGCTCAGCTAGGCAGCCATTTAAAGGTGTTATTGTGTTATCAGTGCCTGGAGCAAAGGACAGGTCCCCAGTAGTCCTAGTTACATACAGTATCATATCCCCAGTGTCATGATTGGATGCCATCTTGTCATGAGCGACCGCCATTTTTACGCCAGAAGGAGCGTAATTGTACCACGCCATTCTGCCCTAATTGTAAATGTAATGGAGAAAGTGACCTGCCTTTGCCCTGGATGGTTGGGAGGACTGGGGGGTGAAGCAGGAAGGCAGATGGGATCTCCTTCCTTTGAAGTCCATGCTCTGTTTACAATACTGTTTCTGATATGGTGTGCAATCTACTCATCCTGTATTTTTATGTGGGTAAAAAGGTTATTCCAACAACCCTTGCTCATCTGTTTGAAACCTCAACAGGAGGTTATCTCCTTCCCCCCCTGCATCTATAAAACTTGTACTGAAGTCCAGGGTCTCTGGTAAATGTCTTCCCAGACCAGAAGAGATGTCAGAAAAGCAATTCCCTTAGACCTCTAGAATGACACCTTATTTGAGATAAGAATTAGCAGGGGGTGATTGAATGGCTAAATTGCTAAGCCTCAAAAGAGAAGTCAATTAGCCAGCCCCTGGGGATATCCTCAGGAAACCCCTGGACAAGGAAGATTCCTGAGGTGGGGGCTGTGATTGTGTGTGTTTTTGCCAATCTTAAAAGTGTGTGTCTCACAAGACATTTTGTTCATTTTCCTTGGGATGATACGGGTCCGATACCTGTCTCTGAAATGATCCAATATCCGGAGAGATTTCCACTCCAAACCCCGCTTCATGCTGTGTGTCCTTGAAGTGGTTTGTTTCTTTATTCCCATTTTGTTTTATTTTGAAATTGTTTTTACGTTTGACTTACCTATTAATCATATATCTTGTAACTTATGTTTCTGTAATATACTGTAAGCCTTGTAGTGTTTTCACTTAATTAAAAAGTCATAATTAGTTCTGGTATCTGCTGTTTTCCAGCCCAAGCCTCTGACGAATTGCCAGAGCGCTACCCTGTAACTCATAATTTGGTGTGTCGGCAGAATCAAAGCTGTCGCGGACTAAGTCCAAAAAGCTTACTTTGATTGGTGGCAAGCGGAATCGTGGTGAAATACGCACACGCTTGGGATACTCAGTGAGAGTGTCACGTGGCCGGGATACTCAGATTGTCGTATCTGGGGAATCGCCGACTAGGGTCGTGACACCCAGTAGTGCCAGTTACAGATCTTGTCCCCAGTAGTGCCAGTTATTTATCAAGTCCCCAGTAGTGCCAGTTATATATCATGTCCCCAGTAGTGCCAGTTACATAGCTTGTCTTAGTAGTAGTACATATCTAATGTACGGGGACCCAGTGCAGTGCATATTGAATGAGCAGGTCCCCGCCCGTGCAAAGGTAATGAGCTGGTCCCGCTCATCACATACGCATGGGACGGGGACCCGCTCATGAAATATGCACTGCGTTGGGTCCCCGCTAATTAGATATGCACGGAGCGGACCAGCTCAGCGCTCACTGCTGCCTGGGTCGCCTGTCAGTTCAGCCAGCGGTGCCTATAGTCTATCGCCTCTCCCCTTTTTGGGGTGGGGGGCACCGGAATTTTTTTGGGCAGGGTGGAGAAAAATTTCTAGCTACGCCACTGCTGCAATTCCATCTGACACAGCAGCTGAAAAAGATATAGCTGTACAGGGGTGGGGTCCTGGGGTGCACACCAATCGAGAGGTGCGACCCTGCGGGGACCTTTCAGTAGAACTGCATACAAAGTCAAAGGTGCAGGCCCGACTAATGTGGTCACCTGGATGCGGTGGGCAAGCCATTACTTATGGCCATAAATAAGCGAAGAACCTCGCTAAAAATGCAAAATTTTATTGCAATATTTTAAATTGGGAGTTTGATTTGTGCACCTGCACCTTTGACTTTGTATGCAGTTCTACTGAAAGGTCTCCGCAGGGTCGCACCTCTCAATTGGTGTGCACCCCAGGACCCCACCCCTGTATATCTAATGTTGTGTATTTCCATACACATTAGAAGGCCAGAGACCCCTTCTGCGCCTGGTAGTAGCACCCACGCCCACCTGTCCTATATATTGGTTTTAATTAGGTTCCTGACATTTCTTAGACTGCATGCAGAGCAAGGTGAGACCTGCACAAATGTATAATGGATTATCAGATGGGGGGGGTGCATTTCTGGGTTGTGGCCCCCCCTGGACTGGTGTGGCAGTTTGGCCTCAGGAGCAACACAAATTAAAACTTAATTATTAACTTCATTTTCACTTTCATCCCTATTGTGTGTTTTATTTCAATGTAATTCATTTCTCACCTTCACCTCTCACTACTTCACCTCTCACTACTTTATCTCTCATTTTTTTACCTCTCACTTACCCCTGCTATCTTTAGCAGCCTCTCTCACTAACCTATCCTCACTTTGTTTCACTATATATTTCTTTCAGGCTTGTGTTGCCCTGGGGTCATTTGGCTGCACCGTTTTGGGGTGCCCTGTGCCCTAGATTTGTACCCCCCAAAATGTTAGGGACTTGCCCGACTAATGAGGTCACCTGGATGCGGTGGGCAAGCTGTTACTTATGGCCATAAATAAGCGAAGAACCTCGCTAAAAATGCAAAATTTTATTGCAATATTTTAAATTGGGAGTTTGATTTGTGCACCTGCACCTTTGACTTTGTATGCAGTTCTACTGAAAGATATAGCTGTGTCATGGCTATGAGTTTTGTGAACCCAGTGTATGTGTGAGGTCTGTGCGAGTAGGTGGAGACAGGACGAAGAGACAATCCCTGACCGGGAATCGAACCCGGGCTTCAGCAGAGAGCCGTATCCTGACGACTGGATCACCAGGGAGTTGGTTTTGAAAGCAGAATGGTGAATGTGTAGTTGTATGACCGAACTGTATAGGTTATTAGTGTTCTATGGACAAGACTAGATATTGAATATTACTGGATCGGACTGGATACAACTGAAAGAGGCTGGATACAGAATATGACTGAACCAGGCTGGATGCTGGATATGAATAGGACTGGATGACTGGAGGCCAGAATGATTCACCAGGAAAATGTACCGGACTTGAAGAAGACAAGAAGACGAGTTGAGACCGGAACGATTCACCAGGAGACTGGACCGGACTTGAAGGAGACAAGAAGACGAGTTGTGGCCGGAATCCCCGGTGCTGGAGTGGATACCGGTATTGGTAGCACGGGGTTAACTGCAGAGTAACTGGAACTAGCAGCAAGGGTTAATGGCAAAGTCACTGGTACTAGCAGCAAGGGTTATTGGCAAAGTAACTGGTACAGCTTGGAGCGGCTGGATAACAGGAACAGAAGTTAGTTTAACAGGTATGTCAAGCGCTCACCCAAATGACAGTGTAATGCTGCAAGAAGGAGTGAGAAGTGGATAATGTAAAGTAAAAATGTGTTTATTTATTGGAACAATTAATGTACAGTACAAAGTCAATTCCTGGAGTGTTAGTAAAATCAGAGACTGAGCACAGCGTGGTGAAAACAAGGTCAAGGCAGTGGTCAATAGACTCAGAATGGTAATTTATCTGCTTATATGCAGGGCTCACCTGGAGCAATTATCCTCATGTACTCCCAATAGTTATATTTGGAGCAGTAAATAGTATTTGTTGTTAGAGAATAAACATGTCACTCCTTTAATGTGTGGGATTACCAGATAGAAGAATCACAGATATTTGCTGCCAGTTTAATCCTGTGTCTCTGATTAAATACTGGCACATACCAATGTTGCTAGCGGCCACGATTTCCCAAGTTGGTACTTGCACTAGCACTCATAGGGACTTCAAGTACCAGATAAGCCCGGAAGTTTATAAGCTAGTCATATTTATAATAGAGACAGACGGGGGGCTATCTCGCTATCTCTATGCTTGTACCAACATCTGTCAATTGCAGGGTTATTTAATTGGGTATTCGTGTCTTTGTTGTGAAATGACCCTGGCTCCCCATATGCCAGGCAGCCCGGAAGAGATGAGCCACCACTTTCTGTGGTAATGACACGTTATGTGCCAATAAGCTTGGCTCAGTCACATACATTACTGGGCAAGCACCCTAATCCACCACATAACCAGCTCTTGTGTCCACAGCACAGCCCCCACTATGGATGCCACCTCACAGCATCATTGTAATCCATAGCACTCTTTCAGATCATGTGCAGTAGGTATGGAGTAACGGGGAGAGGGTACCCTACATTTAGTACTGAGAGGGAAGAACTTATGGTTAATTCAGGAGTTTGGGTATTAGGGATATGGCATTAGGTTTAGCAGATTGGGTTTGGGGTTAGGCCAGGTATTATACAGTAGGTTATGGTTTAGGTAAGGTTAGGGTTACTTAGGGTGAGGATTAGGGTAGGATTGCTATGCGTCCCTGATCTTTGTGTAGATTCAGACTCAGGCACTAACCTGGGCTTCAGTTCCCCAGTTTCTGCATGGTCTTTCAGTGTGTTCTGCCTGGATTCATTCAGCCTGCACCTAGGCTGCAATCACTGCGTGTGTGTGTGAAACTATGGTCAGCTCTCCCTAATAAGACGCCTGAGAAACTCTAGCCCAGTGTTCTGACAGCTCTAACACCTTAGCTCCCTGCTAGCAGTAGTTCAGCATTTTTCCATTTGAACTCTCACTGAATTCCTCTGTGAGTAATTAGTAAAACCTTGGTGCAGCACTTGATTATCCTCTGTAATCAGCTCTTTGGTATCTGGATCTGAAAGCCAGCATTCCCTGTGCATATTAGGAGTTAGACTTCAGTGTTTTACGGCCTACTAGGTCTCTCTCCACTTCAAAGACTACCTGGAGTACTGACATCACAGGGTCTGATCATCTGACAATGAGCTATTCAATCATGTGTCAGTCTGAGTCTCTCTGAATCACCTGTCTCCAGTCAACCATCAACTAGGTATAAATAGAGAGACCTGGGACTCAAAGGCTGTCAGTCCTCAAGTCACACAGCTCAGTGACCTCCTGTGTGTATATACTGACTACCCTGGTTCATGTTAACTTCTGTTCCTGTATGAACGGTGGTGGTTAAAGCACTCTAGTCACCTAACAATGGGGGCTGCTCAACTGAGTGGTCAAGGCTCAAAATGAGGGTAGTTTAAATTGTATGTCAAGCGCTCACCCAAATGACAGTGTAATGCTGCAAGAAGGAGTGAGAAGTGGATAATGTAAAGTAAAAATGTGTTTATTTATTGGAACAATTAATGTACAAAGTCAATTCCTGGAGTAAAAAGGGGTCTGTTGACACCCCCATACCCCAAAGGGCTCTTAGTAAGCTACAGTGCATGGACATGCCTGTAGAGTACAACTCCCTTCCCTCTCTCTGATCACAATCTCATTACCCTCTCGCTCTCCTCCATTTCCCCAAGCTCACTGACACTGAAATCATGCAAGCCTACCCTAACCTGCAGAAATACTAATGCTATTAATTTTCCACAACTTACCACCTCCCTGCAACAACAGCTCTCAATAATTTCTACATTTACCTCTCCTGACTCTGCTGTTTCCCACCTCTACCAGACTCTTGAAACAGCCCTTGATGAAGTGGCTCCAGCTACCCATTATACCCCACGTAGGCTTAGATACCAACCGTGGCACTCCAAAACAAAAGTCAATATGAAATCAGTCACGTAAAGTAGAACGCCAATGGTGTAAATCTTGTAGAATGACTGATTTCCTCACATATAAGACTAGCTACCACTCCTACTGCAATGATTTGGACACTGCCAAACAAACATACTACCAATCTCTCATCTCTTCTCATGCCTCCAACCCTAAGCAACTTTTTAACACATTTAAGTCTCTTCTGTACCCTCCCCCTTCTCCCCCACCGGCTACCATCAGTGCACAAGAACTTGCCTCCTACTTTAAGGACACAATTGATAACATCCGAGATTAAATGGTATGCTCCACAACCTCTAACCCTCTTTCTTCCCCACCTGAACCCTCTGGCACTTTCTCTTTGTTTGAGCCCACAAATGAAAAGAAAGTATCCACACTCTTCTTATCCTCCTACTCTACTACCTCGCCTCTTGATCCTATACCTGCACAAGTCATTTAAAATCTATCTCCTGTGCTTATTCCAACCTTAACTAACATGCAGTGATTACTCCCATTCTGAAAAAAAAAACACAATTCTGACCCTAACTCTCTCTCTAACTATTGTCCTATCTCTCAGCTCCCATGCCTCTCCAAGCTACTGGAGAGACTTTCTTAACTATCACACACTGTTAGACCCACTTCAGTCAGGCTTTCGCTCTCAACACTCCACTGAGACAGCACTGACTAAAGTGCTTAATGATCTGGTAGCTGCTAAGTCAAAAGGCCATTACTCACTACTTATTCTTCTAGATCTCTCTTTTGCGTTTGACACTGTGGATCACACTCTTCTCTTACAAACACTACACTCCCTAGGTCTTAATGATACAGCCCTTTCCTGGTTCACATCTTACCTATCTGAACGCTCTTTCAGTGTTCGCTTTTCTGACTCTACTTCCTCTTCACTACCTCTGTCAGTCAGAGTTCCGCAAGGCTCAGTCTTAGGTCGTCTGCTTTTCTCAATCTATACTTCCTCTCTTGGCAAACTAATCAGCTCTTTCGGATTTCAGTATCACTTATATGCGGATGATACTCAAATCTATCTATCAACCCCAGAGTTGTCACCAGTGGTTTTGGGCCGAGTCTCTGAATGTCTCTCTGCCATCTCACCTTAGCTGTCTTCTCGCCAACTCAAACTTAATATTTCCAAAACGGAATTACTTATATTCCCACCAACTAAGAACAGTTACCATTCTGACATCTCCATCGCTGTTGACAACTCGACAATCCACCCTTCCCCACAAGCTTATTGCTTAGGGGTCATCTTCGACTCTGAACTGTCCTTTCTTCCCCACATTCAATCTGTCTCTAAATCATGTAACATGCATCTAAAAAACATATCCAAAATATGACGCTATCTCACACAAGACACTACAAAAACTCTAATCCATGCACTCATTATATCCCACATTGATTATTGCAATAGTCTCCTAACTGGTCTTCCCAAGAACAGACTCTCACCTCTACAATCCATTTTAAATGCTGCTGCTAGGCTGATCTTCCTAGCAAGACGCTCATCGTCTGCTGATCCGCTCTGCCAGTACCTTCATTGGTTGCCTGTATCTTACCGTATTCAATATAAAACACTTCTACTCGCATATAAAGCTATTAACCATAATGCACCAGCATATATCTCTCTACTTATCACATAATATCTCCCATCTTGACCACTCCGCTCTGCACAAGATCTGCGTCTCTCTTATGCACAGATCACTAGCTCCCATTCACTATTACAGGACTTTCATCGGGCTGCTCCTATCCTATGGAATGCCCTTCCAGGCACAATAAGACTCTCCACTAGCCTCCAAACTTTCAAGTGTTCCCTGAAAACTCACCTCTTCAGGCAAGCCTATCATATTTAAGTTCTACACGCATAACCCTCTGAGGCACCTATGTATTATATAGCTTCCCTTCTGGACTTGTAACTTGGTGGGACTGCTATGCTATTACTGGTGTCTGTCCATGTGTTTCCCTCCTATATCCCTATAGATTGTAAGCTTGCAGCAGGGCCCTCCTACCTCCAAGTCTGTCTGTCGTTACCCAGTTTGTTTTATCACTGTCTACTATTGTAAAGCGCAACGGAATCTGCTGCGCTATATAAGACACTGTAAATAAATAAATATATATTATTGTGGACATTGTCTGTATTTTAATTGATTCTATCCACATTACATTGTGTTATTGATTATTTATTACCCCGAGAGGTTTATTGTATTTCATGGTATACGTTCACTAGGTCGACAAGAGGAAGGTAAACATGCAATGGGTCAACCACTGAAGGTCGACATGTCTGAAGGTCGACAGGGTCATTAGGTCAACACTTGCATTAGGTCGATATGGGCAAGGTGCATGTTTTTTTTTAGCAATCTCACGCTTAGAAAATCCCCCTGTGCTGAGTGATCTGCAGAGCGATGTAGGATATGTACTGGGCCCTTGCAGATTTAAGACACCAGAGAGGTGTCTTACATCTGCGAGCTCTGTAGAAATCATCCGATGGTCACCGACCATCGAATGATTTTGCCCCTGCACCCAAGGATGCAAATGGATGTTTATGCTAAACATCCATTCGCAGCCCTGCGGGGGAACTCAGCGAGCAAGGGGGGAATGAAACTACATGCCAGGTGCCAGGGCAGGATTAAGGGGGTGACACAGGGGGTCAGTACCCCTGGGCCCCCCTCTATCTAGGGGCCCCCTGTGGTTGGCATTTGTTTTTTTTAACTAAATGTTTTGTGCATAGGAGTAAGGTAGTGCTGCAGCTTCGCCTATCTGCCAATGTGACAATGATTAATGATGCTGAGCATCGGGAGCCGAGGCACACTGACTGCACAAGTGTGCAGTGCATTACTGGGAGTTGACTAAGTCCCATGAGACTTTGCACAAGAGTTCAGAGGCTGAGAGGCTTATGCTGAGCTCTGCTTGGTGTAGCTCATCATATGCTTCTCAGGCCCATGGAGGACAGCAGCAGTGGCCTCGTCATGAGAGGGTTTTTAATTAGAGGCAGTGCTCTGCCTGTCAGGGCTCCTACAGAGTAAGGTTCAGATAAACAAACACAGGCTTTTCATGTGGTATTTTATATATATATATTTATGTTTATATTAACCCCCCCCCCCTGCAGTTACCCATTGACCAAGTTTATACTGCCTTTACTCTGTGTTTTGACAGTGTAATATTCTCCCATGCAGTTTGCGGCCAGTAATGACAAGTGGGAGGGAGCCCCCCTGTCTAAAGTGACCCCGGGCTCCGCGAAGACTTAATCCGGGTACCATGCTTCCAGAGACCTGTGCATGCGCAGTAGACTCTGGCACAATACCAGAGCCTACTGAAGTGGCGTAACTAGAAATGTGTAATTGGATATGTTGAGTTTGAGATGGCGAGATGACTTCCAAGATTAAATGGCAGAAAGGCCTTCAGAGACACGGGGAAATACTGCTGGTGACAATTCAGGGGAGGATAGATAGATTTGAATATCATCAGTGTGCAGATGATACTGATCTCCAAAAGAGTTGATTAGTTTGACAAGTGAGGAGGTATAGATTGAAAAAAGCAGAGGACCTAAGACTGAGCTTTGTGGTACTCCAACTAACAGAGGTAGTGAGGAGGAAGTAGAATCAGAGAAGCGAACACTGAAAGAGCCATTAGATAGGTACTGTAGGAAGAGAACCAAGAAAGGGCTGTGTTCTGAAGACCTAGGGATTGTAGTGTGAGTATGAGAAGAGAGTGGTCAACAGTGTCAAAGGCAGCTGAGGGATCTAGAAGATTAAGAAGTTAGAATTGGCCTTTACAATTAGCATTGGCCAGATCATTGACTACTTTAATGAGTGTTGTCTGCGTGGAGTGTTGAGAGTGAAAGCCTGACTGAAGTGGGTCCAGTGACTTGCGGTGAGGTTTGTGGTTGGTGAGGCACTGGCTTGGTGGAGCCAGTGCCACCAGGCTCTGTGGGGAGCATTGGGTTCGGGCTGTTTCTGCACTGACAGGCAGGTGAGGTAGCTGCCCCCTGCATAAGCAGCAGAGACCTGGCAGAGCAGCTCCTGGACCCAGCGCTCGGCACAGACCCGTCGTCGCTGGCTCCACCAAGCCTCCATGGGATATGCCCACATACCTTTTCACTTAAAAAAAAAAACATGCAGCCAAATGTACTAACTAGCGCTAGCCTCTTAAGGGACAGACTTGTGTGTGTTTGTGTTGTGACAGGTGTGTGTTTGTGTAAAGTGACAGCGGTGTGTATGGTTTCTGTGTGTTTGTGTAAAATAAGTATATTTTTAAATGAAGTACTAGCGTCTGAGTTCAGTGACTGTGCGGGGTGATGGCCGAACTCTAAAGTTTTATTTAAAAGGTCAATCAATGCATGGTTTTGCCTTGTAAATGTCTGCCTCTTTAATAGAACCTCTGAGTTCAGCCAGCACCCCGCACAGCCAATAAACTCAGAGGCCAGTACATTGGGCCAATATACTTAATTTAAAAAACACACAAAAACAGTGCACACCTCTGTCACTTTACACAAACACACACCTGTCACTTTACACAAATACATACAGATACACACCTCTGTCACAACACAAACACACATGTCTGTCTCATAACACAAACACAAATAAACCTACAGTATGCCACTTAAAAAAAAAAACACAGCCCCCACCCTCCAAACACAAATAAACCTACAGTATGCCACTTAAAAAAAAAAAACACAGCCCCCACCCTCCAAACACAAATAAACCTACAGTATGCCACTTAAAAAAAAAACACAGCCCCCACCCTCCAAACACAAATAAACCTACAGTATGCCACTTTAGAAAAAAAAACACAGCACCCACCCTCCATACCCAAACACAAATTACCATTTAGCGGCAGCCCAGGAACCGCTTATGGATACCTAGGCAGGCAGCAGACTTCACGGCAGCTGTGACGGCAGCGTCCCGTCCTGGGACAGGCACCCAGGCACAGGACCGAGCGCCGGGCAGTGAATCCCCGGACGGACGGTAATGGGGAGCAGAGCGGGTGCCGTGCCAGATAACAGTGGGCGCTGGCAGCTCGGCTCAGCCCAGCTCCGCCCCCCACAACCGGCAATACAAGGCAGCAGACTGCACGGCAGCGTCCCGTCCTGGGACAGGCACCCAGGCAAAGGACCAAGCGCCGGGCAGTGAGTCCCTGGACGGACGGTAATGGGGAGCAAAGCGGGTGCCGGTGCCAGATAACAGCGGGCGCTGGCAGCTCGGCTCAGCCCAGTTCCGTCCCCCACACCCGGCAATACAAGGCAGCAGACGAGCTGTGCAGCGGTTGCACAGCTCGTCCACCTTTAAAAACACTTCTATAAGCGGCACCTCACCTATAAGAGCCAGGGTTCAGGGACGCGCTTTCTGCCTTTATGAAAGCTGCCCCTGTCACTGAGACAGCGCCACTGTCCAATCACTTCTGCCTCAGTGACAGGGGTGTGCTTTCATATAGGCAGAATGCACGTCCCTGTCACCGAGGCACTGCTATAGGTGCCGCCTATGCATCTTTTTTAAACGAGCTTTTAACTGAGCTCGGTTCTCAGCCCTGCCCACTGCCCACCCCTGTGTTTGTTACTTTAATATGTACAGCGGGAGGCACCGCTCTTGGTGCCTCCTAAGCTAATAATTTTTTTTTTAAACAGTAAAAATGATTGTAATAATACAAAGCATATACTTATGACACATAATATGTGTCATAAGTATTTTATTTGTATTGTATTATTATATTAAACATTAATGACAGGGGGGGCTCTGCCTCCCCTGCCTCCCCTGACTTCACGTCCCTGAGTGGGTCCAATAAGTTTTAGGAGTTAAGAAAGTGTGTGAGGTGAGTGTAGGCAAATCTCTTAAGTAGCTTGGAGAGGCATGGGTGCTGACAGATAGGATGGTAGTTAGAGAGACAGTTTGGATCAGAATTGTTTTTTTTTAGAATGGGAGTAATAAGTGCATGCTTGAACAGAGAAGGAAAGATACCAGTGGAGAGAGAGAGAGAGAGGTCACAGAGATTCACTCTCTCCCCCCCTCCCCTCCCCCCGGGCCCCACGAATCCCCCAAACCCCAAGTTTATTACTATGTTTACTAACATCATTAACCCCTTCCCGACATTTGACGTACATTTACGTCATGGTCGGGATGTACTTCCTGACACATGGCATAAATGTACGTCATGCCATTAAACTGTCACCGCGTCTATAGACGCGGTGACAGAGGGACGATGTCCGCTGTCCCTGACAGCAGACATCTTCCCTCATTGCCCAGGGGGGGCAGCGATGCCCCCACCCATCGGCGATCGCTGTGATTGGCTGTTCAACGTGAACAGCCAATTACAGCAATTTCTGTGTACCGGCGAATAACGTTCGCCGGTGACACAGGGATCGGTGGTGATTGGTGCTGTTAAGTACAGCACCAATCACCACCGGGTGTAAGGGTGTCACTGGTGGTCACCCCACCTCACCCCACCTGCCCCCAAAGGCTGTGATTAGTCCGTCGGACCGACGGACCAATCACAGCCATTTCACCTCAAATGAAATAACGGAGACAGCCCTTCAGCCGCCATTCCGGTCAGGAACAGGGTGCAGAGCGGTCTCCGTGCCCATCTGTGCCTATACTGACCTGATCACCGTTGGTGGCATCCGTGCTGCCAGCTCCTGCTGTGACTTCCTGGTGCTTGTGCTGTTGGTGCTGCTGCTGCTGCTGCAGCAGCGTCATTGTGTCAGAGATTTATAATTGTGTGATATAATTTTGTATCTGCTGCCCCCCTTTTGTGCTGATCAGTGTAAACTAACTGATCAGCATTTTTTTGGGGGGTGCAGGTTTTTTTTTTATATATACCCTGTCAGGTTGCACCCACAGCTGTGTGCCTGCTGCCCCTCACTGCTAATCAGTGTTGCATCACTGATCAGCAGTTGTTTTTTTTTAGGGTGCTGTGGGGTTTTTTTTTTTATTTTTTTTACACCCACAGTGATTTTGTGGGTGTCCTGTGGCCGCAGAGCGCTGATCAGTGACGTACATCACCGATCAGCATTTTTTATCTATTTTTTTTTTTTGGATCAAATTCCTGTTGTCTTTGACTCATCAGAAGTTTTTTTTTATTTTTATTTTTTGGAGGGTGCTGTGGAGTCTTTTTTTTTAATTTTTTTTACACCCACGGTGCTTTTGTGGGTGTCCTGTGCCCGCTGAGCGCTGATCAGTGACGTACATCACTGATCAGCATTTTTGATAAAAAAATTTTTTTTTGGGATCAAATTCCTGTTGTCTTTGACTCATCAGAAGTTTTTTTAAATTTTTTTTTTTTAGGAGGGTGCTGTGGAGTCTTTTTTTATTTTTTTTACACCCACGGTGCTTTTGTAGGTGTCCTGTGCCCGCTGAGCGCTGATCAGTGACGGACGTTACTGACCAACATCTGTGCTCAATTTTTGGCGCAGGAGCTTTTTTTTTTTCTTTTAACTTACACGTGTTAAAGCACTACATACACACTACATACCCCCCGTGTTGAAATAAAGTTTGTACCCCCCCCCCTACACTATACACGCCTACACAAAAATAATAAAAATGTCCCAATCATCGCAAAGACTGTTTTCAGCGGAGGAGGCATATGCCCTTATTGCCTCTGACACTGACACAGCCAGTAATGCAAGCGATGAATTTGCATTCGCCTTAAGCTCCTCTTCCTCCTCTAGTGATGAGGGACCCCCTCAAAGACGCCCCCGTAGAGCAGCTGAGACCCCCCCCCCCAATGATTGATCTCGTATGGACCCCACCACCAGACAATTTTGAGCCCCAGGTTCCTGAGTTTTTGGCCAACCCAGGAATCCAATTTGATACTACAGGCCTCAAAGAAATTGACTTTTTCAAAGTCTTTTTCTCTGATGATTTTATAAATTTAATGGTGGACCAAAGTAATTTGTATGCCCAGCAGTTTATTGCCCAAAACCCCACGTCATCATTTGCTAGGTGGACCCCTGTAGATGCAGTAGAGATGATGACGTTTTGGGGTCTGGTGTTACATATGGGCCTAGTTAAAAAGCCAGAAATTAGGCAATATTGGAGTACAGATGTTCTGTACAGCACCCCACTTCATCGTATGGCCATGACCCGGACTCGTTTTGAGACGATCCTTAAATTTTTGCATTACAACGATAATGCACAGTGCCCACCCAGAGATGATCCCACCTTTGACCGGCTATTCAAAGTCAGGCCGGTCATTGATCATTTCAGCGCCAAATTTGCTGAGATGTACATACCCCAAAAATTCATTTGTGTAGACGAGTCACTTATACATTTTAAAGGAAGGGTTAAATTCCGCCAGTACCTTCCCAATAAGAGGGCAAGGTATGGCATAAAAATGTATAAGCTGTGCGAAAGTACCTCAGGGTACACCCACAGGTTTAGGGTATATGAAAGGAAGGACACAAGAATTGAACCGCCAGAATGCCCCCCCTCCCTCGTAGGTGTTAGTGGAAAGATTGTCTGGGATTTAGTGCACCCCTTCCTGGATAAGGGTTATCACCTCTATGTGGATAACTTTTACACCAGTATCCCCCTTTTTAAGGCCCTTGGTTCAAGAGGTACAGCAGCTTGCGGTACTGTGCGCAAGAACCAAAGAGGCCTCCCAAAAACGCACGTTGCCCAATTACTGAGAAAGGGTGAAAGCAGGGGAATATGCACCGAAAATATGTTGTTGGTCAAATATAAGGACAAGAGGGATGTCCTTATACTGACAACAATTCACGGAGACAGTACCACCTCCGTCCCTGTACGAGGTACCAGTACCCACACCTCAAAACCTATTTGTATCCTAGATTACAATAAGTACATGGGCGGAGTGGATCTTTCAGATCAGGTACTGAAGCCGTACAGTGCCCTGCGGAAAACAAAAATATGGTATAAGAAGCTGGCCGTGTATATCATCCAGATGGCACTGTATAACGCTTACGTACTATTCCGTTCTACCAGCCAGACGGGGGCATTTATGCACTTTCAAGAGGAAGTCATAAAGGGCCTAATATTTGGGAACCAGCAGGCAGAGGGCCCCAGTACTTCTAGTACTGGCCCCCGTATTGTATCAGGGCAGCATTTTCCTAACGAAATCCCCTCCACTGGAAAAAAGGGCAGGACACAAAAAAGGTGCAAAGTTTGCTATAAAAAGGGAATACGAAAGCAAACTATTTTCCACTGTGAAACTTGCCCCGACAAACCCGGCCTATGTATGAAGGAGTGCTTTAAAATATACCACACATCTATGGATTATTAGGTTCATCATTTCACCGTGCTTCGGGGGTCATGCTAATGCGACATAGCACCCACCATTCATTCCACCAGAATGTGTGCTGCAAAATCCAAATATCACTCCTTCCCTTCTGAGTCCTGCCATGCACCCAAATGGTATTTTTTGGTCACATATGAGGCATTGCCGTACTCGGGAGAAATTGGGGCACAGATTTTGGGGTGCTTTGTCTCCTTCATTCCTTGTGAAAATGAAAAATTTTGAGCCAGAACTGCATTTTTGTGTAAAAAATGTAATTTTTCATTTTCACAGCCCAGTTGTACCACAATTGGTGAAACCCCTGGGGGTTTGAAATGTACACTATACCCCTAGATGAATTCCCTGAGGGGTGTAGTTTGCAAAATGGGATCACTTGTGGGGGGGTTCCACTGTATTGGTGCTTCGGGGGTCTTGCTAATGCGACATAGCACCCACCATTCATTCCACCAGAATCTGTGCTGCAAAATCCAAATATCACTCCTTCCCTTCTGAGTCCTGCCATTTTTTGGTCACATATGAGGCATTGCCGTACTCGGGAGAAATTGGGGCACAGATTTTGGGGTGCTTTGTCTCCTTCATTCCTTGTGAAAATGAAAAATTTTGAGCCAGAACTGCATTTTTGTGTAAAAAAATGTAATTTTTCATTTTCACAGCCCAGTTGTACCAAAATTGGTGAAACCCCTGGGGGTTTGAAATGTACACTATACCCCTAGATGAATTCCCTGAGGGGTGTAGTTTGCAAAATGGGGTCACTTGTGGGGGGGTTCCACTGTATTGGTGCTTCGGGGGTCTTGCTAATGCGACATAGCACCCACCATTCTTTCCACCAGAATGTGTGCTGCAAAATCCAAATATCACTCCTTCCCTTCTGAGTCCTGCCATGCACCCAAATGGTATTTTTTGGTCACATATGAGGCATTGCCGTACTCGGGAGAAATTGGGACACAGATTTTGGGGTGCTTTGTCTCCTTCATTCCTTGTGAAAATGAAAAATTTTGAGCCAGAACTGCATTTTTGTGTAAAAAATGTAATTTTTCATTTTCACAGCCCAGTTGTACCACAATTGGTGAAACCCCTTGGGGTTTGAAATGTACACTATACCCCTAGATGAATTCCCTGAGGGGTGTAGTTTGCAAAATGGGGTCACTTGTGGGGGGGTTCCACTGTATTGGTGCTTTGGGGGTCTTGCTAATGCGACATAGCACCCACTATTCATTCCACCAGAATCTGTGCTGCAAAATCCAAATATCACTCCTTTCCTTCTGAGTCCTGCCATGCACCCAAATGGTATTTTTTGGTCACATATGAGGCATTGCCGTACTCGGGAGAAATTGGGGCACAGATTTTGGGGTGCTTTGTCTCCTTCATTCCTTGTGAAAATGAAAAATTTTGAGCCAGAACTGCATTTTTGTGTAAAAAAATGTAATTTTTAATTTTCACAGCCCAGTTGTACCAAAATTGGTGAAACCCCTGGGGGTTTGAAATGTACACTATACCCCTAGATGAATTCCCTGAGGGGTGTAGTTTGCAAAATGGGGTCACTTGTGGGGGGGTTCCACTGTATTGGTGCTTCGGGGGTCTTGCTAATGCGACATAGCACCCACCATTCATTCCACCAGAATGTGTGCTGCAAAATCCAAATATCACTCCTTCCCTTCTGAGTCCTGCCATGCACCCAAATGGTATTTTTTGGTCACATATGAGGCATTGCCGTACTCGGGAGAAATTGCGGCACAGATTTTGGGGTGCTTTGTCTCCTTCATTCCTTGTGAAAATGAAAAATTTTGAGCCAGAACTGCATTTTTGTGTAAAAAAATGTAATTTTTCATTTTCACAGCCCAGTTGTACCAAAATTGGTGAAACCCCTGGGGGTTTGAAATGTACACTATACCCCTAGATGAATTCCCTGAGGGGTGTAGTTTGCAAAATGGGGTCACTTGTTGGGGGGGTTCCTAACTTTTAGCATCTTATGGTGCCTAGAAACCTACATGGTGCCTAAAACATAATCTCATAAAAAGGAGGCTCCAAAATCAAGTAGGTGCTCCTTCTATTATGAAGCCTGTGGTTTGGTCAACGTGCACACTAGGGCCACATATAGGATATTTATGAAAACAAAAGAATTGGGGGAATCAATTTTTAGTCACATTTCTCTAGTAAAATCTACTGTGTTCCTTAGAAAAATGTATTAAAATTGAAAATCTGCTAAAAAAATGAAATATTGAAATTTCACCTACACTTTGTTTTAATTCCTGTGAAACACCTAAAGGGTTAACAAACTTCCAAAATGCTGTTTTGAATACTGTGAGGGGTGCAGCTTTTGAAATGGCATCATTTATGGGGGTGTCTCATCATACAAGTCCCTCAAAGTCACATCAGAACTGAACTGGTCCCTAAAAAAATCAGTGTTTGAAATTTTCTTGAAAATTTTAGAATTTGCTATTCATATTTTAAGCCTCCTAGTGTCCAAAAAAATTAAAAGGAGGTTGAAATAATGATGGAAACATAAAGTATACATATGGTCTATGTTAGTTATTAACTATTTTGAGTGGTATGATTATTTGTCTCACAAGCAGAAAATTTAACATTTTGCAAATTGCAAAATTTTCAATTTTTTTATGACATTTTGGTATTTTTCACAAAAAAACACAGACTGTATCGACCAAAATTTACCACTAACTTGAAGTACAATGTGTCACGAGAAAACAATCTCAAAATCACTGGGATAAGTAAAAGCAAAAAAAAGTTATCCCCACTTAAGTGATACATGTCAGATTTGAAAAAAAGGGCTCTGTCAGGAAGGCAAAAACAGGCTGCGTCGGTAAGGGGTTAATTAGCTGTAAAAAAAAAATCCACCTTGAATAATGAGATAACAGGGCGGCACGGGCGGCAGCAGAAAACCTTCTCCTCCTCCAGGCTACAGCCAGCGCTTGGGAAGGCTGATGACGCTGCTGTAGCCAGGGAGGAGGGAGTGAGTCACTCTGCGTAGCAGAGGCAGGTGACTCTGGGAGGAGTCTGGAGTGCTGCTGCGCTGCGCTGCCCGGAAGCCGGACCGAGCAGCAGCAGCAATTTAGAGAGGAGTGAGTCAGCCGCCCAGCCTCACCGTCCATGACACTTGCAGGGACTGGGCGAGCAGGGCAGCTGGGCAGGAGGCAGGCGCTGGGCAGGGCAGCAGCCGGCGCATGCTGCCCGTTAGTACTATTTAGTATGATGTTATCTTACTTGTGCAGGGATCATTTGCGGAGGGGGGGCGGGCCGGCGGCGTCATTCAACCAATCGATGACCAGAGCATGAGCTCCGGTGGCTCCGCCCGCCCTACGCCTCTGCCTGGTGGTCACGTGCCGCAGGCATGTGCACAATGACAATGGAGGTTCGGACACACCTATTTATGTGTATGTGGATCCTGGTGAGCAACCAGAGAGCCAGACCAGCCCCACAGGCCATTGGCACTGTCTAATTGTTTTATTTTACTACTTCACTAGTAGAATGCATGAAGAATATCTCACCTTGTGCACTGAAAGTATCTACCACACAGACACCAGTGCCACAGCCCTAGAGTGCTCAGGATTAGGCCTTATCCATGTAGTCTCTCCCCACAAAGGATCCTGTAAAATATGTATCTCAATATAACTACATGGGGTACAAACTGGTTGAGTCCAGCACCAGAGCAGTGCTCCCCATCTCTCTGTGCTGCCTTCGCACCCAACCCACGCGATGAGCCGGCAACAGAATATCCGGAGCATCCAAAGAAGCTGGGAATCTGCACTACTAGCCACAGGTTGCTGTTGCAGACACCCTGCTAGAGTGAAAGCCAGCTCCACACACACATACATACACACACACTTCTTCCTATGCCCCTGGGTCCAACACACCTAGAGGTCCAAAGCATGCATGACCAAAATGTCAGCTCCTCTTCAGTGACAGGAGCCAAGTGCTGCACTGTAACATTATATATAGAGCTTGGCTCCTGTCACAGTGTAGGAGCCAGCAGTGACCACCTCTGTGGGCATCCCAGCATCTCCGGGACCCATGAGTGACAAAAATGGAGGCTGGGCTATGAGGCCACAGCTCATCCCACAAATCCATACCACATCCATGAAGCCACACCCCTTTTTGCGGCATGCACCTACATACATGGAAATTTCAGTCAGCATCGAGTGTCACCAGGGCTAGTAATGCCCCTGCATCTCCATTACCCATTCTACCCTTATGTACTTACATTTGTATGGCTGATGATCACACAATACCACATTGCAATGTTTAGTCCCTATTTTTATTCAATGGTGCTACCATATATTTAGGTCAGTGACATATTTTGTGCTGAATCTATGCGGTTGGGGGCCTAGAGTTTTCTCAGTGGTAATTATGAATGTACTGTAGATCTGCACAGAAAAAAAATATTCTAAATACCTACAGTATGAATGGTGTTAAAACTAAATGGTATCAAAATAACTGTATATAATAATGTAATAATGTTATGTAGTATTTTTATTATCTGCTCATTTTGCTTGTATTTAGTCTATAATATTCAGTGAAAAAATGTTGGTGGTTCCCTGTGGGCCCCAAGGGCAATTTCTAGGCCTCGTGGGTGCTCAACTTATACATTTATCACAGACATGTGCTGTATGTTACTGTATAGACTGTTGTCACATCTATTTCACATTGGGAAGCAGTAAATATCTGTGGCCTCCATTCTTTTCAGAAATGATGACAGAGGCCCCTAATTATAATACTCAAACTGCAACCACTCCTAATTTACTGTAATATATGCAGTGAATTGTAGTGATCAGCACAACTGTGGGAGATGCTGTTTGCATTTACTGAATTTTGTGCCCGGCAATGTGGCTGGTACTTTATCACTGGCTAGTCAGCTCAAAATTGTCATTATTCAAACCCAGCCGATAACTTGACAGTTAGTAGCCGATTGGCTGGTGATAAAGTACAAGCCACTTTATCACTTCACCAAAGCTTAATAAATCTGCCCCAGAATTTCTGTTTCCTCGTTAATACATTGTGAAAACAATGTATCTATCTATCGCTCCCTATCTATCTAGCTACTGTATCTATTGAATCCATCTATCACACACAAACACACAGCTTGTCAATTTGATAAAATGACCCATATAATTACATTGTTTGACACGTAAATATAATTGTTAATTATAATATAACTACCAAATATTTTAGTATTCACAAACATGCACTACTAACCAGAACAGTACTTTGGCCACAACCACTAATAACAGGTATACATTTTGTGTGTTGAGAATCCATTCTTTACTTGTTTCAGAACCCGTCATAGTTTTGTGACCACCACTCATTGTATTTTCAGTAAAAGTAATTGCTAAGCAGATAACTCACCTCAGTCTCCTGTAATCCTGTGTTAGAGAAAGCTCTGACATTGATCAGACATCATGCAGTTCAATATATTTGTCCTACAAAAAAAAAAATTCAACCGCAGCCAAAAGTCATGAAGTAATATCTCCCCAAACATCAAATGTACATTCCCAGTGCATTTCCTAGAATAGGCAAATTTCCTACATCTGAGCGATGGACGAGAATTTTCCTAGTGCTGCAACAGGTTTAATTTAGGATTTGGAGATTGATGCGTCTAGCACGGACTGAGTTACTATGATCCTGGGAAGAGGCTTATGAGTAGCTGTGAGGGAGACAAACACTAAGGTGTTTAATATGGTCACTCAGGAGTGGAGTTTATTTCAGGAGAACTTGCAAACTGCTCACTGGGACACAGGGCCTGATTCTGGTTCACTCGCAAAAGCAAACTCCTTCTTTAATGGACAAAACCATGTGCACTGCAGGTGGGGCAGATATAACTTGTGCAGAGAGAGTTAGATTTGGGTGAGTTATTTTGTTTCTGTGCAGGGTAAATACTGGCTGCTTTATTTTTACACTGCAATTTAGATTTCAGTTTCTAACTCTCTCTCTGCACATGTTACATCTGCCCCACCTGCAGTGCACATGGTTTTGTCCAATAAAGAAGGAGTTTGCTCTTGTGAGTGAACCAAAATCAGGCCCACGGTGCAGTCCTTAGTGGCCGCTTTGCAATGAGGACATAAAAGGACATGTATACAATGTTATTATTTTAACTATTGAATTTCAAACATTTTGCAGATGTAGTGCCCCTCATTCAGCCGGGGAGCTGGTGATCGAATCACCAGCCACCAGCCTCCACTATCCGCTGGAAGGGGGCGCTCGTGCTCGAGACCATCACGCATCCCCTTACGATGGAGCCCACTGCCCTCCGCTGCATCCATGCCGCTCCCCCTTTGGTGCCCGCAGCCCCCCGCGCCCCGTTAACCCTGCCCCTCTCCCTGAAGCAGAGACGGGCAGTGATTTCATCCCCTGCCGCCAAAATACTGGGACGCACATGGGTGTGAGACGCAGTTGCTGTATGTCAATAGACAGTAATATAAAGTGCAAATCCAAGCATAGTCCCTTTGAGTGCAGTTTTTTTTTTTCAAAAGAGGTGTGAAAATTGACAAGCACATTTTTATTCATCATAATGACCTGTAATATTTACTTTATATAGAAAATATTTTTTGTAACACAACATTTTTTTTATTGAATTTATATAACAAATGTGAGCGACGCTTCCCTTTTTAGGGTATATTTTGAACATCTCTCACAGAGATGTTGGCACTCAAAGGGTTTATATTATTGTGCCTCTATATATGATGTCCGAAACCTCTGAAGAAGCAGCGGCTCTGAGAGCACTGCTTAGTAAACTCCCCCCTAAAACGCTAGGATTTATTCCTAAACAAGACCTAATAAAAGTTGTATTTGATAAGGTCATTTTAAAAAATAATAGTTTGTACATATTTTATACTCACCATTAATTATTCATCAAATATGTATGTAGGCCTAGCTCTCTCTCTCTCTCTCTCTCTCTCTCTCTCTCTCTCTCTCTCTCTCTCTCTGTACATAAATGCATACACTGTATATGAAGCTTCTAGTGGTATTCTGTTTGTGATTCGCAATAGTGAGGTTATAATAATGCAGATAATACTGATATGAACAATCCATTAGCTATTGTTCCGTGTTTGTCATGAATGCGTAACCTTGGCTGACAGGAATCGCACTAACATTGGATTATACTTACACCAGTTCTGTAATCTGTTCCTTTATCTTGCTTGGTCAGCTCCCTGTAATTCTGCTTAATCCTATTAGGTCCATCGCTATATATTCTCATAATCAGGACTGGTGTATGAATATATGCACTGTCTGTCTGTAGTATAATGGCGTCATGTGTGATGAGTAGGATTTTTTTTTTTAAATAAACAAGTGATAATTCCGCAGAATTTTTTTTACATATTAAGGTGGGGTGTATTCAATCTTGGGCCACCGCTGTCGAGAATTTGAAGGCGGGATTCAATGTCCCGCCTGCAGCGGGACGATAAGGGGGCGTGGCCTTGAGTTGTGGTAAGGAAGAGGCGAGCTGCAGCCGGGAGCTCGTCAGTTCCCAGCCGTTCTCGGCAGAATGAACCCGACTGCTTGTGAAGTCCGGCTCGTTCTGTCGAGATCCCCTGTTCAATGCTGTCAGGGAAGACAAGACAGCATTATATAGGGCTCCACAGCCACCTCCCCTGTCGGGAGATGGCTGCAGGAGATTGAATACTCCCCTAAGTAACATGTTTACATAATAATGTACTAAATTTGCTCTCGATCATAGCTGAGTAATTGACACCATGGATATGACATATTAGTTTATTAGCAGATATAATCTATATATATGTCTAGTGTTCATTTGTGTGTCTCTGAAACACTGCCATCTGTTGACAGCAAGTGAAACTACATCTCTTTGTTTCTCACACATGCACAAACACAGAGGCAATCACAAGGTAGCAGAATAGCTTTGAAAGCATTGCTTCGAGCGGGCTTACTAGTTACTATATAAGGCTTCATTGGTTTATGGAAAGTAAGGTTTTGTGTATATTGTGATGCAGTAGGCTGGTAATAAAGCTCTGCCATATCCTGCCCCCCCTGGAATAATCCCGCATTTGTCTTTGATATCCTACAGCATCCCGCATTTGGTAAATGTTTTGTTTGGGTACTGTAAAATGGTCCCCTAATACATACGGGTTGCAGGCAGTCATGCAGAGTCAAGACAATTTTTCACCAATTACTGGCAGAAATAGTTCAATATCTCTATTCCAGGGCGCGGCAGCACTGCTGGTGGTTACTGGGCCTGGGGATGTTATTAAGGGTTGGGATCGTTTGGTCTACAACAACTTGGTCGACAAGCATTGGGTCGACACCACTAGGTCAGCATGGGTTAAGATCGACTTGGGTTAAGGTCGACATGGGTCATGGTCGACATGAAACTAGGTCGACATGGGTCTAGGTCGTCATGACATTAGGTCTACATGGGCTAAGTTGACAGTCAAAAGGTCGACATGTTTTTTTTTTTACAGTTTTTTTACCCAAATGTTGACACCGTCGACATGGACACAGTTTAAAGTGCATCGCATCGCTCACTTCCCTCGGTATGCTTCGGGCACAGTGCCTCGCTACACTTGGCACACTATTTTATTCTCCCACCACGCCCTAGTGGATGGTAGGGCATGAAATACCGCATGGCATCTTAAAAAACAGTGAAAAACCCCATGTCAACCTTTTGACTGTCGACCTAGCCCATGTCAACCTAATGCTTGTGTCGAACTAATGTCACGTCGACCAAGATCCATGTCGACCTAGATCCATTTTAACCTTGACCCATGTCGACCTTAGCCCATGTCGACCTTGCTGCATGTCGACCTAGTGGTGTCAACCCAATGCTTGTAGACCTATTGGGGAAAAAACGTTACAGCTTTGCCAGGCGATATCTCTGGTTCCCGGGGGGCTAGAGACACGGGGCTGGGCTCATTGGAAAGCCCTGGTTCTCAGCTACAAAATGAAATGACAGGGGGCACGTGCCCGGGTGCATCCCCCTCCCTGAATCCGCCACTGAGTGTGAGGTCCAAAAAGGTGCTGTCTAGGATTCATTTCAGTGGTCAATGTCAGGTGTTCTCCTTGAAGGTCTTTATGGGACTACACTCACCTTGATAACAGATCCTATGTTCACATCAAGGTTTCTTATTGTTTCACAAGGATTTATTCCACTGAAGATTACACTATACCCTTGATGGCTAACCTTGACACTCCAGATGTTTTTAAACTACACATCCCAGCATGCTCTGCTTTAATTTTGCTATTTTGGTCATGCTAAATCTGATGCAATGCATGCTGGAATGTGTAGTTCAACAACAACTGGAGTGTCAAGGTTAGCCATCAAGGCACTATACAGTTTTACTGACCTTGGGATAAATCCCTACTTGCACATAAAGGTATCTTTATACTTCCTCAATCAGTCCCTATGTTCACATAAAGGTATCTTTGGACTTGGACCCTTGTTCGTATAGGAAAGATCGACACCTCCAACTCTCCGTAAAAGCAGTGTATTTTATTCTTAACAGGTATTCATAAAATAGAAACAAATAAAATCTTTAAAACAAGGAGACAGTTTCCACAGGTAGAAAAGATATTGTACCCAATACTATTTTCCTCTTACCCGAACTAAGTAGAAATCACATCAAGACGACACCGATGGTATGGGGAAGTAATCAATCTTCCTGTGTTCAATCCGTCAATGCACAAAACCACCACCGACTGCCATCCCACCCACAGGACCCCGCAACTGTAACTCCACTACCCGCAGCACACCCACACCTCCCACACCCACATCAGCACCGCACACAATCCTCCACCTGCATCAAATCCCCACCCACCACTCCCCCATCCACGGTACTAGTGCACCCACCCACAGCACCCAACTAAATTCTGTACATCTAACCCGCACTGTTTACAATAAAGTCTTTCAAATGTTAAACATGTTTTTTTCATACTTTAACCCAAATACATTATTTACTGAAATGTTCCTTCATAAATCGATTCTGTACATCGTACTCTCTAAGCGCTGTTCATATCAACAGAAGAGGCTACACCCTCTCCACATACAGACGCCCTTTTGATCTGAAAAATATAACCTCTAACTAAAGTAGTAATCCAGGGAATCCTCCATATAATACAAACCATATTTCACGCAATAAAGGCGTTCACAGGTTAAGCGGGCGGAGCCCCTTACGACGGTGTGCAGAGTGCCCGTAGGTCTCGACGAATCACCTAGTGTATATATATATATATATATATATGGGAAAAAGAGGTATAGAGAGCGCTTTTACCACCAAATGGAAATTCCACCAGTTACAGTCATATACAGTACAATAACCCAATACAATGTATAATCATAAAACCAGAATGCTTTATTTGTGTTTCAAGAACCACATCTGGGAATTATATCCTTTTCGGAAATATGATATCAATAACCTGACGCGTTTCGTCTTAAGAAAGACTTCATCAGGGGTTTTACACAAGATATGATTTCAAACGCTTATACTGGCGTGTTATTCCTTCAAGGTTTGCAGGCTGTAATAACCTTCCCCTCAGTGGGGCAGATTCCAAATATCAGATGTTCCCCAAATGGGGTCAAAAAGTACGCAATGTGTCCACAACCTTCTTCAAGCACCTCTTTAGGGTACAGGTGCATGGAGTTTTAGATTAGGGGGACCATCTCATTTATAGAGGACTGTCGGCAAGATCTGTGGATCAGGCCAACTACACTGCACAGATCTCACAACCTCACAACCGCTGCACTACTGCATACCTCCTCTGACTGTGCGGTGAGAGGCTGGGTGTGGTGGTTGGACAGCAGAGCGGGTGCAGAGCATACAAGCCAGAAATTAAAATAAAAAAGATTGAAAACAAGGATTGTCAAATGTCCCACTAATTAAAAAAGAAATGACAGCAAAGAGGTAATAAAGTTTTTTATATTGGGAAGATTATGTACAGTAAATGCATTTTCAATGTACTAAGGCTAACTAAAAATTGAGGTAGTGACACAATGGGGGAAATATACTAAGATAAATAAAAATCGTATTTTTGGGCGCGTATTTGTGGCATTTACTGAATTTTCATATTCGTATTGATGGGACATTTGTATTTGTATTTACAAATACGAATGATTACACCATCGATAGAATACAACAGAAATCACCATTCAAAAGAATGGTGGTTCCTGATTTACTAAGCGCCCGTATTGAAAATTCGGCCGCTAATTAGCGTAAAACACCCGCGAATGTCTAATTTGGCTTTAGCCTGCACGGATCATTCAGATCCATGCACGCTTCAGTGTAAAAAAAAAAAAGGTAAAATAAATAAATAATTTAAAAAAAAAAAAACGGCGTGGGGTCCCCCCCCCCACACACAGCCGTAACCAGCACCAGGCTAAAAGAGCCGGGCTGGTAATAAAAAATCAGGAAACCCGGCAAATAGGGGTTCCATGATTTTTTAAAACCAGCCCCAGGCTCCAGGTCCAGGGCTGGTTCCCAAAATACGGGGGGACAAAATGACTAGGAGACCCCCGAATTTTAAGAACCAGCCCCAGGCCAAACCAGCCAGCAGGGTAATGCCACTGCCGGGGGAAACTTATTATATAAGGTCCCGCGGCCAAAGCATTAACCCTACTGACAAGTCAGCCTGGCCAGGGGTCCTGGGGGAGTGGGGACCCCCCCAATAAAGGCCCCCCCCCCCTCCAGGACTTACCTGACCAGGCTGAAGCCTGGTGCTGTCCTCGATGCCCCTGGGAGGTGGGCATTGAGCTGATTGCAGTGTAAAAAATAGAATAATAAACTATTGTTTAATACTGTGGAACTATGAGTCCCAGCAAGCCTCCCCGCATTTACCAAAAATCGCACCCTATTACATGTGCGAGTTAAATGCTTTCCAATGGGAAGACATCTGGATGCGAATTGAAGTGTGACTAAAAATCGCCACTTCAAAAAGTGCATTTTTTTTGCCGCGAATCGCACCATATTACATGTGCGATTTTTTAAAAACGTGCGAATTCGGCTAATTTTAACCAAAAATCGCACATGTCTAAAAAATCCCACCCTATTGCATTTCGCCCTGGGTCTGAGTTCATATTTTTCGGGGGGGAAGGGCGGGTTACTTTGGTAATGGGTGTTTTGATGGTTTTTGTATTGCACAATAGAAACCATTAACCAATATGTGACTTATTAATCAATATTGATCCCTCAGGTGAACTTTGTGACTGTACTGCTGGAAGAGGAGAAATGTGTTGTGACACAAATCACAAATTTTTTTTAGAATACATTGAGGACATTATAGAGCAGTCTCGACTATTTCTAAAAACAATCAAAATTTTTACGGTGCTTTTTTTTTTTAAACAGACTATAATATAACCAGGGGCTGGCTGGCAACTTTTAGCCTAGGGGGCAAGTCCAGAGCACTGGCCCATAATCTGCCAATTTTACGGCAGCCGGAATGCTTTTGCGCGCAGAAGGCGCGCAGGAAAATTAGGGGCGTGGCCTATCACAAGGGGACGTGGCCTGTACCATGATTGTATTGTCTACCTGCAGATTGCACATTTTAGCGAACCTTGTAATACCCATTACACATAAAGCCACATGCCGTAATGCCAATTACACATTATGCTGAACACCATGATGCCAGTTACACATTACACCCAAAACTGCGATGCTAATTAATACACCGCACACTGTGATGCTAATTACACATTATGCCGCACACCTTGATGCCCATTACACCCCATACTGTGATGGCAATTACCCAATGCTCTCCACACCGTAATGCCCATTACGCCCCATACCATGATGCCCATTACACCGCACAATGTGACAGATATGCCCCCACAGTGCCAGATATTCCGCCACAGTGCCAAATACACATATGCCCCCACAGTGCCAGATATGCCCCCACAGTGCCAGATATGCCGCCACAGAGTGCCTGCCAGATATGCCGCCACAGAGTGCCTGCCAGATATGCCGCCACAGAGTGCCTGCCAGATATGCCGCCACAGAGTGCCTGCCAGATATGCCCCCACAGAGTGCCTGCCAGATATGCCGCCACAGAGTGCCTGCCAGATATGCCCCCACAGAGTGCCAGACAGATATGCCCCCACAGAGTGCCAGAGAGATATGCCCCCACAGAGTGCCAGACAGATATGCCCCCACAGAGTGCCAGAGAGATATGCCCCCACAGAGTGCCAGACAGATATGCCCCCACAGAGTGCCAGACAGATATGCCCCCACAGAGTGCCAGACAGATATGCCCCCACAGAGTGCCAGACAGATATGCCCCCACAGAGTGCCAGACAGATATGCACCCACAGAGTGCCAGACAGATATGCCCCCACAGAGTGCCAGACAGATATGCCCCCACAGAGTGCCAGACAGATATGCCCCCACAGAGTGCCAGACAGATATGCCCCCACAGAGTGCCAGACAGATATGCCCCCGGGAGGGGGGGGGAGCGCTTACCCACCCACTGGCTGCGGGCCGCGCTGGATCAGCTCCTCCAGCCCTCCTGCGCTGGCCGCGGCTTCCAGGACACGGCCGCGGCTACAGGAAAATGGCCGCCGGCCTCCTGCACTGAGGACATCCTCAGTGCAGGAGGCCGGCGGCATTTTCCTGTAGCCGCGGCCGTGTTCAGGAAGCCGCGGCCAGCGCAGGAGGGCTGGAGGAGCTGATCCAGGGCGGCCCGCAGCCAGTGGGTGGGTAAGCGGCCCGGGGGGCATATGGCACTCTGCCCCCCGGCCCAGCCCGCCCCTGAATATAACAAATGTAAGTAATTTATAATAAAGTAGCTGGGCTCATTTAGGGCATACTTGCCTACCTTCTGAAACCTGCAGAGGAGACATGATTTTTTGTGCAGACCCCACACCAGTGGCATCATTTCATCCCAGTTGCCCAGTGGCAAGATAAATATAAATATATATATATATATATATATATATATATATGCACTAGATGAGACCAAAACCTGATCTCATCTAGTGCACATCACTCTCACTAAGGAGAAAGTGTGGTCGCTGGGTAAATCAATATCTTGTTCTGCTGAGCTCATCTAGCTCATACAATGTGGACCCCATTATAGTGGTTTTCCACCAGTCTCCCGTAGTCTGATAATTCCAGACTGGGAACATATATTTAAAGATCTTGAGAATCAGCAACATTTCCAATTGAGAAGGTGTTGGCTGTGTGTTTTGCCCCTGATGAAGTCACCAATGTGACGAAATGCGTTGGGCCGCATGCATTTATATATTGACCTTGACATCTGACACCTGTGAAAATATTTAAAATATTGCGATAAAATTTTGCATTTTAAGCGAGGTTCTTCGCTTATTTATGGCCATAAGTAACGGCTTGCCCACAGCGTCCAGGTGACCTCATTAGTTGGGCAAGTCCCTAACATTTTGATTTGTGCACCTGCACCTTTGACTTTGTATGCAGTTCTACTGAAAGGTCTCCGCAGGGTCGCACCTCTCAATTGGTGTGCACCCCAGGACCCCACCCCTGTATACCTGTGAAAATATTCCATTGTACTCCACTGGATTTTTTTATGTTGATAAATACTGCATTTTATCAGGGCCGTAACTAGGGGGGGGCTGGGGGGTCACGCGCACCAGGCGCTGGAGGTGAGGGGCGCTGTGAGGTCCGGTGTATGTGGACGCTGTAGTGTAGCGGCGGGCATGTTACTTTGACTCCGTCCATCTCCTACTAGCGCGGCTGCAGGAAGCTCTGATGACTTCGAAAAGACTTGCCGGACGCTGATTGGCTGAATTCAGCCAATCAGCGTCCGGCAAGTCTTTTTGAAGTCATCAGCGCTTCCCGCCGCAGCGCTAGTAGGAGACGGACGAAGTCAAAGTAAGATGCGGCTGCGGCTTCAACGGTGAGAGGACTGTGCGGGGAGGGGGGGGTCTCCGGCGCCAGGGACAAGGCGTCATTTGGTCGGTCCCCCCTGTCAGCTGCTAACTAAGCAGCGGGGAATAAACGCTGTGCGCATGCGCACAGCGTCTATTCCCGCAGCCAGGGGGCTGGGGGCATGGCTAGAGGCTCACAGAGCCTCTGGGTCATGCCCCCATAGCGGCAAAATGGGGGCGTGGCCTCGCGGGAGAGCAGCGATTATAGGCCATGCCCCCAAATTAGGCCACGTCCCCCCGAAAATTTCGCGGCATCACTAGGGGGGGGGGGGGGGGGCACCAAAAGACTGCCTTGCCCCGGGCGCCGGAAACCCTAGTTTCGGCCCTGATTTTATTACATTTGTTTTTTAAACAATTGTTGATTTATTTAGAGCGCCATCAGAAACCCCCTTCTTAATTTCTAAAACTCTGGTCCTATCTAACAGGGGACCCTACAGAGGTGCTGCTCTATTTCATTAGAGTGCGCAGATTGGGTTATCCATCCTATACCTATATTTATATATATATATATATATATATATATATATATATATATATTAGCCCGAATACTAGCATTCGGGGTGTGACCCCCTTCGTCAGACGACAAGTGACATGCAGAAAACTTACCCATAAAGTACCCGCGGACAAGGCCGGCTCCTCCCCGCACACTGACGCCGCCGTGTCCCGTGCAACCCGGAAGTGCGCATCATAGTGGATCTGGTTCAGAGGGACCACGTTGCCTGGCAACTGAAACGCTTGCATCTCACCTCTACTCTGTGAGAGACGCTGTAAGCCGGAAGTCACAGCTGACAGCAAGAACAATAACGCAAAAACAACAATAATAGAACAACAATAAATACATACATTAAACATAAAACAAGTATTGCAATTAACAATCACATGATGGCATTCCAGTTAATTTTATCATTTAAGCCACTCCGGATGCGTGACATCCAATCTCAGAATCCATTTGGATTCTAGCCTCAATAGCTGCCTAGCCCGATCTCCCCTCCTCAAGGATTCCTGAACATGATCGATAATAAAATATTTTAAAGAAGCCAGAGGGTGGCATAAGGTTTTTAAATGGCGAACCACAGGTTGTACAAAATTGTACTGCGATTAGATCTGAATAATGGCCATGGAGTAGAGCGAATTCGGAGTCTTTCATACGTAGGAACCCACAATTGGAAACAGAGGGGCAGATTTATTAAGCTCGGTGAAGTGATAATGTGGCCGGTACTTTATTACCGGCCAATCAGCTACAAATTGTGAAGTTACAGGCTTGGTTTGAAAAATGACAGTTAGAAGCTGACTGGCCGGTGATAAAGACCAGGCACTTTGGGCCTTATTCTAGTTCACTCTTTCAGACAAAATCCTTCTTAGATGGAGAAAACCATGACTGCAGGGGGGCAGATGTTACTTGTGCAGAGAGAATTAGATTTGGTGGGGTTTTCTTCAAAGTGAGATCTATATTGCAGTGTAAAAATAAAGCAGCCAGTATTTTTCCTGCACAGAAACAAAATAACTCACCCAAACCTAATTCTCTCTGCACATTTTACATCTGCCCCCCTGCAGTGCACATGGGCCCTTATTCTGGTTGGTGCGGTCGAGCCGCATATGCGGCTCCGACCGCACCAGACGAATCCCCGCCCACCCTACGGATCGCCACGGCCGTCCGTACACGGACGGCTGGCGATCCGCATAAAAATGGTGGAGGCTACGCCTCCACCATGGTGGGAGCTGCCCCCTGCATTCGATGGTCGTCGACCATCGAAGGCAGGTCCGCACGCCGCGGCAGCTCCCGCAAGCTGAGACCACACGGACAATCGTCCGTGTGGTAGCTTGTATGGGGGCTGAAAGCTGACATCCGGCGACGTCAGCTTTCCGCCCCCATGAGTTGCGTCATGGCCTCATTACCATGCGTACGCCCCGCGTTTGCATGGGAACGCCCATGAAACGCGGGGCGTACACATAGGGAAATGAGGGCATGATGCCTCTCACGCCCCTATACGCCCCCTTTGCGGCGGACGAAATACGTCTGCGGCGAAGGGGGCTGCACATGCGCAGATTCACCTCTGCGCATGTGCAGAGTAAAAACATCGGCGGTACGGCCGCACGCGGGCCGTACCGATCCGATTAGAATAAGGGCCATGGTTTTGTCCATCCAAGAAGGATTTTGTCAGAAAGAGTGAACTAGAATACGGCCATTTATCACTTCACCAAGCTTAATGATCTGCCACGTATTTTGTCCCATAGGGTGTGATTTGGATCACTGGGGTATTCAAAGAGTATCTATATATTAACTGGCTTTAAAATAATGTGTGATATATCAGACAGAAGGGAAATATAATAAAAGTATAAAATGCGGAGAAAAAAAAATGGGTACTTATATGTTAGTTGGACGCCCACTATATTAAGTACGCTCATACCCCCACTATCCACGTCGGCATGGAGTTGATTTTATATAGTGTGGCGAGCGCAGCGAGTCACCGAGCCCGAAGCGTGGCGAGCGGACGCGTAAAACTAAGCAAATAGTTTAGTGGGTGCCCAACTAACATGTTTTAAATCCTTTGAGGCTGTTGATTTTATGTCTGCAATGAGATTACACAGCATTTATTGTATGTTAGTTTTGTCTTTAATTAATAAGTATTTCTGCTCAATAGGATTATTGTATTTTGGCTGCTTTGGAAGGCAAATGTTTGTATAGTGGAAACATAGCAATTTGTCTGAACAAGTATCTAAAGCAATGTCAACAAGTCTAAGTCTTGGAAAAGTAAGATTATATAGTACATGAATCCCCGAGTCACAAACGAAAGGCGAAGAAAAAAGAAAAGCAATTGCATACCACCTCTTGTGAAAGCCAATGGCCAATGGCGCTGCAAGAGTACTCCCATGCTCGGGTGTCAGTTGTCATGGGTGACCCTCCCCCCACTTGCATGCTAGCCATGTTGGGGGAAATTTACTAATATGGATTCATAGAAAATAGGTGTATTCGAAGGGAGAAATACACCTTTTTTTTACGAATTTGTATTTTCGGGATTTTCTATCCCCAAAATACAACAATTCCTAGTCCTAGGGATGGAACATTCGTATTTGTATTTACAAATACGAATGTCTACACCATCGTTAGGATACGACAGAAATCACCATTCAAAAGAATGGTGGTTCCTGATTTACTAAGCAGCCGTATAGAAAATACGGCTGCTTTTGTCCACGAAAATATGGCAGAAAAATAGAACACCATTTTCCTGTCCTAGACTTTTTATGCAAGTCCCCCCGGCCAAAGCATTCATCCCTACCGACTAGTCAGCCTGGCCAGGGGCCCTGGGGGAGTGGGGACCCCCCCAATAAAGGGGTCCCCCCCCCCTCCAGGACTTTCCTGACCAGGCTGAAGCCTGGTGCTGTCCCCGATGCCCCTGGGCGGTGGGCATCGGGCTGATTCAAGTGTAAAAAAAAGGATTAAACTATTGTTTTTTACTGTGGCACTACAAGTGCCAGCAAGCCTCCCCAGCAAGCTGGGACTTGGAGAACCACAAGTCTTGGAGAGCCTCCGACACCGGAGCCAGCGACCTACCGACGGGATCAAGATAGGTAAGTATCAGTGTGTGTGTGATGTGTGTATTAAACTTTTATTTAAAATTTGTGTCAGTGTGTTTTGTGTACTATTTTTTAAACTGTGGAACTACAAGTGCCAGCAGGCCCTTTAATGCCCAGCAGGCTGGGACTTGTGGTTCTCCAAGTCCCAGCTTGCTGGGGAGGCTTGCTGGCACTTGTAGTGCCACAGTAAAAAACAATAGTTTAATCTTTTTTTTACACTTGAATCAGCCCAAAGCCCACCAGAGCAGGAGCCTGGGGCTGGTTGTTAAAAATCGGGGAACCCCTATTTGTCGGGTTCCCTGATTTTTAATTACCGGCCCCGGCTCCTTCAGCCTGGTGCTGGTTACAGCTGTGGGGGGGGACCCCACGCTGTTTTTTTTTTGAATTTTTCTATTTTTTTTACACTCTGCAGCCTGCACGGATCTGACTGATCCGTGCAGACTGCCTGTACGAATTCGTATTAGCGGCCGTATATATGGCCAGCTAATACGAATTCCTACGACATCGGTGGGTTACAAAGCAGTCGTATATGACTGCTTTGTACATTCCCCTCCGGAACACGACTTTGCATACGACTGAAACAGTCGTATGCAGTCGTAGGGGAAATACCAATACGAAAAACTAGGTTTTTCATATTGGTAAATTTCCCCCGTTATGTCAACAACTGCTGGCAGGTTCTCTGTAAACCAACATGCTGTGAGGATCATTTAACTCTGCACAGGGTTGCCTACCCTCTCGGAATGGCCTGGAGGCTCCCGAAAGTCGGGTCCCCCTGCGGCCGGAAACGTGGGCAACCCTCCCAGATACCGCTGCACCCCCCTTGCATCTCCCCTGTGGCAGCATTAAATTACTGCAATTCTGACTTTTCAGGGGGAGGGACGTGGCTAAATATAAAAACCGTGCCATTTTAGCCCCACCCCCCTGGAAGACCTGTGGATTGTGGGATTTGCTGTACTGGGGGTGGGGTTTGATGACATCCACATCAACCCCCACCCCCAGAAGTGCTGCTCCCGGAGAGGAGACTTAAAAAGTAGGCAAGTATGGCTCTGCACCCATTTTGGAAATACCTTTGCCATGATAAGTGAAGTAATCCTTTCTCTGCTTTAACAGAATGGGGCCTACACACGTAGAGATTTGTGCCATAGATTTAGAAGGGGAGACTCAGCATGAGAGATTGCCCTTGAGCTTCCCTGAATCTAGATCGCTCATAAAGTGCCAGCGATGTGTGAAGGTCACAGTATTGGGTGGGTAGGATTACCTTTTAGTTGCTAGACAACTTCCCTTCGCACAGATTCTTCACCGCGTCGGTTGGGAAAACCACATCTCCGTAGGAACCAAGGCAAGGCGCTCGGTCAGTTACAACTGCTTAAGTTTTATTTGGGGATAAACAGTGGCAGACAACAATATACTTACTGCAACAACACCATTAGTGACTTTATAAACAAACAGCACTGTAAACCAGTATTAACTAATAGTACTCAAGTTTCACACCCGCCTACCGGGGTACTTTCCTCAACTGATTCGACCAGAACCTTAGTACAACTGACGTTGTGTCCCTGTGCCGCTGAAAAGCAAGGGGATTCATCCTGCAGGCCGTAACGGGGAGTTTGAAGATAACACCCTCTCACACGGCAGCGCCAGCGACAGCAACACCCAAATTACCATATACAAAAGGCAACACACATAATATATATATACGGGCAAAAGGAACATTCAATATAACCTGAAGACGTCTTCTATTAACTAACGGTCCTTGAAATAGTCCCCCTTGTGCACAAGGACTTGTTGTTACCCTCCGAGGAGGTATTCCAGAAAGAGAGGTAGGTGCTAGGACTTAAATACTGAATTAGGACTGAAGCCCGACAATATCAATTTGGACCACAAGATGGTGCTGTCCCTCTCTGCATAGAGGCAGCAGTGTCTCAGCAAATAGTAAAATAAATTCCCACGTGGATTTACTGAAACTGGGTGACGTGAATCTCCAATAACTTGGGAGTGGTAACACAGATTCCGGTACTTATGTATTATCTGGGCTCCCATGCTAAATGCACCCCATTTTTTCATACCCCTACTATCCAACTACGCATGGAGTTGATTTTATATAGTGTGGCGAGCGCAGCGAGCCACCGTGCCCGAAGCGTGGCGAGCGCAGCGAGCCCTGCGAGGCGACGCGGTCTCATAAGAAAAATGGGAGCCCAGATATTACATAAGTACCCAGATTCCTTTAGGGAAAACGCTGGTCCTGGTGGGCTCCCTTGGCTACTGTTACCGTCCCTGGTATTAGGTGCCGTGCAGGGTTTCACCCTTGAGTGAGGCTATATGCTCTCTGGGCTCCACGGGGGCCCTGTCTGGTGTGGGATGCTGTCCGCGGGACCCTCAGAGGGGAGGGGATGGTGGGTGCTCCGTGCTCTAAAAGGGGAGAGTGCCAGCACCGTCGGGGGAATCAGTGGCGTAACTAGCGGTAGGCAGCCCCAGCGGTGGCGGGGGGGAACCGGGGCCACAGGGGCGCAGGTGTTGGAGAGGTGCGCTCGGCAACCTTCTCCATGGCAAACTCAGCAGCAGCCCGCAGACTGTTTGTCCCCTGCAGCCACCCCAGGTATAGGCGGTCCTGCGCTGTCACATCTCTGAGTGACAGCGCAGTTAGCCCCTCAGCGCTCCGTTACCAACAGCCAATTGTAGCGCTGCTTGTGGGGGGGTCCCAGTGCTGTAGTGTGCGGTGCCCGCGCTGTGTAAAGGCAGCGTCCCTTGACTGAAGAGAGCCCCGGCGCTATATTTGCAGCCGCTCTGAGGAGACGCTGTATCATTATGCGGCCGGTGGATGTCATTATGCCAGGAGGAGACGGAGCCCGCTGTGACATTATGCTGGGAGGGGGAGCTGTCAATCACCGCCCGACGGTGTCTCCAAATAGCGCCCGCAGCGCTATTTCATTGCCTGCCTAACAGAACCCTCCTGCTCCAGACTGCAAGGCTGTGCAGACTTCAAGCCAGCAGAGAGACCTCTGCAGGAGCAGATAAGTACAATAACTGCACCAATACACCTGCACCAAGTTTGCGTGTGAGTGTGTACACCTACCCCCCTCTGCAGCCTATAACCCTAACCATACACATACACACACACACACACACACACACACACACACTGCAGCCTATAACCCTAACCATACACACACACACACACATACCGCAGCCTATAACAATAACCATACACCCACACATACACACACACTGCAGCCTATAACCCTAACCATACACACACACCGCAGCCTATAACCCTAACCATACACACTGCAGCCTATAACCCTAAACATACACACACACACACCCACCGCAGCCTATAGCCCTAACCATACACATACACACACACCGCAGCCTATAACCCTAACCATATACACACACCGCAGCCTATAACCCTAACCATATACACACACCGCAGCCTATAACCCTAACCATACACACACACCGCAGCCTATAACCCTAACCATACACACACCGCCGCCTATAACCCTAACCATACACACACACCGCCGTCTATAACCCTAACTATACACACCGCAGCCTATAACCCTAACCATACACTCACACACCACAGCCTATAACCCTAACCATACACACACACACACCACAGCCTATAACCCTAACCATACACACACACACCCCGCAGCCTATAACCCTAACCATACACTCACACACCACAGCCTATAACCCTAACCATACACACACACACACCACAGCCTATAACCCTAACCATACACACACACACCCCGCAGCCTATAACACTAACCATACAAGCACGCACCCCGCAACCTATAGCCCTAACCATACACTCACCGAAGCCTATAACACTAACCATACATGCACACCACGCAACCCTAACCTTACACACATTCACACACACACACCGCAGTCTATAACATTAACCATACATGCACACCACGCATCCCACAACCCTAACCTTACACACACACACACTGCAGCCTATAACATTAACCATACATACATGCACACCATGCATCCCACAACCCTAACCTTACACACACACACACCGCAGCCTATAACACTAACCTTACACACACACCGCAGCCTATAACACTAACCATACACCCACCCCGCAACCTATAACCCTAACCATAGAGTGTATAGTGTAAGGTACATTATGGTGTGGGGTGTATAGTCTGAGTGGAATTACAGTGTGTATCATATAGTGTAAGTGACATTAAGATGTATTGCCTAATGTATAAGGGACAGTATGTGGGGGGGCGCCTGAAAATATTTTGGCTGGGGGGAGCAAAATTTATAGTAACGCCACTGGGGGGAATGCGCCTGTATGATGCCTGGCAAGTTGGGTGTCGGATGGGCAGTGTATACCGAAATCAGTTGCAGGCTCCTGCCCATCACAAGTCCGACCCCCGATGACCGGGCTGCTGGTGATGTGGTGCTGGATCCCCTGCGCTCCAAGCCCCGTCCCTTCTTCTGCAGGAGGGCGCACTAGCATACCTCCCAACTGTCACGATTACAGCGGGACAGTCCCGATTTTCGGGTCCTGTCCAATGTTCCCTCTAATTTTATGAAGGCTGTGTGCGGCAAAAGATATTGGCTGTGCAACTTTGGAAGGAAATTTTAATTTTTGTGCGTCACATAACTTATAAAGGCCTAGGTTTCGAGTTCTGTTGAGTTAATAAAGCAATTTGAATGTTTACAGACTTCACACACCACACATATAGACTATAGCAGTGATTTTCAACCTTATTAAACTGGTGGCACACTAAACAAGATTTTAACCTTTGTGCGCTCAGTTGTAATGTCTGTGCGCAGGCTTGGCGAGTTGTGTGCGCGCGCACACGCGCACAGCTTAGAGGGAACACTGGTCCTGTCCCGTTGTCCCATCCGCGGCAGGCATTGTCCCCCTGCGGGGGGTGGCAGTTGGGAGACCCCCCAATCTAATAGAATAGACGCTGTGCGCATGCGCACAGCGTCTATTCTCGTATGAAAAGGAGGTTGCGGCTAATTAGCATAAGCCACACCCTCATTTGCATACGCCCACCCCCTTTTCGGACGCTCTCGCGGCTTCGCCGCGCGAGTGTCCCTATTTCCCCAACACAGAAGTTGGGAGGTATGCACTAGTGCAGGCGCCGCAGCATTGCCGCACTCAGTCACCTCTCCGGTCCGTCGGCTGTTGGGTGCAGGATCCTCCCCTCCTCCTCACGCGGTTGGCTGTCTCTCTCTAACGGGCTACCGGTGCAGACGGAGTCCATCACGCAGCTTGCTCTCCCCTCCCTCTCGCGGCAGGCTCTCTCTCACTCCACCACCGCTTCTCCCTTGTCTCAGCCGGCTGCTGCTCCGCTCCTCTTCTTTCTTCTTCCCGTCTCCTGAGTCCTCAGGTCTGTACTCCGTTACACTCCACTCCTCACGCGCTCTACACGCCCCACGTGCTGGGACCCTTGACCTCTCTGGTCCATCCTCTACTCCTATTCGTTCCCCTGAGCTGTCAATCAGCCTGGGGACTCTTCTTTCGAGCCCACCAATGTCTCTAATAGTTAACCCCTTGGGTCCAGGTGCGGGGCGGCCGCAATGTAGTTATGGTTGCTTAGCAACCCTATCACTATGTGTGTAGGCCCCTTAACTCTTTCCACTACATTGTACAAAGGCTGACTCACAGTCATCAAATGGAAAAAGGAAAAAGTTACAGTTTGATAACAAACTCTGTAATCTATATGTTATCACCTAGGATGCATAAACATCCAGCAAATATCAGTTACTTTAGACTGGGCTTGGCATTTCCAATAGCATGCATTCTACTTATTTATTTATTAACAGTTTCCTATATAGCGCACACATAGGCCCTTATTCTGGTTCACTCGCAAAGGCAAATTCCTTCTCAAATGGACAAAACCATGTGCACTGCAGGTGGGGCAGATGTTACTTGTGCAGAGAGTTAGATTTGGGTGGGGTTTTACTTCAAAGCGAGATCTATATTGCAGTGTAAAAATAAAGCAGTCAGTATTTACCCTGCACAGAAACAAAATAAGTCAACCAATTCTAATTCTCTCTTCACATGTACATCTGCCCCCTGCAGTGCATATGGTTTAGTCCATTTGACAAGGAATTTGCGAGTGAACCAGAATAAGGGCCATATTCCACCGCGCTTTACAGAGAATATTTGAACATCAGTCCCTGCCCCAGTGGAACTTACAATCTATATTCCCTACCACATGTACACGCACACACATTCACAAACAGGTGATGGCAGTTATATATTAAGAGTACAGAAACAGAGCATTGTGTCCGTACTGGAATGGGTTATGTTGGGAGGTATTCTCTTGGGTTAATTTTGTTGGAATCCAATTAACCTACCAGTATATTTTTGGATTGTGGGAGGATACTGGAGTAAATCCATGCAAGCATGGGGAGAATATACAAACTCTACACAGTTTGGGAATCATGGTGGGAATGGAACCCATGACCTCAGCGCTGTGAGAAAGCAATGCTAACCATTACATCATCAGTGCTGACCTACTTATCAACAGAACATATCAGTCCTTTTTCAATATCACTCTTGATGTTAGCTGCACAAACATTCCAGACATTGCTTAAATGTAAATGTATGTTTAATGCAGCTTTATGAGGGGATGCGTTCAGCAGTGGGGATGCTGGCAGTCACAATACCAGCGCCGGCATTACTGACAGGACAGGACTGGCAGGTTACGGTTAGGTCGGGGAAGAGGAGGGTTAGGTTTAGGCACCAAAAGGGAGGACAAAGGGTTAGGCTGCTAGTCAACCAGTTGACTTTGCTGCTGAATTAATCTTCTGCAGAGTTTTTAAGTGTAGCTGGTTCCTATCGCTACTTGAGTGGAAATACCTGTTTTGCAGAGCTGACTACTCATTGGGCGGAATTGAGATCTAATCGCACGCAAAATTCAAAGCAGCCAGCGTTTAGGTAGATGCCGCCTCGTCAGAGTGAAATCCTGCCTTGCAAATGAATGTGTGCAAATAGATTTGTGTAACTGCAAATCTATTTGCAGCAGTGTGCAGAGAGTTAGATTTGGGTGGGGTTTTATTTCAAAGCGAGATAGATATTGCAGTGTAATATGTATATTACCATTCATAGGCCGCTCACTATCGAAGGTTTTTTACACAGGGCACCACTCATCGTAGGCTCTGCGCAGAGGCGTAGCTATGTTTTGGGCGCCCCCTCGCCGTTAGCGGGGGGGGCGCCCCCCGCCGCCACCCCGCAAAGCACCCCTACCCCGCCGCACATGCAAACCCCCCCTCAATCCCCCACAGCCTTACATATCGCGCTGGTCCTGGCGGCTCCGTTCTTCTGCTGAGGACCACCAGAAAATGGCTGCCCCCATACAGCAGACAGTTTCAGAGAACTGTGTGCTATATGGGGGCGGCCATTTTGTGGTGGTCCTCAGCAGAAGAACGGAGCCGCCGGGACCAGCGAGATAGGTAATTCTGCGGGGGATTGGGGGGGGGGGTTTAACTATAGCACCGCAGCCCCCACATGCACAGCACCCCCCGCGGTGCTATAGTTACGCCGCTGGCTCTGCGTAACCAGAGAGTTACTTAACAGGCATATTTTCCTGGAGCTGATGTCCCTCCCCTAAAAAGCTTGGGCACGTCTGTATTTTCCCTGTCACTCCAAGCATTTTTCTTGGCACTCCCATTTTTCTTGGTCCGGTTACCACCCCCAGACACCTACTTTCTGTCAATCACCTTGTGTACGTCCAGCGATCCAAAGAAGGAGCAGGATTTCATCACAGGACATGCATACATGCATACCACAGGCTTGTATGCATGTGCAGTCCATAGGCGTCGAAACTGTGGGTGCTACGGGGCGCGAGCACCCACGGAAGGTGAGGAGCACCAATTGGCCACGGCCGGAGCTCACCGTCGGGAATCCTGGCAGCGCCGCAGCGGGGTCCCAGCAGCGGATATGCCATCAGCAGTGGGGGTCCCTGCGGCGGATGGGAACTAGTAGCAGTATTAATATCGCTGCTAGTTCCCATCTTCCGCAGGGACCCCCGCTGCTGACAGCATATCCACTGCTAGGACCCCACAGCGGCGCTGCCAGGACCCTTCTGCGGCGCTGCCAGGACCCCCTGCCTACCTCCATCCAGGACTGGGGGGAGGGCACCCTTGAGCACCCACCGGCAAAAATGTCAGCCGGTGCCCCTGGTACAGTCTATCGATAATTGTCCTCCATGTGAATTTGTGGCTGTGTGATCAGGCCTGAATTACCCCCCTGAGCACCGTTCCCTTGAATGACAATTTTTGTACACTTACTGCTTACCATATATGCACCAAGCCCCAGAATGGGATAGATTCTCGGGCTTGGATGCGTGTTGCCATATTGAAGCCTATGGGCTTCTTTCACTTTCCCCCCAAAACGGATCAAATTGGATCCCTCTCAGCACCCCCTGGCCACAATAATATGGCATGCTGAGTTTTACTTTTATAATGCTGCCTAAATACATTGAGCTATTTGGGATGATCTGGCCACAAGAATATGGCATCTGCAGAACATAGAACATGGCTTCCCGAGTTGCGTTTAATCTAACCGGAAGATTATGTGATTAAAAAACTGGACCAGACATACATGTCACTTGTGGTTCTGGCACGGAGTCCAGAAGTTGTGTGTGTCTCTATCTCTGCACAAACTATTTCTCCCACATACACCCTATAATCCTCTACTCCCATATACACCATAGTCCCCCTGTCCACATACGCACCATGTTACTCTACTCCCATTACACACCCTACTTCCACTGACTGTCCCCAATATTCACATCCCATATTTCCTCGCACCCGGGTGGTGACCTCCTTTATCTTTGTTATGTCTGTCGCCTTCTTGTAGCCACTGACACAGCTAGGGCCGGTGCTAGGGTGTTTGGCACCCTCCTGAGAACTATAAATTTTGCGCCCTCCTACAAACACTGCACACTACATTGGTGCTACCCTGCAGCCCACAGTACACAACTGCAACCCATCCCTGCACACACTACTGCCACTACCCTGCACTCCGCATATATTACACTACAGCCGCTACCCTACATTACTGCTGAAACTCTTTATTTATTTATTTATTTATTTAATTACATTTTCTTATATAGCGCATACATATTCCGCAGCGCTTTACAGACTATAGTTGAACATTCACATCAGTCCCTGCCCCAGAGGAGGTTACAATCTATATTCCCTACCACATGTACATGCACACACAGACATTCTAGGGTTAATTTTGTTAGCAGCCAATAAACTACCTGTATATTTTTGGATTGTGAGAGGAAACCAGAGTACCTGGTGGAAACCCACGCAAGTACGGGGAGAATATACAAACTCCACACAGTTGGAGCCATGGTGGGGATCAAACCAATGACCTCAGCACTGTGAGGCAGTAATACTAACCGTTACACCATCCGTACTGCCCCTTTACCCAATCCCTGCGAAAACACTACTGCCACTTCCCTGCACCCCACTCCCCGCACACACTACTCTACTGCTGCGACTCTGTACCCCATCCCTCTGCCAACTACTGCCACTACCCTGCACCCCACTTCTTGCACACACTACTGCTGCTACCCTACCCCTCACACACTACACTATCGTCGCTACAGTGCACCGCTCACACACTACACTATCGCTGCAGAAGCAGAAAACTCTGTATGCAGCACACATATTTAGTGATCATTCTAGGATCAGGGCAGGTCATGGGGTACAGTAGGCAGCATGAGGGGGGCAGGCTGGGCCCACTGACACCACCGTTGGAGGCAGGCCGGTCCCACCGACATCACCACTAGGCATCTATGGGGATGCTGGTCTTCCCAAAGAGCACTGGGAATATATACCATCCGCATGTGCACGGCATCTATTCATAGGGCGAAGAGGTGGACAGGTAGGCTGGTCTAGCAGGACGCTGCTGGAGGGGAAAGGCGCATTTTGCCCTTTAGAAATTGGTCCAAAACAGCCTAACGTGAACACTACTTCTAATATGATACTAACCCCCCATTCCACCACACATAAACATTTCAATTTAACACCTACCCCCAGGACACATTAACATGTCCCTCCACAGCAGCACACATTTACATGTCACCTTCCTCCCCTGCACACATTTACATGACACCCTTCCTACCCAGGACACATTTACATGTCACCCCCCCCCTCCCCAGCACACATTTACATGTCACCCCCCTCCTCCCCAGCACACATTTACATGACACCCCAGCACACATTTACATGACACCCACTCCACAGCACACATTTACGCATTGACATGAAACCCCTCCTCACCAGCACACATTTACATGACCCACCCCCCCAGCACATATTAGCATATGATACCTCTTCCCAGCACACATCGCATTCACATACCTGACACTGTAGAGCTGCTCTAGGCTCTGCCCATGCCTGCTGGGTGGGCCGGCTCTGGCTCCTCCAGTGCATCGGGTGTGGCTGCCGGGCTGCTGCTGCTATGAATGGAGAAGGGTGGGCGGCACTGCGGCTCTTGGGAGGGAAGAGGGGAAGCCTGGGCAATGCTGCTGTGTGACAGGAGCCGGAGGAGCAGCAAGGAGGAGAAGGACATGCCTTGCTGCGGGCGCCACTGCCGTTTTGTGTGTGACAGACGTAGGCAGAGGCTGTCACTGGGGGAGCAGTGCTCTGGATCGGATCTACAACCGAGATCCGATCCGTCACCTCCCGACTCCCCCTGTGCTGCACAACATCAGTCCGCGGCCCGCACTGCACCGCCCCATGAACTGGCTTGGGCCCCGGTGCACCGCACCATCTGCACCGCCAGTAGTTCTGCCCCGGCCGCTGCTCTATGCAAAGCTGTCCTCAAAGCCGCTCATTTGCTGGTAATACAAGCAGATGAACGGCTTTCCCAGCGACGATGCAGGAGCACGCAGCAGCGCTCACCACTCATCGACAGGCCATACACACTAGGCGGCTTTGAGTTGAAAGCCGCTCTAACTTGCTTTTTTGAACAGCTTTCAACTCAATGTCGCCTAGTGTGCATGGGCATTTACACCCCTCCCCCCATACAGATTGTGAAACATATACCTCTAAATACATGCAGGGCTTAGAGCGGTCCTGGAAAGGTGGTGGACCTCATTTATCCTGAGAATGAGAAAGATAAAAAAAGATGGGATAATTTGCAGCTGTGAGATGTTAACAATCAAGTTGACATAATTTGTACTATCCAACCTCTAATATTCACCATTGTGCTAGACAGAGACAGTCACCGGTAATTTTCTGTTTGTTGAAATTGCTTTTCAAATGTGTTCAGTTGTCACAATGTACATAGCACGTTCCTTTGGTAATTAATACCCTGCTATAGCTGTTTAAACAGGAAAAACTGGTCAGACACGTGTACAGTATACCGTAATGCACCTTCCACTATACAGCACACACCGTAATGCGCCTTACACTATATGCTACACACCGTAATGCGCCTTACACTATACGCTACACACTGTACTGTGCATACACTATATGCTACACACCGTAATGCCACTTAAATATACTTCACACACTGCAATACACCTTACGCTATATGCCACACTGTAATGGCCCTTACACTATATGCCTGGTGCAGTAATGCTCCTTACATTATACGTTACACACCGTAATGCCACTTACACTATACGCCACACACTGCAATGCCAGTTACACTATACACCACACCGTAATGCCACTGAAACTATGCAACACTATGCAACGTAATTCCCCGTACACATTACATCAAACACTGTAATGGCCCTTACACTACACACAACACTATACACAATATAGCATCATCGCATCACACTGGGCACGGCAACATGTGTGGAGACAGGGCCTGAACTGCAGGGGCAATACAGCGGGCCGAACCCCTGCCCCCCAGAAATGAATATAGCACATACCCTCAATTACTAATACAGCACATAAGTCCCCCACCCAATAATAGAGCACATATGGTAGGTCCCCCCACAGATAGTAATACACAGACAATAGGCCCGCTAGAGATTAATGCAGCAAATAGCCACCTCCCCAGAAAATACAGCACATAGGTCCCCTTAACAGATAATGATATAGGGTCCGCCACTTATAATACAGCACATAGGTTCTCCCCCATACAGATAATGATACAGTCCATTGGGCCCCTACCCCACATACAATACAGCACATAAGTCCCACACAAAAACAAAGATAATAATTCAGCATTTGGTTAGTTAGCTACCAGTTTGCAGAGGGGAGGCCAAAGGGATGGCGTAAAGACATTCCTGCACCAAGGAGGCAGGAAAGCTGGTGGCACTATGTTGGTTGTGGCCGCTTAGCTCAGGCTGGACGGTGTTGCGCTGGCTGTCCCTCCTTCCTGTTGTAGAGCTGGCAGTCTGGCAGAGTGCACTTGCAGTACGAGTGGGTCCGCCAGCGCGGGGCTGTGTAATGTCATGTGACGTACGGCGCACCCGCAATGCTGAGCAACAGCCGCATACTGGCAAATCCCCCCCCCCCGTGCGCACCCCTATGAGCGGCAGCCGCATACTGACAGCCAGAAGGCAGGGAGAGAGCCTTCCGCCTGTCAGGTGTCCCTGCAGCAGAGCGGCTAGCCCAGCGCTCCAGCGAAGTGATACTGCGGAGACACGAGAAGGAAGAGGAGGCAAAAACATTGTGTGTATAATGTTGGGTGGGGGCGGAGTTAACTGTGTAGCTACGCCCAGCGTTATACACACACATGATTGACAGATCTGGCTAACTATATAGGAGATATAATGAGATATATAGAGAGAGAGAGGGCGGGATGTATCAACATACATCTCCGCCCTTCGCACGGCAGCCGCCTCGATGCTACCGCATATGTACTAACATATGCGGCCAGCATCGGGCTGCGGTAACGGAGACCCCCGCGATACCTGTGATGTCGGCTGCGGGGGTTTCTGTCACCTGCCGGCGGCTGCCAGCGTCCCCCTGTGTCTCCTCCTCCCCCCTGAAGCCGGATGTCTTCCCGGCTGTGACACAAGGGGGAGGAGATCAAAGGAGGACGGGAGGGGGTGGGCGCGCGGACGGCGGGCGGCGAAAGAAGCCCATAGGCTTTTATAGGGTATCGCCACCCAGAGGGTGGCGATACCCTCCCTTGCGAAAACGGGGCGGACGGGTATTGATACATAGGAAAATGCGGTAAAACGGGTGTTTTACCACATTTTCCCGTTAGTACATCCCGCCCAGAGAGAGAGAGAGAGAGAGAACGAAAGAAAGGCTGGCACTCTGGGGTCTTGAAAAACGTGCTGTATTCAAAGCAAAAGCAAATGATCAACGTTTCGGGGGTGGTCCCCCTTTGTCAAGGTGCGTAGGTGATAACTTGTTATCACCTACGCACCTTGACAAAGGGGGACCACCCTCGAAACGTTGGTCGTTTGCTTTTGCTTTAAATACAGCACGTTTTTCAAGACCCCAGAGTGCCAGCCTTTCTTTTATTCTCTACACCATTTCTTTGGAGGGGCACCAGGGCAGCTGAAAACTAGCGGAGAGTGCCGGGCCGCATCAACCCCTATATATATATATATATATATATATATATATATATATATATATATATATATATATATATATATGAACAACAAGAAAAATGACAGTGCACAAAGGTAATGTTGTAATTTAGAAGAGGTAAAAAAAAACATTCCCAGTGGTAAATGTCCTGTGTTGTAACAAGGATCAGATGTTCTTGATTTCTAAACCCATATGCAGACTTTAAAAAGCACTCCGCTTGTATAGCAAGCTGGCAGCTCCACTTGTGAACTCAAAGTTCTCCCAATTCCAACGGGTCAATTATTCTAAAATAAAAGATGAGCCCTCCAATGGTGCACTACCACTTAAAAAAATGATTTTATTCAGTAAAAGACATATAACAAAGGGTGAGGTCACTCATCTACAGTGGGGATGGAAAGTTTGGGCACCCCAGGCAAAATTGTATTTTAATGTGCAAAAAGAAGCCAAGGAAAGATGGAAAAAAAACAAAAGGCACTGCCTCACCTGCCATAGACTTTTTACTCCAGCGTTTTGACTATAAAAATGATTAGAATAATAAAAATAAGAATTTTTTTATAAATTATTTGTATTTTTGACATACAATTGAAAACGCTGGCATATGCGCTAGTATGACAGGAAAGGCTGTGCCTCACCTGCCTCACCCCACCGCACGCCACTGGTGCGCGCTCCGTGACAGCGGAGCTTCCTGCCAACGTCAGCTGAGGACGATCTCCCTTGCCGCCCCCCCCCCCCCCCCTAACCCTGCCCGTCTCCCTGAAACGGAGACAGGCAGGATGCCGCTGTCCCGCCGCCGAAAGACTGGGACGCGCCTGAGACGCATGCGTATCCCATTTCAATGGACGGGCGGGGTTGGGGAATAAAGTGGCGGTGGAAGCGTGCAGAGTGAGAGCAGAGCGGGCGGTGACGGTGAGGGGGGACTGGGAAGCGCCGGAGAGCTCTCCTCTCCGCAGACAGACCCCACTGCTGGCGCTGTGGGGTCGGCTCCCAGGACAGTGCTGCCTGTCTTCACTCTGCTGGTGCCTCGGCGGGTCTGGCGGGAAGGCAGCATCCGTGGATTGGCTCCTCTGCCCTGCACAGATCAAGTGTGCAGGATAGGCCAATCATCTCACACACAGGTGACCAAGGGTGGGCTTAAAGGCTGACTAGCAGCCAGCCCAGCCCTATTATTATATATACAGTGTCCTGGTACCGGGGCAGCAGAAAAAATTCCACTAAACGGCAATGGCTGTAAGGCATGCTAATTGGTGGATAGCTGGAGCTATTCACCAATCAGGGTGCTGACAGCCATTTACTGGCAAAGAACTACAGGTGGGACGTGCTATTTTTTTTGTTTCCATTTTTTCTGTGAATGGGTGGGGAGGGGCTCCAAATGCATTGCTTTGCCAGGGGTCTACCATGCTATTAAGATGACCCTGATTGTGCAGCGTCATGCACATGCGCAATATCACTAAACTCAGCACAGTAAGACGGACAAGTTACCAGGCCCATGAGGGTTACCAGAGGGGGATCAGAGTAATACCCCTTTTACACCGAAACGCCGGGTCGCACCCGGCTTTTTAGACCCAGGTTCAAGCCGGGTGCGACCCGGCGTTTAGTGCAATTTACACCGGGCGGACAGCCTGGCCCGCACCCCCCCCTCCCCTCCCGGTGCTTGGAGATGACAGGATGATGTCATCTCCAAGCGCCAATCACCGCCACCGCCGGACCGGAACGCTGCTGGGGGCAGCCCAGCACTAAGGTAAGCTGCTGGGCTGCCCCCAGTCACTGCGCACCCCCCCCCCCCCGCCGTCGCACAGGAGGTGAATGGATGCCGCACACAGGCATCCGTTCACCTCCCTCCCCCGCCGCCGCTGCTGTCTGCAGGGTATAGCAGACAGCAGCGCCGGCTGTCAGTGTCAGGCTGACAACCCGTCCAACCTGCGGACGCTGCGGTCCGCAGGTTGGACGTTCCCCATTCATGTAAATGGGAGCCGGGTCATCCGACCCGGCGTTCCCATTTACACCGCCCTCTACCCAGGTCCTAGCCGTGTTCTACCCAGGTCAGGACCTGGGTAGAAGTCCCGTGTAAAGGGACACGGTGTTAGGGATTTACACCGCCGAAGATCCGGGTCTGACCCGCCGCTGACCCGGATTTTTCGTCGGTGTAAAAGGGGTATAAGTGAATGATTTCTAGGCACTACCCTGCTTGCAGCCCCTGAGCCTCTCAGAACCTTGGGGCACCTCACAACATTGGGGGGCCGGTACAGGTGTCCTCTTTGACTCATCCCTCATCCCTGCCGCCGGGCCTGGTATAGAGATACAATACAACTTTTAAGATCCCTTTAGGGTTTTGTCTCTCCCTTAAATCAGGGAAGACCCTGCAAATATGACCTCTCCACCCCTTCTCAATTAATTAATCCTATCTCTCAGGGACAGATTTATTAAGCTTGGTGAAGTGATAAAGTTCCTGCTTTTTATCACCGGCCAATCAGCTCCAACCTTTAATTTTTCAAACCAAGTCTGTAACTTCACAGGTAGGAGCTGATTGGCCGGTGATAAAAACCATACAGTTTATCACTTCATCGAGCTTAATAAATCTGCCTGTCAGTTACATCACATTTTTGTTCTTTAGTCGGCTTCATACAAGGCACTCTCATTTATCTAATCTAATTAACATAGAACACCCACAATCCAGCCCCCTTCCCCAAGTGAATACCTTTAACCTTCAGATGATCACAATGAAAGGAATCTCCCTAAACTAGAAAATAGCACTTTTTACATGTGTTCATCATACAGAATGTATCACATTTGTTCTGTTGCTGTATAAACACGGCTTAGCCGCAGGATATGGGTTGTGCAGTTCAGATCCTTTTCTATCTAGATGTATAAATTTCAATGCATTTTGATCACTGAATGTGTGAAATAGTAGCTTCTAGGCTATTATAGGATAACGCTATCTGGAGATGTTATAATCTATCAGGGGCAAGCTCCGGAATGTTCTATATTCTGGAGATTGGTAAATCCATTAACACCGCAGCTTCTGAAAAAAGTGATGGCGGCTGCATGTGTGAATAAAAATGGAAGAACTGTGGCAATTAGCAGAGATATCTTCTCCAATATCCCATAGTACACCTGGAGGATCCTTAACATTTGCTGGTACCCTCCACAAATTGCTGTTTTTGTGGAACAGACAACAGATATAATAATAAATCGGACGCAAAGTGCTTGTCTGATTGAGCCATTGATGCCTATTCCTGCTTCTAATAGATCCATTCATGGCAGCGGCCCCCGATCTTGTGTACAGGAGGACTAGGAATGCCAATAGTACTCTCCTATAGTACTCTCTGCCAATAGTACTCTCCTATAGTACTCTCCGACAATAGTACTCTCTGACAATAGTATTCTCCTATAGTACTCTCTGTCAATAGTACTCTCCTCTTCATGGCAGCGGCCCCCGATCTTGTGTACAGGAGGACTAGGAATGCCAAAAGTACTCTCCTAGTACTCTTTGCCAATAGTACTCTCTTATAGTACTCTCTGACAATAGTGCTCTCCTCTTTATGGCAGTGGCCCCTGATCGTGTACAGGAGGACTAGGAATGCCAATAGTACTTTCCTATAGTACTCTCTGCCAATAGTACTCTCCTCTTCATGGCAGCGGCCCCCAATCTTGTGTACAGGAGGACTAGAAATGCCAATAGTACTCTCTGCCAATAGTACTCTCTTATAGTACTCTCTGCCAATAGTACTCTCCTCTTCATGGCAGTGGCCCCCGATCTTGTGTACAGGAGGACTAGGAATGCCAATAGTACTCTCCTATAGTACTCTCTGACAATAGTACTCTCCTATAGTACTCTCTGCCAATAGTACTCTCCTATAGTACTCTCTGCCAATAGTACTCTCCTCTTCATGCCAGCGGCCCCCGATCTTGTGTATAGGAGGACTAGGAATGCCAATAGTACTCTCCTATAGTACTCGTTGCCAATAGTACTCTCTTATAGTACTCTCTGGCAATAGTACTCTCCTCTTCATGGCAGCGGCCCCCGATCTTGCGTACAGGAGGACTAGGAATGCCAATAGTACTCTCCTATAGTACTCTCTGCCAATAGTACTCTCCTATAGTACTCTCTGCCAATAGTACTCTCCTCTTCATGGCAGCGGCCCCCGATCTTGCGTACAGGAGGACTAGAAATGCCAATAGTACTCTCCTATAGTACTCTCTGCCAATAGTACTCTCCTATAGTACTCTCTGCCAATAGTACTCTCCTCTAGGATCTGTGCACTCAGCCATATGTAACCCCGTGTCCCCTATGTGATAACTGTACTGTCTCTGCTTTAATTGCAATGTTTGTGCTCATACTGTTACTGCTACCTTCCACAGCTACTTCAGCGACCAGTGGCGCCGCGGATGGCTGCCTAGGCGCTGTGCTGATCGGTGGGCTGTGTTCCCCACATGTAATGTCTCAATGTAATGTATGTAATGCCCCCACCCCCCCCCTTTTCATCCCTGCTGATGCTGCACTGTATATCCACAAAAAATTCCTAGTGTGCGCAAGCACACATGGCCAATAAAGTTGATTCTATTCTATTCTATTCTCTTCATGGCAACAGGAGGACTAGGAATGCCAATAGTGCTCTCCTAGTCCACTATATGCAATCAATTAAAATATGACAAATATGGGAAACAAAAAAATCCATTGTAGTTTGTTTGCAAGTTTGTTTATTTCCACTCCAGAAACAAGCAGTGGAAACCAGCGCCATTGAGCTCAAAGGACCTCATTAGTATGACCTGCAAATGTAAGCCGGAGCTGAGCTTGGACAAAGGAGGAGCAAGGGGACTAATTAACAGGTTTTGCATGTCAGCTGTCAGGTGACATTTTTAAATGGCAATTATCAAAGGAGTTTAAAAGATGCAATTTCTGCATATCAGAGCTAGGTGTTAGTGACTGCATAGTACCCTATACTAATAGATATTAATTAGTCCAATAACAGAAAATAAGAATGGAATACAAAGTGTTACTTTGTACTTATAGGCTGTATATAACTAAATCAGTCTGCCTATGGACATGGATAAATAGAAGGCTCCTATATAATAATAATAATGATAATAATAACTATTATTATTATTGTTGTTAATAATAATAAAAAACAATAATAATTTATATCATGTTCTTTCTCCAATATAACTCAAGGCACATCACAGATATAATACAGTACAGACACAGTGAAATCTTCTATGCCACAGAAGTGAATGGGAGCTGGCGTGTGCATGCACCCATGTTCTATTCACTTTTAGGGGCTCCCTTATAGATGAAGACAAGCATGGCATGTCGCGGTTCATTCCTGCAATAAGCAGCAAAGCTGTTGTGGGGAACGTCTGTGCTAAAAGAACAGTAAGGAAATGTTTGAATCTTGAATGTCATGCCTGAGGGTTGAACTTGTGTTATTGTGAATCACCCCCAGGAGCTCATGTTTATCCCATGTCAATAGGAGAACCTCAGACAGAGAGGTGTAGTCCAGGACCCAAAGGCGTGGCTATAAGAACTGGAGTATTGGGAAGACGAGTAGTGCTTGAGTGAAAACAGTAATAGTCTTTGTCAATGGATATGAAAATCACTGCCCCGGACTAGAACCGGGTGTAACTGGATCCAGACTGGAACCGGAGGAATACAACAAGCAGAGAATACAGGAATGTGAATCTAGAAGTCGGCAATTATGAACATAAATGGTGCAGATGCCTCACTCCCAGCTCAGGGAAACCCCCGAGCTGGTGCAGGCTGGCGGAGAGGCGATCCATCTGACCTGGACGCGCAAGCATCTCGCAGGCTCACGTGTCCCAGTCCCTCGGCGGCGGGGAGCGGAATCCCTGCCTGCCTCAGCTTCACGGAGGTAGGCAGGGTTAGAGGGAGTGCTGGGGGCTACAGGCAAGACAGGGGAGCGGCGGCAGCCGGCTCCATCAGAATGAGGCATCTCATGCGTGCGCTCCCTTCTGGTGCATTGGGAATGGCAGTGATTGGCGATAAAATAACCAGGAGCAGCTTTAAGCCAATTCTACTACAATGCCCTTCCCTAATGGGCGGATTGGAAATTTAAAGTGGTCCATGAAAAATTTCCAATAGGTGTCCCACATCACCAGCCTGTAATTTTCTACCCCCCTTAACACACCCACACCAGCATGCCACCCTATACCCGCTAATACACCAGTCTGTCACATCTATCCTCTTCTGGGCACATGCATGTCAGCCCAATGGTTATCTACCCTGTTGCCTCTATTGCCAATCTGCCCTTAAAACAACACACATCTGTTTTGCATAAAAGTGCCAGCTGCTGCCCCAATAATAACCCTCCCAAAAACATGATCAAATTGGGACAGTTGGGAGGTATGCCTAGATATTAAGGGGGATATTCAATCCCCGCTGCTATTTCCAACAGAGGAAATAGTGGCGGGTGCCTATTCAATGCTTTCTTTCCCGACAGCATTGAAGAGGTACCTCGGCAGAACGGACCCGACTTTAAAAGCTATCAGGTCCATTTTGCCAAGAACGGCCGTGGATTGTCAAGCTCATGGCTGTTCTCAACAATCCACGGCCGTTTCTCGCAGCCACGCCACCTTTTCACCGATTTGTTGTTGAGCAAACCGGAAACAGGCCATGGTCACGGCTGTCGAGACAGACCAACAGTTGTGACCCAGGATTTCATACCCCCATTATATTCAAATTAATAAAAAATTGTAGGAATAATACTAGTTTAATAAAGTAACATTGATAGAGAACATTTTAATTAAGGATGCCAAAAAAAACCCTTGCCCCATTGCCCCCACAACAATCTCTGCCCGGCCGGGAGCAGGGCAGAGATTAGCGGTGCTGGAGTCCAGTGCCTCCAGGTGGATGACACTGCTGCTGGAAGCGGGGATGTGACAGTGCGGCCTGCGCTGCATGATTATCATAGGTCACACTGCGCGGGCCGGCATTAGACTGATTGAAATCCATGACATTTTGGGGCCAAATGCTGGGATCTGGGCAATCCCGATCCCGGGATTGGCCACCCTAATTACTATATACTATAACAAGGGTTCTCACCTGAATGTATTAAAGGGCTTTTGGATCAGTTTTCTCGCAAAACTGCTTGAAACCATTTAATTAGCTTATTTATTTTTTTTAGTAAACAGATCGTATTTCTCATACTAGAAAATAAAAAACAAATTCTGCAGTGAGCCCTGTGATTGCTACGATGTCCTGACATTGTGAAATCAGATTGCTTACTGCAAATACTGCCTTCTGCACAGCTTTCTCTGGCCATAGGCAGAGAAAACTGTGCAGGGATCCAGTCAGTGTGATCAGCTGTGTGTGGCCGATGGACATCGAAGTTGATAACTGTAATAAAAATTCAAAAAGTATAAATAAAATAGTGACAATCATTGGCTCCTCCTGCGCTGCTGCATCACCCATAGTGCATTAAATAGATGCTGTGAAGCAGCAGCTCACTTTACGGCACTGGGGAGAATGCAGTAGAAATAGAATCTAATGGCCAGCAGCCCTCACATTCTGTACCACTGTAATCGGGATAGTCCCCCTATGTGGAGACTGTCCCATTGTCCCCCCTGCATCTCTTCAGTGCAGGGAGGGAGCCGGGTGCCCAGTCGCTAGGGGAGGGTAAAGAATAATCAAGTCATTTTTTTTTTAAAAAAAACATGAAAATGCATGTTGATCTTTTTCATATTTTGACCTACTGCCTGTCCACCAATAGTGGTCAACCTAATGACTGTGGACCTAGACATTATCGACCGAAAGACCATATATACCCTCTGACCTGGGGATCACAACCACCTGGATCCTGACCGCATACCATTCTGGTTTTATGTAAGTTGGTTTAATACACAATTTCATCATGTTACAATGTTCACATACCTCCCAACTTTCTGAATGAGAGAATAGGGGGTGTGGCGTATGCAAATAAGGGTGCAGCTTATGCAAATGAAGCCACGTCCCCATTTTCAGTCGCGAATAGATGCTGTACGCATGCGCACAGCGTCTATTTTGTCAGATTGGGGGGGAACTCCCAACTGCCCCCCCCCCCCGCAGCGGGACACTGCCGGCCACAGGAGGGACGCGGGAACGTCCCCAAAAATCGGGAAGTTCCTGCGTTTAGCGGGACAGTTGGGAGATATGTGTTAATGCAGTTTTGTATCTGAACAATTCATGAGCTGTTTATGGAGGACATTGACGTTTATGGAGGACCTTTGCTCTAACCGATGACCTGGCTCCCAGCAGCAGCATTTCCCGCTCGCAGGGCCGGCTCTACCACTAGGCAGCTTTAGGCAGCTGCCTAGGGTGCCAGGATGTGGGGGGGGCGCCACCAAGTCTGAATCCTGGGACAAAGCCAGTTAACTATGTGGGTGCACCACAGAGCACCAGTGGAAGAGCAGTGGTCACACTTGGATCCCACTGTGAACCGCACAGGTGATGCTGTACATGCAGGTGCTCCTCCAGTGGTGTTAGTCCGGAGGATGGCATCTCCATTGCCTTTGGGAGTTATGTCCCTGAGGGAGCAGAAGGTTGATGTTTTGCCTAGGGTGCCGAGAAACCTTACACCGGCCCTGCCCGCTCCCCACCCCCCTTACCCCCGGCCATGGGTCTGGCTCTAGCCAATGACCCAGCTCTTGCCAGTTGTATCTCCCACCCGCCCTCCGCCTCAATCCCCAGCCAATGTATACAAGAAAGATAAAAAAAATATAGTTGTTAAACGACCCATATACCCTCTGCATTTCTGGATTTCAAGGAAAAATGGATAGCCATCGGATTGGACATGAAATCTATCCGTGTGAGCACCTTAAGACCTAGGGTGGGATGTTCTAACATCCGCAGCCCTGTTTCGCCCCCCTTCGCCGGCCACCGCATTCTTAATTATCGCATATGCTCTAACATATGCAATCATTAACGCAAGGGACAGCTCTTGCGATAAGAGCTATCCCTTGCGATGCGGCGCCGGTGCTGGACTTCCAGGTCTGAGACTCGGGAGTCCATCTGCGCATGTGCAGAGCACGGCACCGGCCGCAGGGCATGCTGGGAGGGATCCATGATGGATCCCTCACACAGCGCTGCGGTAAGAAGCCCATAGGCTTCTGCAGGGAATCACCAGCTTTTGCTGGCGATTACGGGATAACGGTAACGGGGCTTTTACCTCATTTCTGCTTTAGAGAATCTCTCCCTTAATGTGCAGGTCGCGGACCCTCCGTGCCTCTGATATTACGACCCACTGTGGAGCACATCAGCCTCCGCAGGAGCCTGGGTATGAGGCAGCTTCCAATGCAGAGGGGGAAAGAGGAGAGAACAGATAGATAGAGCCAGAAAGATATTGAGGAAACATAGAAACCCATAAAAAGAAGAGCCAAGGCGGCAGGAAAAAGGGAGGGAGGGGAAACAAAAGATAAGACAGGAAGAAATACCCAAGTGACACATGGGTCAAAAGCTCGTTTATATATAAACAGAGCTATGCAATAATTCTGCCACACACTCGAACAGACTTTATCATCAATGTTAGACTAGTAGACAGCAGCCGATTTTACTACATCTACACTGATAAAAGCATGCTGATTAAATACTGTTGTGACCTGTGATCTTCACATTTGCCTTTACTTTCATCACACATATATTGGCATGAATTTTCTGCTTCTGTCTAATGGTAGTGTCAGGAGTGCCAAGAACAGGGGTAGACGGTAGTGCAGGTACAAAGGATCTTCATATGCTACGAGGCACCTCTGTATTATGGCCCTTATTCTAATTCATACACTCCTGCGATGTTTAGATACTGCACATGCACATAAGCATTTTTGCGCATGTGCAGCCTCTTTGTGCTAGTGGGCGTGGCTAATTGATTATTCACCAGCCCCTTTGCATGCTGCAGTGTGGACGGAGGCGTGGGGTGGGCGCTGGGCATTCCCATAGTAATTTGCCGATGATGTGGGTGCCAGGGGCGGACAGCTGATGGATGTCAAGTTGAGTTCCGCGGTGATAAAGGAGCGGAGAAGAGCTACAGCCGCAGAAGACGGTGGAGCGGCGGCAGGATGCTCTGGAGCAGTGCCGCAAGCGCCAGAAGAATCCCCTGTGGCCGTGAGAAACCCGGAACTGGCAGCAGTGGTGCTAGAAGAGCCGGCAGCAGGATCCAAAGACCCGGCAGTGCCAGAAGAAAGCTGAGGACCGGAGAGTGTTGCAGCGTGAGGGATGCAAAAGAGCTAATGAAGCTCCCCACTGCAGCCTCTCCCAGCCCTCCGGGTAAGTGGCCGTGGATGACCCTTACCTACCTCTAGCCTCCAGTCCTATGATCACTGTCAGGCCCCCCAGGCCTGTGCCCACTGTCAGGCCCCCCAGGCCTATGGCCACTGTCAGGCCTGTGTACACCCCAGGCCTCCTGTCTGGGCCTCATTGTCAGGCCCCCCAGGCCTGTGTCCACTGTCAGGCCCCCCAGGCCTATGGCCACTGTCAGGCCTGTGTACACCCCAGGCCTCCAGCCTGGGCCTGATTATCAGGCCTCAAGCCTGACCCAGGCCTGTGAACTACTACAGGCTTGAGGCCTGTCAGCCATTTAAGGTCTATTAATGCCTGTCATCTATTGTAGGCCTTTTTAAGGCCAGTCAGGTATTTTAGGCCTCGTAAGACCTATCAAGTATTTCAGGCCCTCCAGGGCTATCAGGTATTACAGGCTTCAAGGCCAATAAGCATCTCAGGCCTATGTCCTCATTCATAAGGACCGATTTTCATCCACTCCTGAAGGGACCTGCTCCCAGGAACAGTGGGCTTTGCGGCAGCTCTTCTCTGGTCCAGGATTGAGTAAGGAGAAGGGAACGGCTGTTCCCATAACATCGCCGTGAACGGGTGTTCGTGAGCAGGGCCGGCTCAGAGTAAGGGGGATAGAAAATTGGTAACTACAGTAAACTCACACTGTAACATGTTCTCTGTCACTCAGTGTTAATGCTTGTGTGTTTGACACGATCAGTGTTTTTTTGGCATTTTAGTCAAATGATGTCTTGATGGTTTAGATACATACGGTGTTGATGTACTATTGTTTAGGTTAGTGCAGGTTAGTCAGCACTGTGTTAGGAACTGTTGTAGGACAGGGAGGTTGTGCTTCCCCTATAGGTCTGGTAGAGCGCCCCATCAAGGTGACAAGAACTCTGGTATGAGTACTCTTTGTGTTCATCTCCCTTCCACCACCACCACCCCCCCCCCCCCCCCCGAGCGCCAGTCTGAGGACTGCACACGGAAGTGTGAGTCCCTTAATCAAACACCTCAGCGTGTGAGTGTACATAGGTGCAAACTGGGTGGCTGTGGATCCGACCAATGATCACCATTCACCCAGTCGGTGAAGGTCGCAGCCCCCCCGTGATTTCCCACCCTCAACTCTCCAAGCGTTGAGTAGTGGAACTTCGCTAATTCCGATGTTTGTTCCTATCAGCATGATCAGGGAATACCTGAAGGGAAATGCATAGCTGGAGGGAAGCCCATCGTCGCACGGCACCAAGACCACGAAGGGTGAGTACAGCCTAAAGACCTACCCCGTACACACCACATAGCTGCAATTCTGAGACACCAGAGAGTGCCTTACAAATCATTTCATGGCTGGGGACCATCGAATGATTCCGTACTCGCACGCAAGCTGCGAATGGATGTTTATGCAAAACATCTATTCGCATGAGTGTGGGTGAAATGTGTGTCCATCTGCTACATATTTGGGGACAATATACTTTGATGTCTGTATGGTAATATGCCCTATACAATTGATCATATGTACAGTGTTGGTTAACAAATATTGCAATATTGAATGTCCACAAATGTAATATCTTATATATTTTTTATAGGGAATTCCATAATTAATTCTTAATAAAATATATTGTAAAAGATACTGTTCCAATTTGACATTTTTGTTCAGCCTGTGCTGGTACACCTCTCTGTTCCGAGGATGGGTCTGCAGCTGACAGGAGAGTGCAGCAGAAGTTTTGCAGGGGTGCTGCTAGGTATGTGCTAATAAGTCACAACAATTATTTATTTTGTATTAGTTATTTATATAGTGCACACATATTCTTCAGCATAATTACAGAGAATAGTTGAATATTCACATCAGTCCCTGCTCCAGTGGAGGATATAATCTATATTCCCTACCACATGTACATGCGCACACAGACATTCTAGGGATAATTTTGTTGGGAGCCAATTGGCCTACCAGTATATTTTTGGCTTGTGTGAGGAAACCAGAGTAAACCCACGCAAGCACAGGTAGAATATACAAACTCCTCACAGTTAGGGCCATGGTAGGAATCGAACTAATGACCTCAGTGATGTGAGGTGGTACTGCTAACCATTACACCGTCCATGCTGCCCACAAATGAGTCAAGAGACATTCATTCATGCACCATATTTTCCTACTTTGAAGATGCGGTACTTGTTTCCTAGAACGGCGCCCATTGGGTCCCATCGCATACCTTAACTTAAGGTATGCGATGGGACCCGACCGACCCGATTTCTGGCTTTTTTTGAGGTTTCCCGACAAATGTAAAATCGGGTCCATCGCATGCCATTATAATGTCATGTGATGCAACCGACGCGTCCGACCCGATTTTACATTGTAAGCATTGTATGTAATGTTAAATTCCTATGTAAAATCGGGTCCATTGTATGCCATTATAATGGCATACAATGCGACCAATGCGATGGACCCGATTTTACATAGGAACCAATGTTAAATGGCCCCCCACCCTGATGGGTAATTTGTAAGTCAAATGCCCCCCCATTGTTAACGCCACCCCACGATGAACGCCAACCCGAAGCGTGGCGACCGCAGCGAGCCACGCGAGGGGACGCATAATACCTGTGAAGTAATACGCGTCCCCCCATCTTAAGATGTGCGCATAAATTAGCCTTGAAATCTTTAGTCCGTCCTGGACAAAAGATTTCAGGCAAGCGCACATCTTCATCAAAGATTTCTCTTAAGATCCAATGTGCGTTCCTATTGAACTTTTTCTAAATCTTCTGATCTTTCATTCTGCTTTAATTTCGGCTGATCGGCAAAAAAAAACGTACTAGGGTGTGGCCACCTTTAGAGTATGTCCATAAGTATTATCACACCCACACTGCTCTCTAGTGGAATCATAAGACAGACATGCATTCAGGGGAGTATAATGGTCAGTATGTACCAACCTTGCACGGTACATCTCACCTCTTAACGTGCTTGTACTTATCGCTTATGTATGTGATTAGTATGCAAAGAGGGAAGCTCTCTTGATAAAAGTTGCCATTTGTGATGGCCGTCGGTCACGGGTATATGACGCTGGAGTAGGTCTGTGTACCCGCAAAAGGATCTCGCTGACAGAACCAATGAAAAAAGAAGCCAATACAGCAGGTTGACTCCATCTTTTGCTCGCTTTACCCTCTGCATCGGAAACACAGCAACTGGTGCATACGGGAAATGCGGTAAGACCTTGAAAACGAGGGTTTTACTGCATTTTCCATTAGTACATCTCGTCCTAAGGCAATTCAGCAGTGTGCAGTCTGCATACTGGCTCCCTTTTCTCTTGCCAGAATTGCAGGGGAGTAGACAGGTGGTGTGGTCTTTCCACTGTATATGCGCAGATCTCCAAGAAAATGGCAACAACGTTATTTTCCCAGCAAATTGTGTTATTAAGCAAACAGCTGTATACAAACTAGGGATAGCCATTGGTGTGGTCGCTATCCATGGTTGACATTGATGACTGTATTGCAAGTGCCATCAATGGATGCATTCTGTGCAATGAATGGCCATCAATGGTTTCACCAATCGATGGTTCACCCCTATCCCTTTTCCTTGACTAAATGGCCCATGGGCCAATCATAACCTGGGGCAAGGGCTTTGCGGTTGTTGGGGCAAAGCTATGTTCCGTGTCCCGGCACCTTGGGGAAAAAAAACACCTACAATATGGGGCAGAGGCAGAACTCTGGGAGGCAATGGAGTCATCTGCCGCTGGGATTTTTAACATTTAAGCTTGCAGCCCAGTGTCAGGGGACCTCAGTCTCTGCAAGTCCTTAAAAGACAGTGTGCAATGCTTAAAACTGCTCCAGCAAACAATAGGCCTGCTCAACTTTTCCGCACATTGGAAATACTTTGCAAGCCAGCATGCCTGCCGCATGATGAAACATGCAAGATGTAATGAGTTTGCTAAATTCTTTTCAGATAAAATATCAGCCATTGGGGCTGGAATCTCCACAGTGCCATCGATGGAATGCCAAACTAACAAGCCTGACAATGTAAGTCCTTATGTATCCTTATGGACCAGCTTTGACCCAGTGGACATAAATTGCTGAAATTGCCCAGATTTGGCATTCCACTTCCTGTGATCTGGACCCTGCCCCAACCAAGCTCCTAATAGGGTGTATGGGTATAGGACCTCATTCAGGTCCATTCACAGTGGCCCATTTGTTCGCACGGGGCCAATGTTTTCTCAATGCGCATGTGCATTTCTGTGCAACTTCATGCACTGGGTCCGTGCGGCCACGGTGAACAGATTGGGCGGGGGGGGGGGGGGGGGGCAGGCAGGGGTACTTGCCCATGGGAACACCCAGCATTTCATGGGCATTCCCAAGAAAACGCTAGGCGTTCCAATGGTAATCGCCAGGTGACGTGGGCACCGGAGGCGGGCAGCTGGCATCACCGGATGTCAGCTTCCCGCCCATTTCTGCGAGAATGTACACGCATATAAAATTGACCAGAGAGTCACCCTGTAGACTGAAAGCTAGCTTGTGAGCAGGGCCCTCCTACCTCTATGGCGGTTGGTTTATACCCAGTTTGTGTAGTCTCCAATTTTAAAGCGCAACGGAATATGCTGCTCTATATAAGATACTGCCAATGAATACATGTATATATTTGCGTGTGAGCACCACATCTGTTGATGGTCGGCGACTGGATGTCTATGGGTGTCTATGTAAATCATCCATTCCTATGCTATGCAAACTTATATGCCATGCGAATGGTGGGCCGGCGTACCACAATTCACAGGGCAGATTGTGCTTGTCTTGCAAGAATCTGAATTCGCATCCAAACAAATCAACAAGAATAACCCCAATAATTGGCGGGTTTTCTTTTATTAATAAATGTTATTTAAATAACAAAAGAAAAATACAACCTGCCTTATACAAGTAAGTAGTACAGTACTAGTCTACTGCAAAATAAAATTAAGCTGTAAGGTTTATTACAGAGTGAGGCAACGTTTCGGGGCTGTGACCCTTTATCAAGCCAAAAACAACAAGACCCTTGTCTTGTTGTTTTTGGCTTGTTAAGGGGGGCGCAGACCCAAAATGTTGCCTCACGCAGTAATAAACCTTGTTGGTTCACTCTTCTGATCATCTCTGAGTGCCATCTGTATTGCTGGGATATATATATATATATATATATATATATATATATATATATATATATAGTGACCAGCATTTTTATTTAATATATTTTATTAGTGATTTTGTAGCATAAAGCCATACCTCCCAACTTCCTAGCTCAGTATAGAGGGACATAGAAAATTAGGGGGTGTGGCTTGCTGAAAAGGGGTGTGGTCCATAAAACATTTCACCTGTAAGGCCATGCCCCCATGTTGTAGCTGTGGGGCATGGCCCAGAGGCTGTGTGAGCCTCTAGCCATGTCCCCAGCCCCTCTGGCTGAGGGAATAGACCTCAGCGGGACTGTTGGGAGGTGTGTAAAGCAGATAATTCAAATCTACGACAAATTAGGTACAAAATGTAGCAATATAAACATAAGAACAAATATTTGAAAATGATTCAAACATAAGTGAGACATGTATACTTGCGAAATGACAAAAAAGATGAACACAAACAATGCATTCATGACCAACTTTTTTACAATGAAAAGGAGGACACAAACAAATTGAAGAAAAAAATATCATAAATAAAGAAACAAGTAGCAAACCTAAATAGGCTAGCAGGGTGGGCAGTGGTGGAACTAGCGACTCGTAGGCCCAGGTGCAAGCATATGCTTTGGGCCCCAAGCAGTGGCGTAGCTTTGTTTGGGGCGCCCCCCCCCCGGCTGCCCGTGCCCCCTCCCCCCATTGCCGCAGGCTTACCTGTCCGCGCGTCCCGGCTCCCCTCCTGGCTTCAATTAATTCTATGCAGACGGACCACGATAAAATGGCCGCCCCCATACCGCAGACAGTTTCAGAGAACAGTGTGCTTTATGGGGCGGCCATTTTATCGTGGTCCGTCTCCATAGCATTGATTGAAGCCAGGAGGGGAGCCGGGACGTGCGGACAGGTAAGCCTACGGGGGATGGGGGGGTGGGATTACTATAGCACCGCAGCCCCCCCGGCGCCCCCATATGCACAGCCCCCCTCCCGCGACCGCGGGGGCTGCGGTGCTATAGCTACGCCACTGGCCCCAAGCAACCCATACCTCCCAACTTCTAAGAGAGATCTGAATGTGGAAGCCACCGCCGCCGCAATGTTATTAAGGGCAATAAAGGAGAACATAAATAAGGACACTTTCGAGAGAGGACAGAAGTTACAAAAGCAGGACTGTCCTCCCTAAAGGAGGATGGTTGGTCACCTAACTGTATAGTCTTTTCACGCTTATTACCCACATTTCTATAGCAAAACAATCAATAAAAACATTTTTAGGACCCATCTTAGCAATTATTTCATATTGGTGTGGGAAATTTCATCCTCTTTACCCTCAGTGCATGATACCACATATCTAACCTGTCAGGGAAAAGGCCATACATCCAAGGTCTTCGTGGTCTTCTGAGTGGCTCATTGCCTTCATTTACAGCAGACATATGACTTAATGTATGACTTAACGTGCCACACTATGATTTATTTATGTACTTGCAAACAAGACAATTCTGGACCTATTTACTAAGATGGGAGCAGTGTTAATTTTGTAGACGAAAATTTAGACAAAAATATTTTTTTCTGTGACTAAAATGTAACAATAACGAAAAGAGGAATTTTTTTATACGAAAATGTTGAGTAAACATTCGTTCATGTTGTCAAGACTAAGATTGACTAGACGGAAATTCTGTAACATGTTTGTCAGGACACCACATTTTTCAAGTGATTGATTTTTTCCGATTCTTTCATTAGTAATACTGTATTTTATACAGTTTATACACCCTCTCTGGCCCTAGATTTACTTACTTGCGCTGCGGACGCTCAACAACTCTGTCATGAGAATCCCTCAGTCAGTTTATGTAGCTAGCTTATAATATGCATCCTTGTTGGTTCACTCTTTTGATCGTCTCTGAGTGCCACCTGTATTGCTGGGATATTTGTACGCAGGTGCCAGCCTGCGCTGTGGAAGGCACCAGGGCACAAGTTTAAGTTTCTACCACAGCCAAGGGTGTGCTGGTTGCCAGATGGATATATATATATATATATATATATATATATATATATATATATATTAGGGTTATCAACTCATCCCTTTAATCCGTGACACATATTAATTAGACAGGTTCTGTGGCAGTTTAAAACCAGGTGAAATGGAGTCTTGAAGTGTGGCAGTTTAAAATCAGGTGAGAGAGCCAGCCACAGAACCTGTGTAATTAATATGTGTACCGGATTAAAGGGATGAGTTGGTCACCCTAATATATACATACCTCCCAACATGACCCTCTCCAGGAGGGACACTTTGTTCTGCTCCTGGGCTTTTCTCTTACTTTTTGATTGCCATCACCTGTTGTAAAACACCTTTCTCATCACTTACCCTGTTCAAAAACAGGTGATGGCAATCAAACATCAGAGGAAAGTCCAGGAGCAGAGTAGTTTGTCCCTCCTGGCTTGGGTCATGTTGGGAGGTATGTGTGTGTGTATATATATATATATATATATATATATATATATATATATATATATATATATATATATATGATACAGAGAAAATACCAGCGCAAAAACACAGTCCTCTGAAGGTATAGAATCCAGTAATATCTCGATATGTGCCGCTTTTTTGAAGATCCTCACCAAAGGATCCAGTACAGTACTTGCAGAAGAAAGGAAAAAAAGCACACTCGTGAGTATAATGAATGTATAAATTTACTCATGTACATATGCTCACATACATCAAGGTTTAGAACAATCAGCTTGCCAGCAAATCGTGGTACATCAACCGGTATGATGGAACAGGTGGGGGACGTCAGATGGCATCAGGAAAAACCTCCAAGGCAGACCGCTCTCACCGCCGCACTTGTAGGCCTGTGTCCAGGGATGTCACACCGCGAAGACTTTGGGACCTCTCACTAGTATGCTGGAAGCAGACAGCCAGGGACGCAGGATCACGTCATATAGACACACACATATCAAATAACGTGTATATATATATATATATATAGACACACACATATCAAATAACATATATATATATATATATATATATATATAATCCAAAGTCCGGCGGCACTCAGAGTGTAATGACAAAATGACAGCCAAAGGCAATATTGATATATATTGCCTTTGGCTGTCATTTTGTCATTACACTCTGAGTGCCGCCGGACTTTGGATTGTATGGGACCTGCTGGTTCCTAATTGCGGATGGCAACGGGAGAAGTATTGCTGGTTTAGCGAGTGCCAGAGCCCATCGACGTATATATATATATATATATATATATATATATATCTATATATATATATATATATATATATCTATATATATATCTATATATATATCTATATATATATATATATATATATATATAGATATAGATATATATATATATATGAATATACATATAATAACACATATATAATACATATAATAATAACATCTAGCTGTATAATACATATAGTTTGCTGACAGCTACAGGGCTCTGTACAGGTAATGTGACCATGAGTATACACAGTAATTACTGCAACTTTAAATGGGAGTAGCCCTCACCCAGGCACAGTGTAGTGCAGGCAGGGAGGGGGCCGGTCCACAACACACAGAGAACCAGAGCTGACAACACAGTAACACACTACTCCTGTACCAGGAGTGGGGGACTCTGGAGGGAGAGCTCAGGGGACTGTTCCTGGATAGAAGGATGGCACAGACACCACCTGTTATTGTAGTGCCAGATGGGACAGTGTGTAATACAGGTCAGTAACATCGCCCTCTCTTGTCCCGACCTCCTGTCATTATACTGTAGGAGAGGCATTTAATGTACTCTGTCCTGTCACCTATGGGAGACTGTGTGCTCACCTGGGGAAGGTGTTATCACCTGTTGCCTTGTATTCTATGTATAAATAGCTCTCCCATCCGTTGCTGGGGTTGATTATATACAATCCTGACTTTATTCTGAGAATCCTACTAAAATGTAAAATGTGAGGAATGATCAAGTAGTGGCTGAGCTACCTGCTTACCTATCATACGATACTGGCGTAGTTACAGTGCTGGGGTTCATGGCATTCTTTGTGTAGTACTGTATAATAGATTACTACCTGTAATGTTATATACATATTACAGTATTGTGTTGATGTTGTCGTTTTTAAATGGAACATTGCAGTTTCTTAATTTAGTGATCATGGAATTTGTGCCACAGAATTCCCATAGGATTGCAGTAGTGATGCTACATACTGTAGTGTAACAGGTTATACAGGATTGTCATTATGTTGTGCCTCTGTTATATGAAACACTTTAGTTGTTTTTAGTTGTACTGTGTAACCTATGTGTGGATTTGTGGATGAGGGGAGAAATCTGTGTGTTTGTCTAGCACAGGTGTCTCAGAGCTCACAGGTAGTGTGTGGTGACAGGTAGTGTGCGGTGACAGGTAGTGTGCGGTGACAGGTAGTGTGAGGCAACAGGTAGTGTGCGGTGACCGGTTGTGTGTGGTGATAGGTAGTGTGTGGTGACAGGTAGAGTGTGGGGACAGGTACTGTAGTGTGTGGCGACAGGTAGTGTGCGGTGACAGGTACTGTGCGGTGACAGGTAGTGTGCGGTGACAGGTTGCGTGTGGTGACCGGTTGTGTGTGGTGATAGGTAGTGTGTGGTGATAGGTAGAGTGTGTTGACAGGTACTGTAGTGTGTGACAGGTAGTGTGCGGGGACAGGTAGTGTGCGGTGACAGGTAGTGTCTGGTGACAGGTAGTGTATGGTGACAGGATGTGTGCGGTGACAAGTAGTGTGCAGTGACAGGTAGTGTCTGGTGACAGGTAGTGTCTGGTGACAAGTAGTGTGCGGTGACAGGTAGTGTGTGGGGACAGCTACTGTAGTGTGTGGCGACAGGTAGTGTCTGGTGACAGGTAGTGTCTGGTGACAGGATGTGTGCGGTGACAAGTAGTGTGCAGTGACAGGTAGTGTCTGGTGACAGGTAGTGTCTGGTGACAGGTAGTGTCTGGTGACAGGATGTGTGCGGTGACAAGTAGTGTGCAGTGACAGGTAGTGTCTGGTGACAGGTAGTGTCTGGTGACAAGTAGTGTGCAGTGACAGGTAGTGTCTGGTGACAAGTAGTGTGCGGTGACAGGTAGTGTGTGGGGACAGGTACTGTAGTGTGTGGCGACAGGTAGTGTGCGGCGACAGGTAGTGTGTGGGGACAGGTAGTGTGCGGTGACAGGTAGTGTCTGGTGACAGGTAGTGTCTGGTGACAGGATGTGTGCGGTGACAGGATGTGTGCGGTGACAAGTAGTGTGCAGTGACAGGTAGTGTCTGGTGACAGGTAGTGTCTGGTGACAAGTAGTGTGCGGTGACAGGTAGTGTGTGGGGACAGGTACTGTAGTGTGTGGCGACAGGTAGTGTGCGGCGACAGGTAGTGTGTGGGGACAGGTAGTGTGCGGTGACAGGTAGTGTCTGGTGACAGGTAGTGTCTGGTGACAGGATGTGTGCGGTGACAGGATGTGTGCGGTGACAAGTAGTGTGCAGTGACAGGTAGTGTCTGGTGACAGGTAGTGTCTGGTGACAAGTAGTGTGCGGTGACAGGTAGTGTGTGGTGACAGGTGAGCTCATACAATGACTCAGGTAGGGATACAGTGACGGGGAGGGTGGGGCTGAGACACAAAGAAACTTTTGCCATCAGAGCAGGATGAAACTTGCTGCTTATGTGTGATGTGTGTACACTGCGCTCTCTGGCTAGTTACAGGTGATTCACTAGCAGTGTGCGTAGTACAGGTAACACAGTGATCTGACCTTTCCATGAAATATTTCAGTAACTCTGTACAAAGTTTAGTAGCAGGGTGTGACTAAAAAGAGGGTGTTCATTTAAAACATACTGTTAGGGACATCATTGTGACGCCTGTACATTTCCCATCACATCAAACACTAGAACAGCAAAATATTTAACCACTCTCCATGAGTGAAACAAATTAACATCTGTTTGCAGTACCTTGAAAACCTTACCTTTGCCATACAGCCAAAGATGTGTATTTTGGGCAGTAACAAATATTAGATAGCTAGAATAGCACCTTCTAGCACAGTGGTGGGGAACCTTAGGCCCCGGGGCCGTATGCAGCCCCTGTAGCTGGTCTGAGTGGCCCTCCTATCCACCCGTCGGCTTTGCCAGGAGTCAAGTACAGGGGACTTCTTACGAGAGGTCGGTAGTTCTTGCGAGATTCCTCTTAATCAACAGCAACCAGAGACTGTCAGTCCTATTCAGGTGCAGCGTCCGGAGCGTGGGACGGCTGCAGCAGGACAATTTGTAAGAGAAATGTTTACATATGGCCCGCAAAGGATTTTTCCACCGTAAAATTGGCCCATGGCACAAAAAAGGTTCCCACCCATGTTCTACCGTGTTTCCCCGATAATAAGACACTGTCTTATTTTTTTTCAACCCACAAAAAACACCATAGGCCTTATTTTCAGGGGAGGTCTTATTTTAATACATGTCCCTGTCCTCCTTTTAAACATGCCCCCAGTGCTCCTTGTTAACATGCCCCAGTGCTCCTTGTAAAAATGCCCCAGTGCCCCTTGTAAACATGCCCCCAGTTAAAGAGAGGGAACGTACCGTAGCCTCCTTTACACACCTCTCCTCCTCTCTGTCTCATCAACGCCAGCGCTCCGTGCTCTGCTGCAGCCGCGTGATGTGCGCGGCGACCTCACGCTGCTCCCACAATGCATCCCTGGGACCGGGAGCAAAGCGGCATCTGTAGAAGCCGGAGGTCTCTAAATACCTCAGAGGTGATTGAAGATCACCTGGAGGTTAGCGGAAGTTAGCGGGGTCTAGTATTTATTGTTTGCAATCCACAGGATTGAAATTTGAATCGGCCTTATTTTCGGGGGAGGTCTTATTTTGGACACATGTCCAAAATCTGGGGGAGGTCTTATTTTCGGGGGATGTCTTATCATCGGGGAAACACGGTAGTAGATAAAAGATAGAATGTTATTGGTTGCTATGGACAACTTCCCATCCCATCATCAATAGAACTCTCATCTTAGTAAACTTACCCCATAGACTGTATTATATTTTTTTGGAGTCACTTTACTCATTGAGAGGTCCATCCTATTCCTCTTCTTTATTTCCTGAAACCCACCAGTGTATTTTTTGTCTTTCTTTTAGGCTACTTGACTAAATGGCTGTCACCTTATAATTATACTTTATGAAATGTAACAATATAGGAAATACTGTATAAGACAAATTATTATTCCACTAGCTGACCCGCCCGGCGTTGCCCGGGACAACCTTGGTTTGTTTTTTTTTAATTTCCAAAATTGCTGTAAAATATTGTCTTATGCTGCATTTATGGCTCAAGATTGTAATTTATTAAAACCTCCACCATAATGTTAGAATGTGTTTGCTATGATACTCAGGCCCTTATTCTGGTTGGTGCGGTAATATCCGCGTGCGTTCGTGCCGCCGATGTTTTGTGTCTGCGCATGTGCAGAGGCGTCTCTGCGCATGTGCGAGCGGGGCGTACGGCCAAATCCCGCATGAAATGTGAACACTCCGAACAGGGGGTGGAGAGGGGCGTGAAGGGCTATTTGGGCTCATTACCATATGCATACGCCCCGCGTTTCATGGGCGTTCCCATGCAAATGCTGGGCGTACGTATGGTAATGCGGCCGTGACGCACGTGTATGGGGCGGACATATGACATCGCCGGATGTCAGCTGCCTGCCCAGATCCCTGCTTTTGCACGGAAAAATGTCCGTGTGGTCTGAGGTTGCGGGAGCTGGTGGACCACTCGGTCCTGCATTCGATGGTCTGCGACCATCAAATGATGGGGGAGGTTCCCTGAGATGGAGGAGGCGTATTCCGTGAAAAATACACGTGCGGTCCGTTCGGCCAGCTTCTTACCGCGTACGGACGGAGTTGGCGATCCGTATGGAAGGCGGGGTTTCGCACGCACGGTCCTGGCCGCATATTCGGATCCGGCCGCACCGATCAGAATAAGGGCCTCAATGCCAGCAATGAAATCAGGGCTGTTGTTGTTGTTTGAAACACAACACTCCTGACTTGATAGCTGGTGTGTGTTGATGAATTCCACATCCCTCCTGAGATTTAGCACCTATGATGCATTTATTTTTGTGTTTTTTGTGTGCGTTATACTGTGCGTTTGTGTGTGTTGTAGTGTATGTGGGTGGGTGTGTGTACTGTGGTGTGTTGTGTTGTGCTGTATCTGTCTAATGTGTAAGTGTGTGAGGTGCGCTACCTATAAATATGTGTGTGCAATGGTCAAAGTGGAAATTTTGAAGTGGGGGTATGGTAAGGTATGGGAAATTAAAGGCTGAAGTTATGTGCACACTCCAGAAAAAGAGGGGCATGTCCTTGAGTGTAGTGTACCATGCTGTATGCCCCTTATACACATTATGCAAAACAGTAGTAGACCCCCTTAATTATTATGGCATGCGGAAAGAGCCAAAATTCCACTTACTGTATGCGACACAGAATGAGCAAAAAAATTTACATTATACCACCCGGAAAGAGCCAAAATTCCCATTATGCTACATAAATTGAGCCAAAATTCACGTTATGCAACATGGATTGAGGCAAAATTCACATCATGCCACCTGGAATCAGCCAAAATTCACATCATGCCTCCTGGATTGAGCCAAAATTCACATTATGCCACACAGAAAGTGCCAAAATTTACTTTATGCCACACGGATTAAGCCAAAATTCACATTATGCCACACGGATTGAGCCAAAATTCACATTATGCCACATGGCGGGGTGACGCATGGACAGAGATGGTAGGGTGATACAGGGACAGAGATAACGGGGTGATGCAGGGACAGAGATGGCGGGGTGATGCAGGGACAGAGATGGCGGGGTGACGCAGGGACAGCGGTGGCGGGGTGACGCAGGGACAGAGATGGTGGGGTGATGCAGGGACAGAGATGGTGGGGTGATGCAGGGACATGCACCTCTATGTCACACTACATGTCACATTCATCCCACCTGCTACCTGTCACATTCATCTGACCCGGCTCCTGTTTACATCAATGGGGGAAGCCCATCCTCCAGACCGCAACATCCTGTGGTCAGTATGGAGGTTGGAAGGGGGTCACACACCGCCTCCGCTGCTGTACTCTGCAGACAGCAGCATAGTCAGGGAGGAGCTGAAGAGATGTCTGTGTGCGGCATCCAAATGCTCATTGCTTATGTATTAACATATGCGATGAGCCACGCAAAGTACAGCTCTCCCAATAACAGCTGCCCTTTGTGATCCCCTCGGCTGATTGGACTTCCTCTTTTCTGACAGGGAAGTCCAGCTGCGCATGCACAGAGAAGCTGGCTGCCGCAGGGAATGCTGGGAGGAATCCATGTTTGATCCCTCACACAGCAGCACTGTGAAGAGAAATCCATAAGCTTCAAGCTGGCGTAATCCCTACAGCGAAGCCCCACCGGGAGGGACTTTAGTGAATTTAAACATACGGTAAAAAACCAGAAAACATGTTTTTTACCACATTTTTTGTTTAGTATAACCCACCCTATAGCTTGAAGTAGCTAAAATTCCTATAAAAAGTAATTTGGTAAGTGCAGGGGATAACATTTTACCCCAGTTTTCCTGTCTTAACTACTTGTGGTAGAGTACAATACTTTCCAGCTTTTCTTTGTGTTAGCTTCAGCTACTGTGACATGCTCCGCCTTTTGTTGGTGTAACTCTACCAACTATTGCTTGTTGCTTTTCCCTTGCCTATCACTGATTTAGGGATGGCCATCGGCCATGGTTCATGGCCGATGTTGAATACTTTTGCTATCGATGAGTGAGAACGAGATGGTTTCCCTCCATCGATGGAATAGAAACTATGTTTTTCTTCGACACCCGCGAAACCCCGCCCCCTGTGTTTTGATAGGCCCACAGGCCAATCAATCAAATACAATGGATACAAAAACAAAAGAGGAATACAACTGATCAGGCGCTCGGAGTCTTGAATAAACATGATTCTCTCTGTGGCATTCACATAAAAGTGAAAAAAAATTAGAGCATAGAATAGTGAAGTACTTTTTTTTCACAATATTTTAATTTAATAAAACATCTCATAAAATGACATTAAAAAGGTCATTTTATGAGATGTTTTATTAAATGAAAATATTGTGAAAAAAACTTACTTCACTATTCTATACTCTCATTTTTTTTTCACTTTTATGTGAATGCCACGAAGAGATCCGGGTTGATTCAATACTCCGAGTGCCTGATAAGTTGTATTCCTCTTTTGTTTTTGTATGGTGTTGGTGAAGGTGTTGAGGGGCCTTACTGGAATCACAAGTTAGTGGCTGCTGGATGCACGATAGACCTATCTACTAATTTTTTCCAAATACAATAGATGACCATCGATATGTAAATATATCGATGGTCTACATTCCATAGTTAAGCACTATCGATGGCCAGTTGCAGAATTGCCATCGATGGAAACGGCAACGATGGCCATCCCTATCACTGATGTCTCCAGGTACAGTACTGTTCTAATTGTGTGTTTGTTCTGCCTACAGTTGATTAAGTTCCGCCTACGTGAGTTACCTCTAAAAAAATTTCCAGGGCCACTTTTCCAGTAGTTACTAATCTGTCCCTGAGACTGGGTAATACAAGACATGCGTACCAGAGGAGAGCCAAGCTTGCAAGCTTACTATTTTTAGGATGCTGTTTTGCCTTCATATGTTTACAATGTAATACTTTAGTCTGTATTGAGTACAGTTGTGGTTAGCACTATTTATTTATAAAATTGGGCTAAGGAGCTCCAGGTCTGGTGGTGGAGTTATTAATATAAAAGATAGATTGCAGCAGGAGGCATTGGACTCCTCCTGGTGCATTTACACATGGAGTTGGAAGCAGCCTCTACTCCAACCAGGGGTGCATCAAGAGAGGAGGGGACCTGTCTCCATCCATCTCCAGCTGATGTGAAACTACGAGTCCCTGTATGACTTGCCACAGGTTTGCTATTAGAGAATGATAAAACTGTGGTAATGCATGCTGGGATGTGTAGTTTCACAACAGCCCTGATCTACTGTAGAGTGCTTAGGTAGATGTTGTATGAACATGACACACTTTGAAATAACATTATTTGTCAAACTGAATGTTATTTTTGCTGGAGAGAAAAAAGTACCTGGAAATTTGATTCTATTGAATAGTTGTGGCTGAGGCTTCCCCTGTTTATTATATAAATGTACCTGGAGACCATTCTAACGTGCCTTGCCTGTCCGACAGTGACCTGTTCTCTTGGTTCTACTGGAACCAAGTGATCCGTGCCACAGGGGCAGGGCTGTTTAGGTGAGGCAGTTGGTGCCAACCCATTTATCAAACAATAATTGCGTCTATTTTCCTGAAAACACCCGTTTCGGTGGTTAGCCGAAAATATTTAGTATCAGATGTTGGCACTCAAAGGGTTAAACTACACAACAAAGCTGTATAATACCCAGTTTTCACTGCTAGGCAAATTCCCGGGTCAAGCATGTCAACCCGGTAATTTGCCTTTTAACAGTGTTTTTTTTTTCAGTGTAAATGGTTCAAACTGCCAACTCTGCTTCTTACCTGGGTTAGAGACACGGGTATGCCGACACAGATTGACCCGTGAAAGCTGCTCAATTAAATAAGAAATGCCCCTCAGGTGCAGAAAGGGAGGGGAGGTTTTCCTCCAGCACACCAAAGGGCATTAGTAATACGATTTGAATAGCCAAATATATGTAACTAATACCCCTTTCACAGCGCACAAAATTACCGGATTCATGCCGGTTTCTCGCTGGTCCGACCTGGTAATTGGTGTGATGTGAAAGGGGTTACCGGTTACAGCTAACCAGTAGCAACACGACAATTTGAACCGGGAAAAAAGAAGGGTTCTTAGCGGCTTGTTGCCGTATTGCTGTGCAGTGTGAACGGGTTAGTCGGGTCAAGCGATCATGAAGTTCAGCTAACGGCAAACTATATTCACAACTAAAATGTTGGACAGCTGTGGTTTGAATAAAAATAGGATAGTGAAAACTTTGGTCCTTAAACATGATCATGGCAAATTTTATGGGACATTCACAAGCGCGGGGCATAGATCATAGTGCATCATGGGTCTTAGGAAACCCAGTATATGCAGAACAGGGAGTGTATAAGTTTAGTAAGAAAATGTTCTTTCATTTTATCTCCATAAACTGAACAAATAAATAAATAAATGACGGCAGTACTCGTGTATCATTATGCTCAGTGTATTGTTTGTGAGGGTAGTCCCTGGCACCGACTTGTAATTTCAGATTTACTTTGAAGATAATAAAATATCAGGTGCTAACTGTGGTGAAAACAAAGTCCACACAGGCGTGACTACGTGGTGAAACCTCTGTGTCACCAGTTGATAACGGATATTATATTCTAGCCCGTCTATAGCTGCAACCTAAACATCATATCAGCAGATGTGTGACCTTAGCATGTAAATTGATGTACTTATACTTCTACATAACCTTATCTAAAATAAAGACTCGGAGACATGGATTTGGCAGAATTTGTTAGCTGAGTTTATTTAACCCCTTCCTGACAGAGCCAGTTTTTGCGTTCCTGACAGAGCCCTTTTTTTCAAATCTGACATGTCTCACTTAAGTGGGGATAACTTTTTTTTGCTTTTACTTATCCCAGTGGTTTTGAGATTGTTTTTTCGTGACACATTGTACTTCAAATTAGTGGTAAATTTGGGTCGATACAGTCTGTGTTTTTTTGTGAAAAATACCAAAATATCGTGAAAAAATGGAAAATTTAGCGATTTGCAAAATGTTAAATTTTCTGCTTGTGAGACAAATAATCTTACCACTCAAAATAGTGAATAACTAACATAGACCATATGTCTACTTTATGTTGACATCATTATTTCAACTTCATTTTAATTTTTTGGGACACTAGGAGGCTTACAATATGAATAGCAAATTCTCAAATTTTCAAGAAAATTTCAAACACTGATTTTTTTAGGGACCAGTTCAGTTCTGATGTGACTTTGAGGGACTTGTATGTGAGACACCCCCATAAATGATGCCATTTCAAAAACTGCACCCCTCACAGTATTCAAAACAGCATTTTGGAAGTTTGTTAACCCTTTAGGTGTTTCACAGGAATTAAAACAAAGTGTAGGTGAAATTTCAAAATTTCTTTTTTTTTTGCAGATTTGCAATTTTAATACATTTTTATAAGGAACACAGTACATTTTACTAGAGAAATGTGACTAAAAATTGATTCCCCCAATTCTTTTGTTTTCATAAATATCCTATATGTGGCCCTAGTGTGCACGGTGACCAAACCACAGGCTTCATAATAGAAGGAGCACCTACTTGATTTTGGAGCCTCCTTTTTATGAGATTATTTTTTAGGCACCATGTAGGTTTCAAGGCACCATAAGATGCTAAAAGTTAGGAACCCCCCCACAAGTGACCCCATTTTGCAAACTACACCCCTCAGGGAATTCATCTAGGGGTATAGTGTACATTTCAAACCCCCAGGGGTTTCACCAATTGTGGTACAACTGGGCAGTGAAAATGAAAAATTATTTTTTTTACACAAAAATGCAGTTCTGGCTCCAAATTTGTCATTTTCAGAAGGTATGAAGGAGACAAAGCACCCCAAAATCTGTGCCCCAATTTCTCCCGAGTACGGCAATGCCTCACATGTGACCAAAAAATACCAGTTGGGTGCATGGCAGGACTCAGAAGGGAAGGAGTGATTTTTGGATTTTGCAGCTCAGATTCTGGTGGAATTTTGGTGGGTGCTATGTCGCATTAGCAAGACCCCCCAAGCACCAATACAGTGGAACCCCCCCACAAGTGACCCCATTTTGCAAACTACACCCCTCAGGGAATTCATCTAGGGGTATAGTGTACATTTCAAACCCCCAGGGGTTTCACCAATTTTGATACAAGTGGGCAGTGAAAAGGAAAAATTACATTTTTTTACACAAAAATGCAGTTCTGGCTCAAAATTTTTCATTTTCAGAAGGTATGAAGGAGAAAAAGCACCCCAAAATCTGTGCCCCAATTTCTCCCGAGTACGGCAATGCCTCACATGTGACCAAAAAATACCAGTTGGGTGCATGGCAGGACTCAGAAGGGAAGGAGTGATTTTGGGATTTTGCAGCACAGATTCTGGTGGAATGAATGGTGGGTGCTATGTTGCACCAATACAGTGGAACCCCCCCACAAGTCACCCCATTTTGCAAAGTACACCCCTCAGGGAATTCATCTAGGGGTATAGTGTACATTTCAAACCCCCAGGGGTTTCACCAATTTTGATACAAGTGGGCAGTGAAAATGAAAAATTACATTTTTTACACAAAAATGCAGTTCTGGCTCGAAATTTTTCATTTTCAGAAGGTATGAAGGAGAAAAAGCACCCCAAAATCTGTGCCCCAATTTCTCCCGAGTACGGCAATGCCTCACATGTGACCAAAAAATACCAGTTGGGTGCATGGCAGGACTCAGAACGGAAGGAGTGATTTTTGGATTTTGCAGCTCAGATTCTGGTGGAATTTTGGTGGGTGCTATGTCGCATTAGCAAGACCCCCCAAGCACCAATACAGTGGAACCCCCCCACAAGTCACCCCATTTTGAAAACTACACCCCTCAGGGAATTCATCTAGGGGTATAGTGTACATTTCAAACCCCCAGGGGTTTCACCAATTTTGATACAAGTGGGCAGTGAAAATGAAAAATTACATTTTTTTACACAAAAATGCAGTTCTGGCTCAAAATTTTTCATTTTCAGAAGGTATGAAGGAGAAAAAGCACCCCAAAATCTGTGCCCCAATTTCTCCCGAGTACGGCAATGCCTCACATGTGACCAAAAAATACCAGTTGGGTGCATGGCAGGACTCAGAACGGAAGGAGTGATTTTTGGATTTTGCAGCACAGATTTTGGTGGAATGAATGGTGGGTGTTATGTTGCACCAATACAGTGGAACCCCCCCACAAGTCACCCCATTTTGCAAAGTACACCCCTCAGGGAATTCATCTAGGGGTATAGTGTACATTTCAAACCCCCAGGGGTTTCACCAATTTTGATACAAGTGGGCAGTGAAAATGAAAAATTACATTTTTTTACACAAAAATGCAGTTCTGGCTCAAAATTTTTCATTTTCAGAAGGTATGAAGGAGACAAAGCACCCCAAAATCTGTGCCCCAATTTCTCCCGAGTACGGCAATGCCTCACATGTGACCAAAAAATACCAGTTGGGTGCATGGCAGGACTCAGAAGGGAAGGAGTGATTTTTGGATTTTGCAGCTCAGATTCTGGTGGAATTTTGGTGGGTGCTATGTTGCATTAGCAAGACCCCCCAAGCACCAATACAGTGGAACCCCCCCACAAGTGACCCCATTTTGCAAACTACACCCCTCAGGGAATTCATCTAGGGGTATAGTGTACATTTCAAACCCCCAGGGGTTTCACCAATTTTGATACAAGTGGGCAGTGAACATGAAAAATTAAATTTTTTACACAAAAATGCAGTTCTGGCTCAAAATTTTTCATTTTCAGAAGGTATGAAGGAGAAAAAGCACCCCAAAATCTGTGCCCCAATTTCTCCCGAGTACGGCAATGCCTCACATGTGACCAAAAAATACCAGTTGGGTGCATGGCAGGACTCAAAAGGGAAGGAGTGATTTTTGGATTTTGCAGCTCAGATTCTGGTGGAATTTTGGTGGGTGCTATGTTGCATTAGCAAGACCCCCCAAGCACCAATACAGTAGAACCCCCCCACAAGTGACCCCATTTTGCAAACTACACCCCTCAGGGAATTCATCTAGGGGTATAGTGTACATTTCAAACCCCCAGGGGTTTCACCAATTTTGATACAAGTGGGCAGTGAACATGAAAAATTACATTTTTTACACAAAAATGCAGTTCTGGCTCAAAATTTTTCATTTTCAGAAGGTATGAAGGAGAAAAAGCACCCCAAAATCTGTGCCCCAATTTCTCCCGAGTACGGCAATGCCTCACATGTGACCAAAAAATACCAGTTGGGTGCATGGCAGGACTCAGAAGGGAAGGAGTGATTTTGGGATTTTGCAGCACAGATTCTGGTGGAATGAATGGTGGGTGCTATGTTGCACCAATACAGTGGAACCCCCCCACAAGTCACCCCATTTTGCAAAGTACACCCCTCAGGGAATTCATCTAGGGGTATAGTGTACATTTCAAACCCCCAGGGGTTTCACCAATTTTGATACAAGTGGGCAGTGAAAATGAAAAATTACATTTTTTTACACAAAAATGCAGTTCTGGCTCAAAATTTTTCATTTTCAGAAGGTATGAAGGAGAAAAAGCACCCCAAAATCTGTGCCCCAATTTCTCCCGAGTACGGCAATGCCTCACATGTGACCAAAAAATACCAGTTGGGTGCATGGCAGGACTCAGAAGGGAAGGAGTGATTTTTGGATTTTGCAGCTCAGATTCTGGTGGAATTTTGGTGGGTGCTATGTTGCATTAGCAAGACCCCCCAAGCACCAATACAGTGGAACCCCCCCACAAGTGACCCCATTTTGCAAACTACACCCCTCAGGGAATTCATCTAGGGGTATAGTGTACATTTCAAACCCCCAGGGGTTTCACCAATTTTGATACAAGTGGGCAGTGAACATGAAAAATTACATTTTTTACACAAAAATGCAGTTCTGGCTCTAAATTTTTCATTTTCAGAAGGTATGAAGGAGAAAAAGCACCCCAAAATCTGTGCCCCAATTTCTCCCGAGTACGGCAATGCCTCACATGTGACCAAAAAATACCAGTTGGGTGCATGGCAGGACTCAGAAGGGAAGGAGTGATTTTGGGATTTTGCAGCACAGATTCTGGTGGAATGAATGGTGGGTGCTATGTTGCACCAATACAGTGGAACCCCCCCACAAGTCACCCCATTTTGCAAAGTACACCCCTCAGGGAATTCATCTAGGGGTATAGTGTACATTTCAAACCCCCAGGGGTTTCACCAATTTTGATACAAGTGGGCAGTGAAAATGAAAAATTACATTTTTTTACACAAAAATGCAGTTCTGGCTCAAAATTTTTCATTTTCAGAAGGAATGAAGGAGACAAAGCACCCCAAAATCTGTGCCCCAATTTCTCCCGAGTACGGCAATGCCTCATGTGTGACCAAAAAGTGGCAGGACTCAGAAGGGAAGGAGTGATATTTGGATTTTGCAGCACAAATTCTGGTGGAATGATGGTGGGTGCTATGTCGCATTAGCAAGACCCCCAAAGCACCAATACAGTGGAACCCCCCCACAAGTGACCCCATTTTGCAAACTACACCCCTCAGGGAATTCATCTAGGGGTATAGTGTACATTTCAAACCCCCAGGGGTTTCACCAATTTTGATACAAGTGGGCAGTGAACATGAAAAATTACATTTTTTTACACAAAAATGCAGTTCTGGCTCAAAATTTTTCATTTTCACAAGGAATGAAGGAGACAAAGCACCCCAAAATCTGTGCCCCAATTTCTCCCGAGTACGGCAATGCCTCACATGTGACCAAAAACTACCAGTTGGGTGCATGGCAGGACTCAGAAGGGAAGGAGTGATTTTTGGATTTTGCGGCTCAGATTCTGGTGGAATGAATGGTGGATGCTATGTGGCATTAGCAAGACCCCCGAAGCACGGTGAAATTATGAACCTAATATTCCATAGATGTGTGGTATAATTTAAAACACTCCTTTATACATAGGCCGGGTTTGTCGGGGCAAGTGTCACACTGGAAAATAGTTTGCTTTCTTATTCCCTTTTTATAGCAAACTTTGCACCTTTTTTGTGTCCTGCCCTTTTTTCCAGTGGAGGGGATTTCATCAGGAAAATGCTGCCCTGGTACAATACGGGGGCCAGTACTAGAAGTACTGGGGCCCTCTGCCTGCTGGTTCCCAAATATTAGGCCCTTTATGACTTCCTCTTGAAAGTGCATAAATGTCCCCCTCTGGCCGGTAGAACGGAATAGCACGTAAGCGTTATACAGTGCCATCTGGATGATATACACGGCCACCTTCTTGTACCAGATTTTTGTTTTCCGCAGGGCACTGTACGGCTTCAGTACCTGATCTGAAAGATCCACTCCGCCCATGTACCTATTGTAATCCAGGATACAATTAGGTTTTGAGGTGTGGGTACTGGTACCTCGTACAGGGACGGAGGTGGTACTGTCTCCGTGAATTGTTGTCAGTATAAGGACATCCCTCTTGTCCTTATATTTGACCAACAACATATTTTCGTTGCATATTCCCCTGCTTTCACCCCTTCTCATTACTTGGGCAATGTGCGTTTTTGGGAGGCCTCTTTGGTTCTTGCGCACAGTACCGCAAGCTGCTGTACCTCTTGAACCAAGGGCCTTAAACAGGGGGATGCTGGTGTAAAAGTTATCCACATAGAGGTGATAACCTTTATCCAGGAAGGGGTGCACTAAATCCCAGACAATTTTCCCACTAACACCTACGAGGGAGGGGGGGCATTCTGGCGGTTCAATTCTTGAATCCTTCCCTTCATAAACCCTAAACCTGTGGGTGTACCCTGAGGTGCTTTCACACAGTTTATACATTTTTATGCCATACCTTGCCCTCTTACTGGGAAGGTACTGGCGGAATTTAACCCTTCCTTTAAAATGTATAAGGGACTCGTCGATACAAATAAATTTTTCAGGGATGTACACCTCTTCAAATTTGGCACTGAAATGATCAATGACCGGCCTGACTTTGAATAGCCGGTCAAAGGTGGGATCATCTCTGGGTGGGCACTGTGCATTATCGGTGTAATGTATAAATTTAAGAATTGTCTCAAATCGAGTCCGGGTCATGGCCATACGGTAAAATGGAGTACTGTACAGAACATCTGTACTCCAATATTGCCTAATTTCTGGCTTTTTTACTATGCCCATATGAAACACCAGACCCCAAAACGTCATCATCTCTACTGCATCTACAGGGGTCCACCTAGCAAATGATGACGTGGGGTTTTGAGCAATAAACTGCTGGGCATATAAATTAGTTTGGTCCACCATTAAATTTATAAAATCATCAGAGAAAAATAATTTGAAAAAGTCAATTTCTCTGAGACCTGTGGAATCAAATTGGATTCCTGGCATGGCCAAAAACTCAGGAACCTGGGGCTCAAAATTGTCTGGTGGTGGGGTCCATACGAGATCAATTATTGGGGGGGGGGTCTCAGCTGCTCTACGGGGGCGTCTTTGAGGGGGTCCCTCATCAGCAGAGGAGGAAGAGGAGCTTAAGGCGAATCCTTCAAATTCCCCGCTTGCATCACTGGCTGTGTCAGAGTCAGAAGCAAGCATGGCATATGCCTCCTCCACTGAATACATTCTCCTGGATGACTGGGAGGACATTTGGGAGGACATTTGGGATGCCATTTTTATTTTTGTGTTACTGGTAGTGAAATGTTTCAACACGTGTATAGTGTAGGGGGGGGGTACAAACTTTATTTCAATCCGGGGGGTATGTAGTGTGTAGTGTGTATGTGGTGCAGAAAAAAAAAATACTTTATACCAATAAAAAAAAAAAAAAAATGAAGGGGTTAAAAATAAAAAATTGAAGGGGTTAAAAAAAAAAAAAAAAAAAAGGTCCTGCGCCAAAAATTGAGCACAGATGTTGGTCAGTAACGTCTGTCACTGAACAGCGCTCAAAGGCAACAGGAATTTGATAAAAAAAAAAAAAAAAATAGATCAACCCTGTGCCGAAAAAGATGATCAGTGATGTACGTCACTGATCAGCGCACAGCGGCCACAGGACACCCACAAAATCACAGTGTGTGTAAAAAAAAAATTAAAAAAAGACCCCACAGCACACACACACAAAAAAAAGGTGATCAGTGATGCGACACTGATTACCAGTGAGGTGCAGCAGGTGCACAACCTTTGGTGCAACTGACAGGTATATATAAAAAAAAAAAAACCTCTGTACCCCCAAAAAAGTTGCTGATCACCTCAGATATAGTGATCAGCACAAAAGGCGGGGGCAGCAGACACAAAATTTAGCACTCTCTATCACTCTCTGTCACTATCTCTCTCTATCTCTCTATCTCTCACTATCTATCACTCTATGACACTGCAGCAGCAGCACTGACAGGTATATCTATATATAAAAAAAAACCTGCGCCCCCAAAAAGTTGCTGATCAGTTAATTTATACTGATCAGCACAAAAGGAGGGGGCAGCAGTCAGTTATATAAAAAATATATAGCACAATCTGTCACTATCTCTCTCTATCTCTCTCTCTCTATCTCTCTCTATCTCTCTATAACTATCACACTGCAGCAGCACAAAATATAGCACTCTGTCACTAGGCCTCTCTATCTATCTCTCTCTCTCTATCTCTCTCTCTCTATCTATAACTATATCACACTGCAGCAGCACAAAATATAGCACTCTCTGACACTATCTCTCTCTCTATCTCTCTCTATCTCTCTCTATCTCTCTCTATCTCTCTATCTCTCTATCTATATATCTCTCTATCTAGCTAGTACACTGCAGCAGCACAATTTCACAGGAAGGCACAAGTAGCAACAGGATCCAGGAAGCAGTGATGAAGCAGCGATCAGCACTCTCTGACACTATCTCTCTCTCTATCTCTCTCTATCTCTCTCTATCTCTCTCTATCTCTCTATCTCTCTATCTCTCTATCTATCTCTCTATCTATCTAGCTAGTACACTGCAGCAGCACAATTTCACAGGAAGGCACAAGTAGCAACAGGATCCAGGAAGCAGTGATGAAGCAGCGATCAGGTAAGTATGGAGCAAGTATGGAGCAAGGTTCTGGTCAGTATGGCGGCAGGGGGGTACGGTGACCGCACTGCACGCTATTCCAGACCGGAATGGCGTCTGCAGTGCAGTCACCGTTAGTTTAAATCCCCCTCCTTGGCTGTGATTGGTCCGTCGGTCCGACGAACCAATCACGGCCTTTGGGGGCGGGCGGGGTGAGGTGACACCAGTGTCACCCTTACACCCCGCGGTGATTGGTGCTGTACTTTACAGCACCAATCACCTCCGATCCCGTGTCACCGGCGAACGTTATTCGCCGGTGACACAGGAAAACGCTGTAATTGGCTGTTCACACTGAACAGCCAATCACAGCGATCGCCGACGGGGGGGCGGCATCGCAGCCCCCCCTGGGCATGCACGGACATGTCTGCTGTCAGGGACAGCAGACATGTTGAAACTGTCACCGCGTCTATAGACGCGGTGACAGTTTAAATCCATGACGTACATTTACGCCATGTGTCGGGAAGTGCTTCCCGACCATGACGTAAATGTACGTCAAATGTCGGGAAGGGGTTAAACTTTAAACTAATTTTGAAGTTTTATTTATTTTAATGGTTATTTTATGGTGGCCAGAAAGAACGGCTAAAACTTATTAAGCTCCACCCCCCAAACTAACTTGCGTAAATCAGCCTAACTCAGAAAACGGTATCCACTCAACCTACAACATTGACTACCCACCCATCCGGGTGGGTTCGCAGTCCCCGAGCGGGTAATCCAGCGAAAGGCCTAAGCCAACGAGAGGCGAGCGCACCGAAAAACAAGCCAATTCCGCAACTACCAAAACGTAATAACTAATCTAAAATCTATGAACTTGCCGTTCTTTCCCGCCAATCAGCTAACGCGATTAACACCAAGACCAACCCCCCCCAAAACAAAAACAATTAGGGAAGGGAGGGCGGGAAATTTTTCTGAGAAGAGAGGGAGACTCCTCCCCCTGCATCCCATATTAACCCAGCTAAGCTGCCAAACACCATGTCCCTATTGGACACTCCGAGTCACATGCTTACCCTAAGCCTACACCCAGCTTCATCATGTTTAATACACTACATGGCTATGCAGCCATTTCGTTGTCCTAAACATCATATCAGCAGATGTGTGACCTTAGCATGTAAATTGATGTACTTATACTTCTACATAACCTTATCTAAAATAAAGACTCGGAGACATGGATTTGGCAGAATTTGTTAGCTGAGTTTATTTAAACTTTAAACTAATTTTGAAGTTTTATTTATTTTAATGGTTATTTTATGGTGGCCAGAAAGAACGGCTAAAACTTATTAAGCTCCACCCCCCAAACTAACTTGCGTAAATCAGCCTAACTCAGAAAACGGTATCCACTCAACCTACAACATTGACTACCCACCCATCCGGGTGGGTTCGCAGTCCCCGAGCGGGTAATCCAGCGAAAGGCCTAAGCCAACGAGAGGCGAGCGCACCGAAAAACAAGCCAATTCCGCAACTACCAAAACGTAATAACTAATCTAAAATCTATGAACTTGCCGTTCTTTCCCGCCAATCAGCTAACGCGATTAACACCAAGACCAACCCCCCCCCCCAAAACAAAAACAATTAGGGAAGGGAGGGCGGGAAATTTTTCTGAGAAGAGAGGGAGACTCCTCCCCCTGCATCCCATATTAACCCAGCTAAGCTGCCAAACACCATGTCCCTATTGGACACTCCGAGTCACATGCTTACCCTAAGCCTACACCCAGCTTCATCATGTTTAATACACTACATGGCTATGCAGCCATTTCGTTGTCCTAAACATCATATCAGCAGATGTGTGACCTTAGCATGTAAATTGATGTACTTATACTTCTACATAACCTTATCTAAAATAAAGACTCGGAGACATGGATTTGGCAGAATTTGTTAGCTGAGTTTATTTAAACTTTAAACTAATTTTGAAGTTTTATTTATTTTAATGGTTATTTTATGGTGGCCAGAAAGAACGGCTAAAACTTATTAAGCTCCACCCCCCAAACTAACTTGCGTAAATCAGCCTAACTCAGAAAACGGTATCCACTCAACCTACAACATTGACTACCCACCCATCCAGGTGGGTTCGCAGTCCCCGAGCGGGTAATCCAGCGAAAGGCCTAAGCCAACGAGAGGCGAGCGCACCGAAAAACAAGCCAATTCCGCAACTACCAAAACTTAATAACTAATCTAAAATCTATAAACTTGCCGTTCTTTCCCGCCAAAGCGGGGCTCCGGTCCCGGAGACCCCGCCCCGCCACCATACTATTGAACCGAAGCTACCACGATCAGCAGATCCTCCACAAATATCCGCAAACCTGCTGTCACAGGTCGCCGCCGCGGGACACGGCGGGTGGTCTACTCACCCGTCCGTGCCCGTCGGCGGCTGTCCTGTGTGCAGGGATCCCCTGGAGGCGGCAGCAGGCGGCGGGAGTCTGGGGCTGTGTCCGGCGGCAGAGTGAGCCAGGGGCGCTGTGGGGAGCCGCAGTATACTCAGGCAGCGCCGGGAGGCCGGCGCCGCCATCTTTGTTAAGGGCTGCAGTATGGGCAAAATACCATTGGCCAAGTTGGAAGGTGTTCCTGGCTTTCCTGACACTCTGGCCAATGGCAGCTATTCCCTAGGTACTTAGGGAGGCTGTCTAGGCAAATCTGTGTCAGAACAAAAAGTCTCTCGAGACAGCTGCTCCTTTGGGACCCTCCTGACCTCCATAGTGCCTTGGTATTCCCAATCTGGTCCTGTGCTCCGTGGTCACAGCTCAGCACCTCAGTTCACCGTTCCAGTCCGGTCCTGCTCGTTGCTCCTCTCCGAAGATTTCGGATCCATCCCAGCCATTTTCCTGCTACCAACTGCAAGTACTACCCACTGGTCTCCTCCACTCTCCGCATACCCCGTCATCAACAGTTTTATTTGTTTCTGCAAGAACTTATTGCTTCATATTATTTCTGCAAGAACTTATTGCTTCATATTATTTCTGCAAGAACTTATTGCTTCATATTATTTCCGCAAGGACTTATTGCCCCCATATTATTTCCGCAAGAACCTATTGCTCCCAGTTTATGTTGTCCTCCCATTCTCCTCAAAGAAGTATTTGAGTGTTTCCATTTATGAACAAATCATTTATTAAACCTGCTCGTTTCAACCCCACCTCTCCTGATTCCTCTGTGGCCCCAGTACCTCACACGATTCCATCCGATCCTCCGCTCGTGACAGTTTGTTCTGACCCAATGGATTCGAGTGGGGCTCAGGGAATCCCCACAGACCTTCTGCAGGGAATCATGCAACGGCTGGAACAGCTAGAGGCCTCTCAGCGGCAAGTCGCCCAGTTTCTACAGAATCTCACGCCTCCACAGCCCCCTCCAGCCGTCTCGACTCCTTCATCCTCAGCGGCTCAGGCTGGTTCTTCCACTGACCCTGTCCCTGCCATGGTTCCAGGACATTTACACCTACCTCCTCCGAATAAATATGACGGAACTCCAAAAGCATGCCGTGGATTCTTGAACCAGTGTGATGTGCATTTCACCCTCCAGCCATCCAACTTTCCTACACCCAAATCTCAAGTGGCCTACATAGTGTCACTACTCTCCGGCCCAGCTCTGGACTGGGTATCCCCACTATGGGAACGGTCGGATCCCCTACTCTCCGACTACCCTGCATTTATTGCCACCTTCCGACGGATCTTCGACGAACCAGGGAGAGTATCCTCTGCAGCCTCAGAAATTCTGAGAATATGCCAGGGAGGCCGTCCTGTAGGTCAATACATTGTCCAGTTCCAAACATTAGCCTCTGAATTGAAATGGAACGAAGAAGCCCTGGTATCGGCCTTTTGGAATGGTTTGTCCAGTCGCCTTAAAGATGAACTTTCCACACGTGACATGCCCACGACTTTAGATGAACTAATTTCTCTATGCAACAAGATGGACCTCCGTTATCAAGAACGTCAATTGGAGAGGAGCAGAGCTGAACGTCTCAAATTTCGCCCATCTCCAAGTCCTAGTGCTGTGCCTAAAACCAGTCCATCCTCGACTTTGCCACCTGAAGAACCTATGCAGGTAAACCGATTCCGCCTGTCCCAGGAAGAAAAGACCCGGCGCAGAAAGGAGAATCTATGCATGTACTGCGGATCCTCTTCTCATCTGCTCTCTTCCTGTCCCAAGCGTCCGGGAAACGATCTCTCCTAATCGCCAAGGGAGGGGTTCGATTAGGAGTTCTTGTCACTACTCCCACATCTTCAGATTCCACCATTCTCGTCACCCTCGTTACCCCTCAGAGGGGGGTCAGAATTAGAGCACTCCTGGATTCTGGGGCAGCCGGGAATTTTTTATCATCTAAATTCGCCTCACAGTATTCTCTACCATTCCATTCCTGGGTCACATCCTGTCTAGTACCGGCTTCGAGATGGATCCTGAAAAAGTAAAGGCGATTCAAGATTGGACCAGGCCAAGTACGCTAAAGGGTATCCAGAGATTCCTTGGATTCTCAAATTATTACAGACGCTTCATACGCAACTTTTCTACCATAGCCGCTCCCCTCACTACGCTCACCCGAAAGGGGTCTGATCCATCAAAATGGTCCACAGCGGCTGTCGCAGCCTTCCAACAGCTAAAACAAGCATTTGTGTCCGCACCCATTCTCCTCCAACCTGACGTCCACAAACCTTTCTATTTGGAGGTTGATGCATCTTCAGTAGGAGTGGGAGCCATCCTGTCCCAAAAAGATGAAAATCAGTGTTTACGTCCTTGTGCCTATTTTTCTAAAAAATTTCTACCGGCCGAGAAGAATTACCCCATTGGGGAACAGGAACTCTTAGCTGTCAAGTTAGCCTTCGAGGAGTGGCGATATCTTCTGGAAGGCGCCTATCATAAGATTACCGTCTATTCAGATCACAAGAATCTTTCATTCCTCCGGAAGATCCAATGTCTCACCTCTCGTCAAGCTCGGTGGGCGATGTTCTTTGAGCGTTATAACTTTCACATCACACATCGCCCCGGGTCTCAGAACTGCAAAGCAGATGCCTTATCTCGCTCATTCGATTCTGTGACAGAAACAGAGGAGACTTCCCAGCCTCAACCCATTCTTAATCCTCTTGTATTTGCTCAAGTTCATACTCAGCCTGTCCCTCCTACTGGGAGAACATTCGTCCCACCAGACCTGCGCAAGAAACTCCTGTTGTGGGCTCACTCCTCTCGATTTGCAGGTCATCCAGGAACACAGAAGACCTTAATGTTCCTTCAAAGATCATACTGGTGGCCATCCATGCGGACTGACGTGGCTAACTTTGTCTCCTCATGTGTTAAGTGCGCCCAACATAAAACATCTCGGGTAGCGCCCGCTGGAACCCTTCTGTCACTTCCTGTTCCTACCCAACCATGGACGCACTTGTCCATGGACTTTATATCAGAATTACCACCCTCAAAAGGGCATACCGTGATCTGGGTTGTGGTAGACAGATTTTCAAAAATGGCACACTTCATCCCATTAAAATCTCTCCCATCAGCTCCCGCCTTGGCACATCTCTTCATCAACACGATCTTCAAACTCCACGGACTCCCAACCGAGATCGTGTCGGATCGGGGAGTGCAATTCGTAGCTAGATTCTGGAAGTCTCTATGTTCCACGGTTCAGGTTAAGCTTAAGTACTCCACTGCCTACCATCCACAGACCAACGGTCAAACCGAGCGTGTTAACCAAGACCTAGAGGCCTTCCTAAGACTTTTCATCTCCTCTTCACAGGATGACTGGGTAGACTTGTTGCCATGGGCCGAATATGCTCACAATAATTCCTTCCATTCCTCTTCCGGTACCACCCCGTTCTTTACCGTTTTCGGCAGACATCCACGATCTCCAGACTTCTCAAGCCTACCTACTCCCGATGTGCCAGCAGTGACATCCACTATACGACATTTTTCCAAGATTTGGTCCGATGTACACAACTTCCTCTTGAAAACGTCTGCCCGATACAAGAGGTCTGCCGACAGAAAAAGAAGAGCCGTCCCTATTCTCAAGGTTGGGGACCGTGTATGGCTCTCAACCCGTAATCTACGCCTTCGGTTACCATCCATGAAGCTAGCTCCTCGCTTTATTGGTCCTTACCGTATCATCCAAGTCATTAATCCCGTGGCTTATAGACTACATCTCCCTGCTTCCATGAAAGTGGCGAATTCCTTTCATATTTCACTTCTCAAGCCTTTAAGATTGAATTCCTTTCAGAAGAAAGTGCCCAGACCTCCCCTAGTTGAAGCAGAGAAAGATGCGGAATTCTAAGTGAAAAGAATCTTGGACTGTCGTCATCGCAATTCTCAGTTACAGTATCTGGTAGAATGGTCTGGATACGGCCCTGAGGAAAACTCGTGGGTAGAAGCAACGGATCTCCATGCTCCTCGCCTCGTCAAGCAGTTTTTCCGCAGGAATCCTCACAAATCTCGACTGTGCCCGGTGGTCACCCGAAAAGGGGAGGGTACTGTCACAGGTCGCCGCCGCGGGACACGGCGGGTGGTCTACTCACCCGTCCGTGCCCGTCGGCGGCTGTCCTGTGTGCAGGGATCCCCTGGAGGCGGCAGCAGGCGGCGGGAGTCTGGGGCTGTGTCCGGCGGCAGAGTGAGCCAGGGGCGCTGTGGGGAGCCGCAGTATACTCAGGCAGCGCCGGGAGGCCGGCGCCGCCATCTTTGTTAAGGGCTGCAGTATGGGCAAAATACCATTGGCCAAGTTGGAAGGTGTTCCTGGCTTTCCTGACACTCTGGCCAATGGCAGCTATTCCCTAGGTACTTAGGGAGGCTGTCTAGGCAAATCTGTGTCAGAACAAAAAGTCTCTCGAGACAGCTGCTCCTTTGGGACCCTCCTGACCTCCATAGTGCCTTGGTATTCCCAATCTGGTCCTGTGCTCCGTGGTCACAGCTCAGCACCTCAGTTCACCGTTCCAGTCCGGTCCTGCTCGTTGCTCCTCTCCGAAGATTTCGGATCCATCCCAGCCATTTTCCTGCTACCAACTGCAAGTACTACCCACTGGTCTCCTCCACTCTCCGCATACCCCGTCATCAACAGTTTTATTTGTTTCTGCAAGAACTTATTGCTTCATATTATTTCTGCAAGAACTTATTGCTTCATATTATTTCTGCAAGAACTTATTGCTTCATATTATTTCCGCAAGGACTTATTGCCCCCATATTATTTCCGCAAGAACCTATTGCTCCCAGTTTATGTTGTCCTCCCATTCTCTTTAAAGAAGTATTTGAGTGTTTCCATTTATGAACAAATCATTTATTAAACCTGCTCGTTTCAACCCCACCTTTCCTGATTCCTCTGTGGCCCCAGTACCTCACACGATTCCATCCGATCCTCCGCTCGTGACAGTTTGTTCTGACCCAATGGATTCGAGTGGGGCTCAGGGAATCCCCACAGACCTTCTGCAGGGAATCATGCAACGGCTGGAACAGCTAGAGGCCTCTCAGCGGCAAGTCGCCCAGTTTCTACAGAATCTCACGCCTCCACAGCCCCCTCCAGCCGTCTCGACTCCTTCATCCTCAGCGGCTCAGGCTGGTTCTTCCACTGACCCTGTCCCTGCCATGGTTCCAGGACATTTACACCTACCTCCTCCGAATAAATATGACGGAACTCCAAAAGCATGCCGTGGATTCTTGAACCAGTGTGATGTGCATTTCACCCTCCAGCCATCCAACTTTCCTACACCCAAATCTCAAGTGGCCTACATAGTGTCACTACTCTCCGGCCCAGCTCTGGACTGGGTATCCCCACTATGGGAACGGTCGGATCCCCTACTCTCCGACTACCCTGCATTTATTGCCACCTTCCGACGGATCTTCGACGAACCAGGGAGAGTATCCTCTGCAGCCTCAGAAATTCTGAGAATACGCCAGGGAGGCCGTCCTGTAGGTCAATACATTGTCCAGTTCCAAACATTAGCCTCTGAATTGAAATGGAACGAAGAAGCCCTGGTATCGGCCTTTTGGAATGGTTTGTCCAGTCGCCTTAAAGATGAACTTTCCACACGTGACATGCCCACGACTTTAGATGAACTAATTTCTCTATGCAACAAGATGGACCTCCGTTATCAAGAACGTCAATTGGAGAGGAGCAGAGCTGAACGTCTCAAATTTCGCCCATCTCCAGGTCCTAGTGCTGTGCCTAAAACCAGTCCATCCTCGACTTTGCCACCTGAAGAACCTATGCAGGTAAACCGATTCCGCCTGTCCCAGGAAGAAAAGACCCGGCGCAGAAAGGAGAATCTATGCATGTACTGCGGATCCTCTTCTCATCTGCTCTCTTCCTGTCCCAAGCGTCCGGGAAACGATCTCTCCTAATCGCCAAGGGAGGGGTTCGATTAGGAGTTCTTGTCACTACTCCCACATCTTCAGATTCCACCATTCTCGTCACCCTCGTTACCCCTCAGAGGGGGGTCAGAATTAGAGCACTCCTGGATTCTGGGGCAGCCGGGAATTTTTTATCATCTAAATTCGCCTCACAGTATTCTCTACCATTCCATTCCTGGGTCACATCCTGTCTAGTACCGGCTTCGAGATGGATCCTGAAAAAGTAAAGGCGATTCAAGATTGGACCAGGCCAAGTACGCTAAAGGGTATCCAGAGATTCCTTGGATTCTCAAATTATTACAGACGCTTCATATGCAACTTTTCTACCATAGCCGCTCCCCTCACTACGCTCACCCGAAAGGGGTCTGATCCATCAAAATGGTCCACAGCGGCTGTCGCAGCCTTCCAACAGCTAAAACAAGCATTTGTGTCCGCACCCATTCTCCTCCAACCTGACGTCCACAAACCTTTCTATTTGGAGGTTGATGCATCTTCAGTAGGAGTGGGAGCCATCCTGTCCCAAAAAGATGAAAATCAGTGTTTACGTCCTTGTGCCTATTTTTCTAAAAAATTTCTACCGGCCGAGAAGAATTACCCCATTGGGGAACAGGAACTCTTAGCTGTCAAGTTAGCCTTCGAGGAGTGGCGATATCTTCTGGAAGGCGCCTATCATAAGATTACCGTCTATTCAGATCACAAGAATCTTTCATTCCTCCGGAAGATCCAATGTCTCACCTCTCGTCAAGCTCGGTGGGCGATGTTCTTTGAGCGTTTTAACTTTCACATCACATATCGCCCCGGGTCTCAGAACTGCAAAGCAGATGCCTTATCTCGCTCATTCGATTCTGTGACAGAAACAGAGGAGACTTCCCAGCCTCAACCCATTCTTAATCCTCTTGTATTTGCTCAAGTTCATACTCAGCCTGTCCCTCCTACTGGGAGAACATTCGTCCCACCAGACCTGCGCAAGAAACTCCTGTTGTGGGCTCACTCCTCTCGATTTGCAGGTCATCCAGGAACACAGAAGACCTTAATGTTCCTTCAAAGATCATACTGGTGGCCATCCATGCGGACTGACGTGGCTAACTTTGTCTCCTCATGTGTTAAGTGCGCCCAACATAAGACATCTCGGGTAGCGCCCGCTGGAACCCTTCTGCCACTTCCTGTTCCTACCCAACCATGGACGCACTTGTCCATGGACTTTATATCAGAATTACCACCCTCAAAAGGGCATACCGTGATCTGGGTTGTGGTAGACAGATTTTCAAAAATGGCACACTTCATCCCATTAAAATCTCTCCCATCAGCTCCCGCCTTGGCACATCTCTTCATCAACACGATCTTCAAACTCCACGGACTCCCAACCGAGATCGTGTCGGATCGGGGAGTGCAATTCGTAGCTAGATTCTGGAAGTCTCTATGTTCCACGGTTCAGGTTAAGCTTAAGTACTCCACTGCCTACCATCCACAGACCAACGGTCAAACCAAGCGTGTTAACCAAGACCTAGAGGCCTTCCTAAGACTTTTCATCTCCTCTTCACAGGATGACTGGGTAGACTTGTTGCCATGGGCCGAATATGCTCACAATAATTCCTTCCATTCCTCTTCCGGTACCACCCCGTTCTTTACCGTTTTCGGCAGACATCCACGATCTCCAGACTTCTCAAGCCTACCTACTCCCGATGTGCCAGCAGTGACATCCACTATACGACATTTTTCCAAGATTTGGTCCGATGTACACAACTTCCTCTTGAAAACGTCTGCCCGATACAAGAGGTCTGCCGACAGAAAAAGAAGAGCCGTCCCTATTCTCAAGGTTGGGGACCGTGTATGGCTCTCAACCCGTAATCTACGCCTTCGGTTACCATCCATGAAGCTAGCTCCTCGCTTTATTGGTCCTTACCGTATCATCCAAGTCATTAATCCCGTGGCTTATAGACTACATCTCCCTGCTTCCATGAAAGTGGCGAATTCCTTTCATATTTCACTTCTCAAGCCTTTAAGATTGAATTCCTTTCAGAAGAAAGTGCCCAGACCTCCCCTAGTTGAAGCAGAGAAAGATGCGGAATTCGAAGTGAAAAGAATCTTGGACTGTCGTCATCGCAATTCTCAGTTACAGTATCTGGTAGAATGGTCTGGATACGGCCCTGAGGAAAACTCGTGGGTAGAAGCAACGGATCTCCATGCTCCTCGCCTCGTCAAGCAGTTTTTCCGCAGGAATCCTCACAAATCTCGACTGTGCCCGGTGGTCACCCGAAAAGGGGAGGGTACTGTCACAGGTCGCCGCCGCGGGACACGGCGGGTGGTCTACTCACCCGTCCGTGCCCGTCGGCGGCTGTCCTGTGTGCAGGGATCCCCTGGAGGCGGCAGCAGGCGGCGGGAGTCTGGGGCTGTGTCCGGCGGCAGAGTGAGCCAGGGGCGCTGTGGGGAGCCGCAGTATACTCAGGCAGCGCGGGGAGGCCGGCGCCGCCATCTTTGTTAAGGGCTGCAGTATGGGCAAAATACCATTGGCCAAGTTGGAAGGTGTTCCTGGCTTTCCTGACACTCTGGCCAATGGCAGCTATTCCCTAGGTACTTAGGGAGGCTGTCTAGGCAAATCTGTGTCAGAACAAAAAGTCTCTCGAGACAGCTGCTCCTTTGGGACCCTCCTGACCTCCATAGTGCCTTGGTATTCCCAATCTGGTCCTGTGCTCCGTGGTCACAGCTCAGCACCTCAGTTCACCGTTCCAGTCCGGTCCTGCTCGTTGCTCCTCTCCGAAGATTTCGGATCCATCCCAGCCATTTTCCTGCTACCAACTGCAAGTACTACCCACTGGTCTCCTCCACTCTCCGCATACCCCGTCATCAACAGTTTTATTTGTTTCTGCAAGAACTTATTGCTTCATATTATTTCTGCAAGAACTTATTGCTTCATATTATTTCTGCAAGAACTTATTGCTTCATATTATTTCCGCAAGGACTTATTGCCCCCATATTATTTCCGCAAGAACCTATTGCTCCCAGTTTATGTTGTCCTCCCATTCTCCTCAAAGAAGTATTTGAGTGTTTCCATTTATGAACAAATCATTTATTAAACCTGCTCGTTTCAACCCCACCTCTCCTGATTCCTCTGTGTCCCCAGTACCTCACACGATTCCATCCGATCCTCCGCTCGTGACACCTGCCTTGACAAGATGTATCCCGTCAGGCCTATAAAGCTGGTGAAACCTGAATCTAATCCTCTCATGTGGCACCACAGCACCACCAGCCTGTAGAACCCAACGAGCCACAGCTGTGTTCAGCTTTTTCCTGGCTTCGTCAATCCCACGACAGTCCCTGGCACCTCTCCAATACAGGCGGGGAACTATAAATGACCATATCAGGGTGCAAGTGGGCCATGCGGCCCCAATGGCGGCCAGATCTCCCAGGATCAAGGCCCTTAACTCTAATTGTGACATCTTTCCAGGATCATTGCCGCCCAAATGAAGTACCAACACTTCTGGCAGGCCAAAAATCTTCACCTTCATAAGAAGAAAAGCCCTTAGCTCGCGCCAGGACATCTAACTCCAAGCCAACGCACACGCTGGCAGCCAACCACCACCGGACCTTCGCCTGACTCCATGAGCCTGCCTGCCCAATAGACAAATGAATGACCTACCACCCACACCCTCACGTTGTCGAAGCCCACACCTGAAGGAAAAAATGGATGAGATGGATTACTATGGATTCTTAAAAGGACAGGAATGAACATTTTAAGGGAGGATCTGCCAAAAGAAAAAATTTGTTTGTTGCACAATTTGGTGCGGTAGCACTGCTTCAATAGCAATTGAAGCCACTCCTAGACACAAAAGGTAAGAAACACACATAGGGAGGGAAAGGTAGTGGAAGGGTATCGGAAAGAAAGGGATTACTCGGCCGGAGGAAAAAACGTCTGAACCTGCTGAGGGACTCTTAATTGGAGCCAGATTAGCCGAATTAATAAACCGAATTCAGTCCGTCAGGTCAGGCAAAAAAGCGTGAAAACTCCGGACGCTGGCCCAACAACAGAGCGTAGCTAATCCCCGAGTAGGAAACAGGCGGGCTGGGGTAACATAGGAATACAACCAAACAGCTGGAAACCAAACACACACAGACTAACCGGGCAGGAGATGCGGACGTATGTACTTTCTATAGCTCGCAGAGCGCCATCTACCCAATGCCTTGATGTCTCTATCTTGCCAACCTGCCCTAGCTGCTGATGTTGCCGCACCTATTCTAAAGGAGTGGGTGCCAAAATCCCCTGCTGCCAAGCCCAAGCTCTCCAAACAATGCCTCATCATCCAGTCAAATTGGTACCTGGTCAAAGGTAGCCCATCATAGTGCAACAGCCAAGACCCATCCGAATCCGGTCGCACTAGCTCGTATTGCCCTGCCAGAGCTACCGGGCAGATAGATACCGGCAAAACAGGAGGCATTGACACCCACTTTCCCTTTGCTAACTGATCTGTTTTTGAGCGCCGAATCCTGCACCAAAGCGCCTGCCTCTCTATCCGTATGTCCGATGCCAGCAATTGAGAATCCCTATGCTTAGAAGGAGCAACCAGTTCAAGTATTCTAAAAGCCCCATGAAATGCAACTGAAAAGGCTAAACGAAATAACAGAGTTTCAAACGCAGACTCAGCATGGCAAGCTACTTTATCTAATAAGGAAGGGAGAATTGAAGCATCGATGGGACGCCTGCTGTCGGGGGCCACCGGGGCTCTACGCAACCAGCCTCTCATAGCTCTACGCACCAAGAAGCCTTTGGTAAAGTCAGGGAGCCCTTTTAGCTGAGCAAATAAGGCTATTCCTGCCAAATAACTAACTGCTACCGCCCTGGATTTGCCTGAGTTGTAAAGTTTCCAGAGAAAAGATAGCAGAAGTCTACCTGGCTGCGCAGACCCTCCGGAGAAAGCTTCCCATTCCGACCAAGCCTGGCGGTACTTCCTAAGCGTAGCCGGCGCTACCGACAGTTCCGCTAGGCCCTCCATTCCGGCCTGATGACCTGCCAAACATAAGGAGGGCACGAAACCCCGAAAGCGTCAGCCCCTGGCACTAGCTTACGAAAACGCTCCCACTGAAACCGGGAAAGCGCATCTGCAACCTCGTTCTGAACACCAGGAACATGCCTCGCCTTAAACAAGATGTTGAACCGCAAACACTGTAGCGACAGCTGCCCCAGGACCCTCAGCACCAGAATAGATTTAGCCTTCTGGTTATTAATTGCGTGGACAACGCTGTAGTTGTCACACCAAAAAGTACGCTGCGATTCGCCAAGCAAGGCCCCCAAATCTCGATTGCCACCATGATCGGGAAAAGCTCAAGAAGCAGCATATCCCTGTTAAGGCCCTCTCTCAACCACTCCTCAGGCCAAGCCTCTGCGCACCATCTCCCATCTAGGTAGCACCCAAATCCTGTGGAACCCGCAGCGTCAGTGAAGAGTTGCAACCTGGAGCTATCCACCATCGGAGCCAACCAAATGCGAATGCCATTGAAATCCTCTAAAAACGAGGACCAGATGACAAGGTCACGCTTGATCTCAGTTGACAGGCGCACAAAATGGTGAGCTCTTTTAACTCCAGCAGTGGATCGCTCCAACTTGCGACAAACTAACCGTCCCATTGGTATAACTTTGCAAGCAAAGTTAAGCTGGCCCAGAAGGGACTGAGCCTGACGCAATGTCACCTTGCGAGACCCCTTGCACTGCGCGATGGCCTCCCTCAGCTTCTCCACCTTGTCTGGAGGCAAACAACAACAGCCTGCCTCCGTGTCAATCTGGATCCCCAAGAAAGACAGGCAGGTAGTGGGGCCCTCAGTCTTTTCATCAGCAATGGGCACGCCAAATTTAGCAAAAATGTCCCGTAAGCTGAGCAAGATGCACTCACATTGATCGGAGCCTGCAGGTCCCACGCAGAGGAAGTCGTCGAGAAAATGAGCGATCCCGCTCAAACCCGAGGACCTCTCCACGCACCAATGCAAAAAGGTACTGAACCTTTCAAAGAATGCACAGGAAACTGAACACCCCATTGGCAAACATTTGTCAATGAAGTATTCATCCCCCATGCGGAAGCCCATGTACCTAAAAGCATTGGGATGTACCGGTAAAAGACGGAATGCCGATTCAATGTAAATTTTTGCCAAAAGAGCTCCTGGACCATAGGACCGGACCATCGCGAGTGCATCATCAAAAGACTGGTAAGTTACCGAACAGCATTCGAATGGAATGGCATCGTTAACTGAAAATCCAACCGGATAGGATAGGTGTTGGATTAGCCTAAACTTACCCGGATCCTTTTTTGGCACCACACCGACAGGTGAAATGATCATGTCAGCAATCGGAGGTGACAAAAAGGGGCCCGCCATGCGACCCAAGTGTACCTTCATGACCTTCTCCCTTAAAACTGAAGAATGGGATCTTGCTGATTGCAGATTCCTAAACGCCCCCCCTTTAACTTCACCCCTAACTGGCAAACTGAAACCAACAGAAAAACCTTTTAACAAAAACTCTGCAGCTTCCCTGTCAGGATAACTTTGAAGCCATGGGGACATGGCCTTAACACAAACCGGTGTCACTGCCCTAGCGAGCAGAGCCTGAGGAGGGAGGTCTATTTGAAGTCGCGGGACCCGCCCCTCTGGAGGGGCGGCCCCCTCGAAAGCAGCTGGACGAAGGGTGACTGCCAGAACAAGTGATGCATATATGCTTGTAACGGCAACGCTGACCCATATTGCAGAAGGAATTATTAAAAGCATAACACTTCCCTCTAGTTGACCCCGGAGCAAATGATCTACCCCCCGGTGTAAAACGCTTAGCCGCCGAGCTATCCGTGATAGCCCTCTGAGGCGTATTGCTCGGGGGTGCTGCAGGCGCCGGAGGCCGACCACTATCAGTCACTTCCGAGTGAACCCTGGCAACCTCCATCCAAACCTCCACATCTTTACAACCAAAATCTATTATGTGTAAGCAATCCTGCTTGCGCCTAAACTGCTCATCATACTTCCTCCAGGCAACCCCACCGTACCTTCTGTACATATCGTGGACCATATGAATATAGCGAATAATGTTCATATGCTCCTCCGGCCTATCCTCCAAGTAGCATGCCGCAAATACACAGAAACCGGATAACCAGTTATCATAGGATCTGAAAGCTTCGGAACCAACACCCCCTTTCGCCTTTGCAGCCTTATGGGCTTTCTTTGCCTCGTCTGTCAAGCTGAATAAATCCACAAAGTCACCCTTCTGGATTTTCTTCCGACAGCTTTCCCGAAGGCCTCGGAGGACTGCAGTATAGTCGCAGTGCACCACACTAGGTAGATTCCTACGCTTCCTTTCCCTCCTGGAAATTGAAGCTAGGCGCTTGCGCTTGTCACCCTTTCTACGCTTCCCAGCCTCCTTCTTAGCGTACTTAGCTGCCCTCTTACGAGCTTTAGCTGCACTACCCACATCAGATCCCCCAGGGGAAGAAGAGGAGGAAGAGGAGGAGTAGCGCGAGGAATGAGAGCCCCCAGAGGATGAGCCCGAACTTGACCCCCTTTCGCCATCTGATGAACCATCACCTGATGTTCCAGCCTGCTCTTCCCACGTATCATCATCATCATCATCGTCGTCGACATCCGTGTCCACTAAGTTGACTGTCACTTCCTTCTTTCCTCGACTCCGACCGGTAGCCTCACCACCTGTGGGAACACAAGAAGGGGGCCCCGGGGACCGCGAGCGCCTATTGCGCTTGGGCTGCCTGCGTGACGGACCAGGTCCAGACTCCACAAAACCGCTCTCATCCTCAGCCACTACAGGAGTCTGCACACGACCAAATGCCCTCACAAACTCAGAGCAGCCTGGTATAGGCTCAAACACACTCTGCCCACTGCTACCTGCACCCCCTTCTCCATCAGGCCTGCCCTCCAATAAGGGAGCAAGGGCACCAGCCATTGAGGACAACGCTGCAGAGAGCAAAGCAGGGTCAGAAGAGGCAGAGGACGCACCCCCACCAGAGGCCTCAGCAGCTGAATCAGCCCCATGTCGGCCGCCGCGAGTTGATGCTCTCCCCCTTGCCTGACCCCGACCCGCTGCCCCAGCAGCTCTATTAACCCCTGATGGCACCGGCTCCTGTCTTTCCCATGATGGCCTATAGCCATAAAAAGGAGTATCCGGGTCAGGAGCAGGCTCCACTGGCAAATCCACCTCAGGCTGAGCCTGTCCCTGCCTGACGCCAGCTCTCCCTGACACTGCAGCCCTGTTGCCTGCACCGCCACGCCCCCTTGCACTCCCAGGCCTAGCCGCCATTACGCCGCGCTGACGCGACTCCTCCGCGGCTAATGGCTGCCTCCCGCCTCCGGCACCGCTAGCAAGAACCCCAGCCGGAGCGGAGGCCCCAGCACTACGCCGGGCACCTCTCGCATAGCTGCGCCCGCCGCGTGACGCGGCCGCGCCGCGACCCCTCCCAGCCCTACCCGCAGACAGCACAGCAGTCGCCGTCCTCCTTCCCTGACCAGCGACCACCGCCCGACCGCGAGCAGGGATCAAGGCGGCATCAGCGGCTACCTCTGCACCCACCGGAGCCTCACTCCCGGCAGGGCCCTCACCCACTTCAGCCGCAAAACGAGCAGGCTGCATGGCGGCGCGCCTGGGACGCTGGGGAGCTGGCCTAGACATGGCAACAGGTACAAGCAGCGCACAAATCACCTAAAATTACCCTCAAACACCTCACAAACCCCAGCTAATAACCACAGCACACTCCTCTCCAAACTATACCTCAAACCTCCCACAAAAACCCTATGTAATACCACAGATTCTCACAGAAAAAAACAAGCACAACCACTCACCTCAAATTTTTCTGAGAAGAGAGGGAGACTCCTCCCCCTGCATCCCATATTAACCCAGCTAAGCTGCCAAACACCATGTCCCTATTGGACACTCCGAGTCACATGCTTACCCTAAGCCTACACCCAGCTTCATCAGGTTTAATACACTACATGGCTATGCAGCCATTTCGTTGTCCTTACCTCTGACTATATCGATATCACTTTATTTCTTGGCCCCTTTTTTTAATGCAGGCATGAAAATGGAATTAAATATTTTAATAACAGTTTTTGGGCAGATTGACTACTCAGTAATATAGCACAATTAAGGGGGAATTCAATGCCGGACGCTATTTCCAACAGGGGATATAGCGCCCCCTGCCTATTCAATGCTGCCATTTACGACAACATTGAAGGCTGATTGACAAAACAGATCCGACTTTAAAACAAGTCGGATCTGTTTTGACGTACACGGCCGCTGATTGACAAATTCACACCTGGTTTTTGTCAATCTGCTGCTGTTTTTGCCGACGCGCCCACTTTCCGACACGACAGTTGGAACGTTGAATTCTGACTGTTATATTACTGTCGAGCTGAGTGAAAACGGCCTGGGATTCTCACTGTCGGAATTCCGGATTGAATACTTCCCTTTGTTCTAGTTGGTATAAAGAATACAGTGGTTGGGAGAAAAAGGCTGTATTTGTGCACCAAGCTAGGTAAAGACAATAACCAAAAACATTGTGTTTTGGTCAATTCATTTTGGTAGAAACAAAAAAAAAAAAAATATATAAAAACTTGATTGATATTGTAATAAACTATTGGTATTGCTACAGTATACATTGGCAGGAAATGGCTGTAATGACAAGTATAGGAAACTACTGTATATAAGGAGGGTCTGAATTGAGCCAAAAACAAATAGGGAAAGCTAAGTCAGGTACAGTATGCTGCAGAACTGGTTACACCACTGTGGGGAAGTGCCGTGTACACACACACACGTGTACAGGCTGCTAATATTCACAAAGAGGACAGTCTCCCCCAGCATACAGTACACTTTAAGGTGCCACTATACAGTGCATTTTAGGCTTGCAATCCAATGTGCGTTACACACCCATCACCTCGCATAGCACAAAAGGTATGTGCAGGTAATACTTTTTGAACTAGATCGAATCACATAGTTCAAAATGCACGGAGCACATCGCACCCTGTGTGGCCACCTTTACTGTCTGGGAGCTGTAATTGTATTTTATAAACCTTCAGCTGTGTTATATTTGTGTACATGTCCATACAGTGACTGGGGATGCGGTCAAAATCCTGGCGGTCGAAATGCAGACGCCGGAATCCCGACCACCGCAATGCCGGCACTTTGTCCTTCTATGGGTTTCAATGACACCCATAGAGGGAGAATAAAATAGTGAGCGTAGCGAGGCACCGGGCACTGAGCAAGCAAAGACCATGGCACTGTGCCAGAGAGTTTGCTTTGTAGTGTGCATGCACCATCTTCCCAGATATCACTGGGAAGATGGTGCCGGCATGCCTAGATGCACCCTGTGTACCCTGTGGATTTGGGTGAGATATAATTTTTCTGTGCAGGGTAATTCCTGTCTACTTTTGCATGTATCCCACAAGTACTGGCTGGATTATTTTAACAGTGCAAATTAGATTTCAGTTTGAACACACCCCACCCAAATCTAATCTCTCTGCACATGTTACATCTGCCCCACCTGCAGTGCAGTATGGTTTGCCCAGTTGCTTGCTTTACTTCACACATTAATCAGGCATATTGGCTGAAATTAGTGATTAATATATTACATTATGGGGGAGATTCGCAGCGTACCTAGTCCATGTGACGTTACCCCAGGGAATCCCCCCCCCCCACACACACACACACGCCATTTCCCCTCGCAACCACACAAGGGGATGTGATACGAAGACACATCCCCTGGCATGTGCCCCCATGTCCCGGCGCCCCTGTCCTCCCACTTCCCTCCCTCCCCTCTGCTAACGGCCAAGCGAAACTGTAAATCGCCAAGCCCGTTCGCAGTCGTAATTTGCACAGACGCAAACCCCAACTATCGGGGCCAGCGCCCGAATTCGGTTCATAGTGAGCGAACCAGAATTGGCCCCTATATATAATATACAACAGTATAATCTATATATTTAAAAGGCTAACTATTCCTCGCCTCTAGGAGGTGAAGTACTGCCAGTGACCACTAGAGCCCACTAGACTAACCAGATTACTCTTTTGTGTGCTGAAAGATGTCATAACAGAAAGTAAAAGCAATTTATATCTTACATTGAGTCTACTCGCAGTCATCTGCAATTTAGCCGATCGGTAATTAGGTCTAACTTGCCCCGAAACGTGCTGGAATTCCTCACGGACTCTATAACATTGGACAGATATGCTTCATATCTAGATGTACTGTACACTTTGTACATTTGCTACCTACCATTATGTATGTCTGCTGAGGTTTTTTAAATCTTTTTTTTTATTATTGTTCATTAAGTTTACTATTTTAACCTTAAATATCTTTGCATCTTGATCTTTGCTAAGCAGGACAGTTTACCATTGCAGTTGATGTCACAGGCTGATGCAGCGTGGCAGGATTTGCGTACCGGTGACCTACAGTATTAGTCATTTGGCCTGCGGCTGTCTGTGAGTGGGATTCCAGGGCAACCTCATCAGCCTTTAGCACTGTAAACCTGATCAGACAAGGTCACAGGAAGAGGATTTTGATCTCTCGGAATACCCAAACATTTCTAACACTGAAATATGTGACGTGGCCCTGCTGCTACCAGTGTTGTATAGGCCTCTAGAGCACCTCATACATACTGTAGTCCTTGATTTGATATGATGGGGGAAATTTAATAAAGGAAATTTGTAAAAAATAGGTATATTTGTATCCAGAAATACACTTATTTTTGACATTTACTATCCCGAAAATACGGCAATTCGTATTCGTATCGATAGCACATCAATACGACTACGAATTGCCGTATTTTCGGGATAGTAAATGTCAAAAATAAGTGTATTTCTGGATACAAATATACCTATTTTTTTTACAAATTTCCTTTAGTAAATTTCCCCCGATATTTCACCTATTGCCAAAGGAGGTTAGAGGGGTGGAGTACTGCAGAGAGGGGCTGTTTTGTGTAACTGCAACAATGACATATAAAGTCACATAAATACATTGCAATTTAAGCCAGAAGCTCATGATGATATGCAGTTCAGGTACAGTACATTCAATTGTTCAGAGATGTTAAGGTTAAGGGTGATTAACTATATTTTAGTGTCTTTCTAAAGGTTAGACATAACTTTAAAATGAAAATGGTGACATTGCAGTGTTATGTTTTGTAATAAATGAAACTGAACCATTATGAATATATTATAACCTGACCTACGGCAAATTCTTGTGACAGTCAGTCAGTTAGGATGACACAGGACAGGAATGAGACCTGACTGGTTGCAGTGATATCATAAAGTGGTGCCAGAGGATTACATTTCCTGTGCAATAATGTAGCACTCAGGTGCTTGCTTTCAACAATGTCATTTTAGTGGGCTAAAAATGTCTAATTATAGTTCCTAAAGATCAACTGTAATCGCCACAGATAGTATTGGCATTTCTGGGCAAGCTGTCCTGAAGGAAGACCTGTGTGACTGCTATCACTATCCAGTTGACCTCAAGCTGCGCCACTTGGCTTGTGCTACCATCAGGCATTATGGGGGTGATTCAGATTGGGTTGCAAAACACATTTGGTTTGCTAATGGACACAACCATGTGCACGGCAAGTGGGGCAGATGTGACAAGTGCTGAGAGAATTAGATTTGGGTGGGGGTGTACTTCAAACTGATATATATATATTGCAGTGTAAAAATAAAGCAGCCAGTATTTACCCTGCACAGAAACAAAATAACTCACCCAAATGTAACTCTGCACATGTTACATCTGCCCCACCTGCAGTGCACATGGTTTTGGCCATTATCAAATGGATCCGACACTAATTTGAATATAACCCCTTTGTATTCAAAAGGGGTGCGACCCAGCGTTTTTGGTGTAACAGGGGTATAAATGTTTGCGGAATCTGCTGCGGTCCCGCACTTTTCAGTAGCAAGCAGCCCCCTAGGCATCTATGAGGGACACTTTTTGCGGGATACGGTCACTAGGTCTACAACAACTAGGTCGACATGCAGTAGGTCGACACCACTGAGTTGACATGCATGAAGGTCGACATGACTGAAGGTCAACATGGGGTAAGGTCGACAGGGGCATTAGGTTGACATGGGGAAGATCGACAGTCCAAAGGTCGACATGGGGTTTTCACTTGTTTTTTGAGCTGACATGTGGCGACACGTGGTATTTTATGCCCTACCATCCACTAGGGCGTGGTGGGATATAAAAAAAGTGTGTCGACCGTAGCGAGGCACCATGTCCAAAGCAGGGCGAGCCATGCGAGGGGACGCGGTGCACTTTTTTAGTGTCCATGTCAACTGTGTCGACATTCGGGACAAAAAAAGTGGAAAAACCATGTCGATCTTTTTACTGTCGACCTTTCCAATGTCCAACTAATGCTTGTGTCGACCTAACCAATGTCAACCTTCATGCATGTTGACCTAGTGGTGTCTTCCTAATGCTTGTTGACCTAGTTGGTGTCTATCCAATGTTCCATACCCCCTTGCCTAATAACCAAGTTCTGGAATGCATATCCAGGTGACAATAGCTTTTAGAGTTTATGGCCAAAAATGTACCAGGAAAGGGTTAAATAGGTTAAATTCTTCCCTGACACCCTCTCCATGCAGGCAGAGTAGTACACATGGCTCCTGAAGTGAAGGGATTACATTACACATTGCTGGAAGGGTGAATTGTTTAAAATATAGCGCACTCTCAAGACATGCAGCAGTTGGTGAACTGTGTTTTTGTCATAACACCAGGAGTGATACAGAAGAAAAGTGGTTTGTTCACCAAACAGCGCTACCCTGAGATATTCCCATGAATTTCACCAATATGTGGTAAATATTAATACATAACTTAATTGTAGATTCACTAAAAGTAGATGGTTAAAAAGCATATAAGTAGGGAATCCTAGGCAAGTGCTGCTAACCAGGTCCTCAAGTTTTTTGTTCCAGGAAATGCAGGGTCCAACACCGTAAATCGGGTCCCACAGGGTCCTCAGAAGCAGCTGTCTGTCCGTCTACCAGGAATCTGTATGCTTTGCTACAGAGGTGGCAGCACTTGCCTAGGATTCCCTACTTATATCAGCGTTGCCGACTTTGAAAAAATCCTCTCCGGGAGAAGCCCGGAGAGGAATCTTGCATTACTCGTTTTGGGGGCGGGGCTTAACTGTGACGTCATTAAGCCCCGTCCCCATTACAAGAAATAGACGAAATAACAGTTATCCATGGAGGGGGCGTGGCTAAAACGCCACGATTGTGCCGTTTTAGCTCCGCCCCCTCCCCTGAGACCCGCGGATTGCGGCATCTAAATGCCGCGATCGGGGGGCTCAGTGGGGGTCCCCCTGATTCCGGGAGGGTTGCCCACCCTTCCGGGGGCCGGGAGGAAGGACCCGATTTTCGGGAGACTCCCGCAAATTCCGGGAGGGTCGGCAACCCTGACTTATATGCTTTTTAACCATCTACTTTTAGTGAATCTCTGGCTGGCAATTTGGATTCATTACCTACCTACAATTAAGTTATGTATTAATATTTACCACATATTGGTGAAATTCATGGGAATATCTCAGGGTAGCGCTGTTTGGTGAACAAACCACTTTTCTTCTATTACACATTGCTGGGACATTGCCGTCTGAAGCCCCTGGGGCCCTGTCTCTGCTACTGACTATTTATACATCCAGGGGATCTATGATTTTTTTATTGCAACAAACAGACATAATCATTGGGTCTAGGACCCGATAATAAATGCCCTAAATCTGTTTGTTTTTATTTGGAATCAGGTAAATAAGCTTCATAAATAAATATGACATCATTTATCAGCAAGGAAATCTATGCATTCAAGGCCATAAGCTGAGTATTTTTATATTTCGACATAAGATAAGTCACTGACCTCTTGACTGTTGATGGTAATCTACAATATGGTATATGTCATTTACTATAATTCATAAGGGATGTACACACGGTGCCATTGCCTTGCAATAAGATCCCAATTCGATCAATCGGGATCGGATCGCATGGCAAACAAAACACATTTGATTTTGACTATATAGCATACCTCCCAACTGTCACGATTACAGCGGGACAGTCCCGATTTTCGGGTCCTGTCCCGCTGTCCCACCCGCGGCAGGCATTGTGTCGCTGCGGGGGGTGGCAGTTGGGAGACCCCCCAATCTAGTAGAATAGACGCTGTGCGCACTGTTGTGTTTAAAAGCTGGCAATGGCACAGCATCCTGTACCCCCTCACCTGCCCAGCCATATCTTGAATTTGCACAAACGTTCTTACTACCCTATGGAGCAGCAAGCAGTTTTATGTGAGTTTGGGCTGCTGGAAAGTACAAATTTGCCAAACCGAGCCAGGTGGTTGTCTTCACCGCAATTGAATTCCCTCCTTAATATCCGTAATAAGTTAATAAAAAATGCTTTATTTTTACCAAAGAGTAATCTTGAAATCTTGAAAGAGAAACTTTAAAAATATATCAAGGGCTTTAACAAGGTAAAGGTGGGAGACATTCTTCACAGGAAGAGGAGCAACAGAACACGAGGACATGCACTGACACTAGAGGGAGGAAGATTCAGGGGAAATGTGAGGAAGAATTATTTCACAGAAAGAGTAGTAGATAAGTGGAATAGCCTCCCATCAAAGGCGGTAGAGGCTAATACAGTAGTACAATTTAAACATATTGATTTCCTTACAAAGAAATAAGGATCAAATATGGTTTGAGGTAACATGTTTAAAAAATGGGCAGACTAGATGGGCCAAGTGGTTCTTATCTGCCGTCAAATTCTATGTTTCTATCATCTGTAATAAAAAACATAGCAGAACAAATAAATAGGTACTTGTTTCCTAGCACGGCCACAAATCTTATGGATCGTGTACCTTTAGTTAAGGTACACGATCCATAAGATGGACCCGATTTCCTTTGAAATCAGGTCCATTTGGCCGGCTAGGATAAAATATCGGGGGCATCGCGTCGGTCGGGACCGTTAACAATGGTCCCGACGCGACCAACGCGATGCCCGCGATTTCCCCATAGGCTTCAATGTTAAAAAATATTTTAACATTGAAATCGTGTCGGGAAAGGTAAAATATCGGGGGCATCGCGTCGGTCGGGACCATTAACAATGGTCACGACGCGATGCCCCCGATTTTTCCATCGGGTTCAATGTTAAAATATTTTTTGACATTGAAATAGTGAAAAAATGTGAAAAATGTGAAATGGGCCAATATGACCCATTTCACATTATAGATGTCCCCGTCGTCACCCCACGATAGACGCCAACCCGAAGCGTGGCGAGCGCAGCAAGCCCGCGAGGGGCGGCGGTGCGCGTCCTCCGACCTTTTCATTCCCCTACTATCCACGTCGGCGTGGAGTTGAGAATTGAATAGTGTGGCGAGCGCAGCGAGCCACCGAGCCCGAAGCGTGGCGAGCCCCGCGAGGGGACGCGGATACCTTCACAGTTATACGCGTCCCCTCGCGGGCTTCACAGGTGTCCGTGGCGACGCGGACACCTGTGAAGTCCGCGAAGGGACGCGTTTACCTGTGAAGGTATCCGCGTCCCCTCGCGGGGCTCGCTACGCTCGCCACGCTTCGGGCTCGGTGGCTCGCTGCGCTCGCCACACTATTCTATTCTCAACTCCACGCCGACGTGGATAGTAGGGGAATGAAAAGGTCGGAGGACGCGCACCGCCGCCCCTCGCGGGCTCGCTGCGCTCGCCACGCTTCGGGTTGGCGTCTATCGTGGGGTGCGGTGTACGCCGTTAAATTTGGGGGGGTTGGGAATATTTTTACATTGAATACAATGTAAAATCGGGTCCCAGGGACCCGATTTACATTTCATTAAAAAAAAAAATCGGGTCCAAAATCGGTCGGCCGCGACGATCGCATCGCATGCGACCAAATCGCATGCGATGCGATCGACCCGATTTTTCCGACACGACCACCCCGATGTAAATCGGTGTGGCCGTGCTAGGAAACAAGTACCAATAAATATTACAGCAAAGCAGAAAGCTGGGTACTCTAAGCGAAAACTTGCTGCCATAACTGTTATAAACGCATGCCCTTCCAGTGTTGACAGAACACGATGTCGGTGCCGTATATAATAAAAATGCCAATGTTCAGAATGCATGCCCAGTTCGGTATGCATTCTGCACGGCCTTATAAAAAGGGATCAATTATATATCGGTCACATGTACTTTTAAATATCCAACAAGTTCTTATAATTACTGGGTGTCAGTTCTTTGTTACTGGGACGCCAGTCTTAACTGACTCATCCCAATACCCATATTTTGTATATGGGTATACTGAAACACTTCCATCTACTGGCATTGAGTGAAACTACATCTTTCTCTTCCACACATACAGAAACACAGAGGCAATCACACATACAGAAACACAGAGGCAATCACAAGGTAGCAGACTAGCTTTCAAAGCTTTTTCTTAGCTAGTATTTTTATGTTTTGTTTAATTGCATTTATTTCTAATTGTCTCTCTGTGGGCAATATACTGCACTTAGGGCCGTGATTAATTGTTGCGACACTGTATTAAGTAATAGAATTCTGTTCAAAATAGACCTATGTTATGGTCTTCTATGTCAGCTATTGCAATATGGTAGATATTAGATCCCCTTCAGTATTGATTACAGGATGTGAAGTTCAGTGAGGACGGAAGTTGTTAGATGCCCTCACAACGTTTTTTTAATTTATCTGTAAATCACATAGGTGTAGGTTATTTTGTGTATTTTAGCTGCATTGTACCCTCGCGGCCTCGCTACGCTCGCATGCTTCGGGCACGTTGGCTCGCTTTGCTCGTCACAGATTTATATTCCCCCTCCAGGTATATATGGACCCAGTGTGTGATGGGAAAATTGGCAAAACTGAAGAGGATCTAGACACTACCATTGCAATATGTTATACTATGTACTTTTTACATTGTGTGATTACTTCATTTAGATACCGTATTATTTTTGAAATACTCTCTTTGTTGTAGACGACAAAGGTGCTATTGTATTATACTGTACTTTTTAGAAATCCCATTTTTGTTCATACCAGATGCAGTGATTAACCATTCCTTTGTGTTTAGGGTAAAGCTGGGTATACACGGATAGATTTGAAGCCCGATGTGGGCGTTCCCGATCGATGGGAACGACCAATCGTTCAAATCGTTCCGTGCATCGTTAACGATGTGCGTACCCGTGAATCGTTAACGATGGTCTATGATCTTTCCTGCATGCAGGAAGATCATAGACAAATCTTTTGTCAAGTGTATCCAATCGTTCCGTGTGTAAGCACGATGAACGATTTGATACACTCGTTAACGATGTCGGAACGCTTCCGACATCGTTCCGTGTGTACCCACCTTAAGGGCTAGAATAGGCTGCAGTTAGGGTTAGACTTTCTTTAGGGTTGGGGGTTACAGTAGATTACAGTTATGGTCAGGCTACGGCTGTGGTTAGGGTTTAGGGTTAGAGATTAGGGTTGGCATTAGGCTGCAGTTAAGGTTAGGCTGTGGTAGATGTTAGGGTTAGGCTGTGCTTAGGGTAAGGGCTAGCATAGGCTGTGGACCGTTAGGGTTATGCTGAGATTACAGTTAGCAATAGGCTGCAGTTAGGGTTAGTCTGCGGTTAGGGCTAGCATAGGCTGTGGTTAGGGTTATGCTGAGATTACAGTTAGTATTAGACTGTAGGAGGGTTAGGCTGTGGTTAGGGCTAGCATAGGCTGTGGTTTGTGTTAGCATTAGACTGCAGATAGGGTTAGGCTGCGGTTAGGGCTAGCATAGGCTGTGTTAAGGGTTAGCATATGCTGTGGTTTGGGTTAGCATTATACTGCAGTTAGGCTTAGGCTGTGGTAAGGGCTAGTATAGGCTGTGGTTTGTGTTAGCATTAGACTGCAGTTAGGGTTAGGCTGTGGTTAGGGCTAGCATAGGCTGTGGTAAGGGCTAGTATAGGCTGTGGTTTGGGTTAGCATTAGACTGCAGTTAGGCTTAGGCTGTGGTAAGGGCTAGCATAGGCTGTGGTTTGTGTTAGCATTAGACTGCAGTTAGGGTTAGGCTGTGGTTAGGGCTAGCATAGGCTGTGGTAAGGGCTAGTATAGGCTGTGGTTTGGGTTAGCGTTAGACTGCAGTTAGGGTTAGGCTGTGGTAAGGGCTAGCATAGGCTGTGGTTTGTGTTAGCATTAGACTGCATTTAGGGTTAGGCTGTGGTTAGAGCTAGCATAGGCTGTGGTTAGGGTTATGCTGAGATTAGAGGGAGCATTAGACTGCAGTTAGGCTTAGGCTGTGGTTAGGGCTAGTATAGGCTGTGGTTTGTGTTAGCATTAGACTGCAGTTAGGCTTAGGCTGTGGTAAGGGCAAGTATAGGCTGTGGATTGCTTACTGACATGCTTACTGACTACATACACAATGTCTGCATTCTGCCAGTGTCAACATTGAGAATGATAACATTAGGTCACATGGCGACCTAACATCCATACCATGTTGACAGTCTGAATATTGACATTTTGCACCACACCCATCTGTGCTATTTCAGAGCTGGGACAAGTTGAGCATTGTGCAGTCTGTAAAATCAATGTGCAGTCTGTATGTGTTCTGCATATATATCCTTGTAATTGTGAAATATTAGTCCTAATTTATCGTGTGTGTTTTATCTCCCCTAATAGGTGCTGTCTTGTCATTGGCGTGTCCTCACAGTATTTCCCAGGCATGGTGTCAGATAATGAACACATCTCAGAGCACATTTCCATTCACCGTACACAACATGAGTCCTTTAACCAACGACACGAACTTGAGCTCTGCGACATCTTTCAGAAACAAATACAACCTCTACATTGGTTTAATGCTTGCAATAAGCTCCAGCCTTTTCATTGGGTCGAGTTTTATCATGAAGAAAAAAGGCCTCTTACGATTGGCTGAGAAAGGAATCACCAGAGCGGGTAAGGAAAATAATGCATATTTGTTCATGATAAGATAAGCAGGGCGTCCCAGCTATTAGCTATAGCGTGTATTATAAAGGACTGCTGTGGAGATGATATATCACCTGTTGCTGCACAGGAAGTGCCTGAATTATTCATTGCGGTTTTATTTAAAATCTGTAATTAATCTAAATTGGATGTCATATTATGGATGGGAACACATTGCAGCAGTGGTTAACTAACAGTAATAAGCAGAAGTAGAAAGAAAATATAATCTGGTACATACTGTAGGGCCTTATTCTAGTTTGCTCTTTCTGACACAATCCTTGTTAGATGGACAAAACCATGTGCACTGCAGGGGGGCAGATGTAAAATGTGCGGAGAGAATTCGATTTGGGTGAGTTATTTTGTTTCTGTGCAGGTTAAATACTGACTGCTTTATTTTTACACTGCAATATAGATCTCACTTTGAAGTAAAACCCAACCCAACTCTAATTCTTTCTGCACAAGTAACATCTGCCCCACCTGCAGTGCACATGGTTTTGTCCATCTAAGAAGGATTTTCTCAGAAAGACTGAACTAGAATAACCCGCATAGTGAGCTAACTATGCACTATCCTCATTGGTATGGGTCGAGACAGATGACCAGGGGGGATCCAGACAGTTCGCGGGAGATGGAGGGATATGCGGGAGGGTTACCCTCCTTTTCCGGGACAACCCTGTAGGCAACCCTGGGATAGTGACATCATGCAACTCTCCGAACCGCAGGACGCACAATGCTGCCCTCTCCCATCTGCCCTTTCCTGCAATGTAAATGTAACATCAAAGTGCAGATGCTATTTTGGCCCTCTGTGCTCAGCAGTAGTGCAGCATTGTTACATTACATTGCCTAGTGAATATTAATTAAAATAATAAAAAACACAACATGCAATGTAATAAAAATCTGCCGCTCAAGGGGTTAAAGTTGGAGGGGGAGGGGGGGGGGGAGCACCAGAGTTATCATTGTACCAGGCCCTAACATATCTGCTGACCTAAGTGAGATCAGTGCGCTATGTGAGAATACTACCAAAAACCACTTAAAACAGAATGAAACGTTGAAGTCTAATAGGCAGATCACCTGTATATACTGTAGGTGCGTTTCATACCAGGCAGTGATGCAGAGTGGCAGGGGATAATGGTGTGGGCAACAGTGGGCCCCTGAGGTGGCCCCGCTGCAATGCAATGCACCTGCTGCACCAATGGTATATCTGCCTCTGCGCCAGTGCATGGGGATTGACAAAATAGCATTTTCCGGCAATTTCCTTGTACAACTGCAGATTGATTGTCTGATCTGGCTGGTTGGAACAAGAACCTGGTAATATCTGAATGACATTTGGTCAGTTTTCCAGCATTTCACAGTAAATGGTCAACAGTCACTTGCTCTGATCTATTGTCAGGTTTTTGTTCTTTTGTTCCAACCAGCCAGATCTGACAATAAATCTGTAGATGTATGGCCAGCTGTTATTTGCCCTCCAGATGCTATAAAAAAATAGTTTGATACAGTCTGACAGGCGTACAGACAGTCCTCAAGATGTAGACCCAATGAAAAATCTTTAAAGTTTATATTATGATTTTGTATTTTTGTCTCTATGGGCCTTATTCTGGTCGATGCGTAAATTTCCGAATTCTTTTTAGCCTTCTGCGCATGCGTAGGCAACGCTATGCGCATGTGCCACGCAAGGTCTCCGTACTTGTTCTCACTAATACCGTACAGAAATGTGCACCGCATTCACTCGGGAGATATGGGCGTATTATGGGCGTCATTCGGAAGTACACAGGGGCGTAGTTTCAAAGTGGGCTAAACTGGGCGTAAACATGGGCGTACACGAGGGAGTGCACTAATTCTGGTAGGCATGCATTCGGACTGAACACCGACTGCAAACGAAGCAAAAGGCAAATATGCGGTGTCCATAAGCAAGTATTTCTTTGCGGACACCACTCGGTCATGCGCTAGGCATTTGGATCGCCCAATTAGTACTCCCGCACCTGAACCAATGTCACCTGAACACAATACAATCCACTCCTCTGCTCATTACTCATTAATTACACTCTTTTCATTGCTTCAATTGGAAACCTTGCAGCTTAAATGGACCATTACTAAACACACAAATCTATGCTGAAAGCACGGCTGCATTTGTTACACACATTTACACTGCAAGCAATGGACAGAACTTGCTTTCACTAATATAAATATACATGTCACTTTTACATTTACCAATAACAGCACACATTTGGGGATCAAAAGATAGTGGTATGTTTTGCGGAAATACACCGCATCGGTGCGTACGGCCATGTTCCCGTCCGTTCTGACGCGGTAAGACCGTGTAGACGCTGTAAGACCGTGCAGAATATGTGTGTGTCCACCACACACGCAAGGTTTGGATGTCGTCTTAAAACACGCCCTCTTCTTAAAGTGTGAGTCCGTCCGAATGCGGAGGACCGGTAGGCGTTTCTTCGTACCAAGGGGGTTATTCTAGTTCACTCGGACAGGCACAATCACTCTCTAATGGACTAAACCATGTGCACTGCAGGTGGGACTGATGTAACATGTGCATAGAGAGTTAGATTTGGGTGAGGGGAAAACTTTAAACGTAAATCTAAATTGCAGTGTAAAAATAAATCAGCTAGTATTTACCCTGCACTGAAACAATAAAACACCCAAATTTAACTCTCTCTGCACATGTTACATCAGCCCCACCTGCAGTGCACATGGTTTTGTCCATTAGAGTCTGATTGTGCCTTTCCGAGTGAACTAGAATAACCCCCCATGTCCGCACAGCGTAGCGTGCGGACCGCTCAGAAAGAATTCAGAAAATTACGCACCAACCAGAATAACCTCCTATATTTCTGATAGGATTGCTTTTGGTTATACTTTTCAGAATCAAGGGGTTTACGGTTTTATGTATAGAGGTAGATACTCACTATTTGCACAATGAGTATGTCAATATCACAAAGCTGGCACCGGGATCCCAACAGGGATTTTATGCTTACGGGTTACCTGCGTTGGTGTTTTAACTTTAAACGTGACAATTATCCTCATGTTTAAAGTTCTAACACCATCATGCATAGATTCTGTAATGAGCAGTAAATCCATCTCTGGATATTGGATCCCGGTGGTTGTATTGTTAGATTAATATAGTCACTGTGCCCACACTAAGGGGGTTATTCTGATTCTCTAGTAAAAACAAACACTCTCTAAGGGCGGGATGTAGTAAAATACATCCCCTCCCATCACCGCCTGCCCGCTGCGATGCCAGCGCATATGTACTAACATATGTGGCTGGCATCGCGGTGCGGTGACGGAGACCCCCCGTGATACCTGTGGTGTGCGGGGGGTCTCTGTCATCTCCCTGCCGCCTGCCTCTCCCCTCACGCCAGGGACAGCTAAGCAGGCTGTCCCCGGCACCTCCTCCTTCCCCCTGCAGCCGTAAGGACGTCCGGCTGCATTACTAGGGGGAGGAAGGGCTTACCTTCTGGGTCCAGGAGGACCTGGACTAAGGTAAGCGAGAGTGAGGGGGACAGGGGGGTTGGCGGAGACGTTGGGTTGGCGTCAGGTGGCGATAGAAGCCCATAGGCTTCTATAGGGTATCGCCACCCTACAATGCGGTAAAGTGGCGGCGGGGTTTTAATACATAGGAAAATGCGGTGAAACAGGGGTTTTACCGCATTTTCCCCTTAGTACATCCCGCCCTAATGCACAAAACCATATGCACTGCAGGTGGGGCTGATGTAACGTGCAGATAGTGTCAGTGTGTCAGCCTCTCATACCAAACTTGTTAATGAATGCTGGTAATGATCTGTGGCATCAACTCTATTCATGACCAAATCGGGTTTGTTTCCTATGTTATTCATTTTTGTTGTTTATAACTTCCTATACTTGAACACCTTTAATACATTTTCATTACCTACTCTATATAGACTCCTTTACACACTTGGACATATGTTTTATAGGGTATCCAGTCCCTGTGTCTACAATGTCTAGGTCAACAGTCCCTAGGTCAACCACTAATGGTTGACATTGACTAGGTCAACACCTGTAAATGGTCGATATACATTAGGTTGACATGGACAGAAGGTTGACACAAGCAAAATGTCGACATTGCCATGGTGTACACTGAAAAGGACGACACAGGTTTTCATGTTTCTTTGTTGTTTAGAATGACTTGGTTCATACTTTACCATCCAAGTGGGCATAGAGTTAGATAATAGTGTGCTGGGCGCAGCAGGGCACCGTGCCTGAAGCATGGCGAGCGCAGCGAACAATGCAAAGGTATATGGTGTATAATACGGTATGTGCACTTATACAGTGCCGGTGCAAGGCGCCGGAGCGCCCCAGGCGGGGGGGTGCCCCGGCGCTCACCTGCTCCACGGGTGGGGGGTGGGGAGGAATACGGATGCCGTGCTGCTCCTGGGGGGGGGGGGTGTGTGATGCGTGATGCGGCCTGCGCGCTGATTTTGGGGGGGAGAGGGATACGGCCGCCGTGCTGTTCCGGTGTATATATAATTACTCACCCATCAGGAGGAGCTCGGGTCTAGCTCAGTGGGCGGGAGGGAGAGCTGGAGGTCTGTCTTAGCGGGCAGGAGGGAGGTCTAGCAGTTCAGTCCCGACGCAGTGTGACTGACATCTTCCTCTACCCGCACCGTGTACAGCCGCTCACCCGGCTGTACGCGGTGCGGGTGGAGGAAAATGTCAGTTAACATGCACCGGGGTCCGGGACTGAACTGCACACAGCGCAGCGAGCCCTCCCTCCTGCCCGCTAAGCCAGACCTCCAGCTCTCCCTCCTGCCCTGCTCCCAACTACCGCCCCCCAGTGGCCGGCGCCCTAGTCAAATGCCGGCCCTGCACTTATACGACATAAATTCCAAAACCGTGTAAACTCGTATCGACCCTTTCAGCGTCAACCATGCCAATGTCGACCTTTTGCTTGTGATGATCTGTCAATGGCGACCTAGAGTATATCGAAGATTTATAGATGTTGACCTAGTCACTGTTGACCATTAGTGGTCGACCTACAGTAGTGACTGCTGACCTACACATTGTCGACCCGCTATCCCAGAATCTTTTTATAGATAGATGCAGGGACAGGTTAGAGTTAGGCCACTGAGGGGGGTTGGGTTTCGGCATTAGGGTGTGGCTTGGGCTGCTATAAGGGAGGTAATAGTGGGTTAGGATTAGCCTAGAGGAGGGTCAGGTAAGGGTCCGGTGATTACCAACTCACACCTTCATGGTGGACTTTGACATGGCAAATTGTTTAATCAATCTCTTTTTAGAACAGTGTGTAACCTTTTTATAGGAAAGATAATCGTGATATATTTGAGCTAAAGAGAACGTGTCTGCAGTGGGTGGAATGTAACCTAGCTGTAGTGAAAAGGTCACTGATTTTTATGGTTTGTGTTGTAATTGCTATAAAAGGGAAAAAATCAATAAAGAAACAAAATAAACACAATCAGAGAGTGGTAAATTTAGACTCAACGTTAAACTGCATTATACAGTAATCACTTATTCATAAAATCTAATCAACTTTTTCCATGGTCATGTGATCGCTTTCTGGATATAGTTTGTACCCAAAGCTGAGTTACAAACATAGGGGTCGATCCTATTAGCACTAAATGCATCCAGAATTCGTAGAAAAGTGCTTGCTGATCAATAGACAGCGACGGGGAATTTAATAGGATTGACCCCATAGAATTTGATGTCAGATAAGAACCCCTTGATCCATGCAGTCAGTGGTGGGCATTGACAATTAAAACAAGGGGACATTATACAACTGCTAGTGGAGCCCAGTACTCATTCTAAAATATCTGGGACCCTTGCTCTAAAAATATGTGGCACCACTCACACGTCCGCTCCCCCCTCGTCGGTCCCCCAAATCATCGCTCCACTCACCCTGTGGATTGTACCCCGGGGGCCAGGGGCGTAACTAGATGTTTATAGGTGCCATAGCAAAATTTTGTAAGGGCCCCTATTTACCAGCCAATGCTAATAATTTTAGATAGCACATCTCACTTACAGAGGGAAGATGCCCCCCCCCCCCCCCCCAAGCTCTGGGCCCCATAGCAGCTGCACCCCCTGCACCTATGGTAGTTACGCCCATGCCGGGGGCCCCCGCTGCTGGCTCCTCTCAGATAATCGCTGGGCTCCTGAACCCCAGACGTCAGCAGCAGCAGCCCCAGTGGAGCACCACAGCCACAGGAGAGCAGCACCAGCCCCTTCAGTGGTAAGTTTCTTCTGGGGCAGAACAGACCATAGGAAAACATCTGAATGGGAGTTGGCCATTACGAGTTGTGGGAGCGTGCGAAACATGCGAGTTTGCATGTCCCCCCCCCCCTCTTTTATATTGTCGTAAAAATGTGCACATTTCCCAAACTCACACCCGGTTACATCTTAGCTCCATATATCTTGGTTATGTGAGAGAATCATCACTTTATTAGCAACCATCAGCCACCACTGAGTGCCGCTGCTCATCCATCAGTACCACAGCACCTCACTGCTGTTTAGTGATCCACTGCTGTAATCGGTAACCATGATGGACGGTAGCATAATAATAGAGTTCTGCTGAGCACATCACAAAATACCATAAATGTACTGTTTGGTTTTGCTGTACACAGGCTTCTGTGGTGCCAAGTAGCACTACAGTTTCCGAATGGAGTCTTCCAAGTCCTGGTCTCCTCCTATCTACTTTATATGCATTATTAGGCACACGTGTAACTAACGTGTCCTCTGAACGTTGGATGCATAGTACATACAGTCCTAAAGAATTTCTTAATAATGTTGCTGCAAGCAAGGCGTCACTGTGAGGTGGCATTGCTCAGCATGGTAATTGGATTCTGGAAGTCACCTGACCAGTTACACCCTGTAGCTGAAAGATACCTCTTAGT